>NW_028322239.1:5151515-5454545 GCF_059928025.1 Delphinapterus leucas | reverse complement strand
CCCTGTTCTCCATGGCCTGTGCTGCATTTCTGGATTTTACACTTTTTTCAGATGGCCCTTTTGACCGGGGGGCAGTGAGACTTCATTGTAGTGCAGATTTCTTTAACATGCTTGCTTGGTTGGCCAAAAAGGGCGTATGCGTTTTTTCCGGAATATATTCAGGAAAAAACGCATACGCCCTTTTTGGCCACGTGCTTCATTGTCGACGTCCTGCCTCTTTTCCTATGCTTTAAATGCAATTCCACTCTACTCCCTGAAACTGCTTTCCTGCAATTCTGCCCCGATTTCAAGTCCTCTTCGCAGCCCTCCTTCAATATATTTTTGGACAATAGCTGTCATTTATAACTTTGCAGGTTTGAGAATTACAGTGCCCCTGAGCTCCTTTCTTCAAATCGCTTTCTTGTGAGCTGGCCGCAAACCCGCAGGATTGCTTCAGGCCCTAATCTGGTTCAGGCAAGGCATGCTGAGCGTTTGGTTAATTCCTCTTCCTGGTTGGAAATGAGCATTAAATTTGCCCGTGCAGACACCTACAGCTAGTCTCTCATTCGTTCTCCCTATTCCTGTTCATCTTGCGCAGAAATTGCAAACTGTGCCAAACAGGAGGTTAAAGGCACTGACTCTCCAAGCAGGGAGAGTGTTAGTAAAGGGTCTGGAATTGTGAACCCGAGTAAAAGGGGACGAAAACTGAGATGCATTTGAAAACGTTTCCAGGTGACACGGTGCACCATACTGTGGGTTTCCCATGCATGTTTTAGCTGAAGGAAGCATCGCTTAAACCTGGAGAGTTGGGACCCATGGAATGGGTACCATGCAGGATGACTTCAAATGGTCTGCATTTGCTCATCGAACCTCACCAATGCTATCAGCCCGAAGTGTCCAACCTTATATCTCACTCAGCTCTGGGTGTAGATGAGGTAAATCCAGGTTGCATCACAAGCCCTGAATGAATTATTTAAGAATTGCTCTCTATTTCAGTGTCATTGTGTTTTGTTTTTGTAATTCATTTTGATAATGGGATTTATCGGATTTTCTCTGCTGCATTCATGCAGCTGTACACACGCTTGATTCTCTTATGGAGACATATAAATCCATGGGTTTGAAGATTCTTACTAGTCAGGTGTATTCCTAGGCGTTGAATATAGGGTGTTTATCCCATTTCGTTGAGAAAGGGGTAGGTCTGGAGTATTACATAGTTAACTTATGGAATGGGATCTGTGCTAATATCTATCTCTGGTTTTATGCAGCACCGCAACTCACCTTTCCCCTTAAGCAAACATAAGTTGGTTTTCTAAATTTGAGACCCTGTTCTGTTTTGTAATTCAGTTCATGTGTAGCCAAGATTACATTCCGTGTATTAGTGATATCATATGATGTTTCATTTTCTGTGGGACTTATTTCACTTAGAATCATCGTACCTGAATCCACTCATTATGCCACGATGGGCCAGATGACATAGATTTCATTGGTGAGTGATATTCCATTGTACGTACGTACCACAACTTCTTTATCCATTTTTTGCTTTCTGGGATATTTAACTTGTACCGTAGACGAGGTTCTTGTAAACAGATCCGTCTGAAACTTTGGGGTGGCTGTGTGTTTTTGATTTTAATTTCCCTAAGCTATAGGACCATAAGTGGAAGAGCCGTAGGCTCCGTTGCTTTGTTTTTTAGGTGTTTCAGGAAACACCATACACTTCTCCAGAGTGGCTGTTGGCAATTTACATCCCACCCATCAGCATAACAAGGCTCCCTGTTCTCCATGGCCTGTGCTGCATTTCTGGATTTTACACTTTTTTCAGATTGCCCTTTTGACCAGGGGGCCGTGAGACTTCATTGTAGTGCAGATTTCTTTAACATGCTTGCTTGGTTGGCCAAAAAGGGTGTATGCGTTTTTTCCTGAATATATTTAGGAAAAAACTCATACGCCCTTTTTAGCCGAGTGCATCATTGTCGACGTTCTGCCTCTTTTCCTATGCTTTAAATGCAATTCCAGTCTACCCCCTGAAATCGTTTTCCTGCAATTCTGCCCCGCTTTCAGTCCTCTTCGCAGCCTTCCTTCAATATATTTTTGGATTATAGCTGTCATTTATAACTTTGCAGGTTTGTGAATTACAGTTCCCCTGAGCTCCTTTCTTCAAATCGCTTTCTTGTGAGCTGGCCGCAAACCCGCAGGATTGTTTCAGGCCCTAATCTGGTTCCGGGACGGCATGCTGAGCCTTTGGTTAATTCCTCTTCCTGGTTGGAAATGAGCGTTAAATTTGCCCGTGCAGACACCTACAGCTAGTCTCTCATTGGTTCTCCCTATTCCTGTTCATCTTGCGCAGAAATTGCAAACTGTGCCAAACAGGAGGTTAAAGGCACTGACTCTCCAAGTGGGGAGAGTTTTAGTAAAGGGTCTGGAATTGTGAACCCGAGTAAAAGGGGACGAACACTGAGATGCATTTGAAAAAGTTTCCCGGCCACACGGTGCACCATACTGTGGGTTTCCCATGCATGCTTTAGCTGAAGGAAGAATCGCTTAAACCTGGAGAGTTGGGACCCATGGAATGGGTACCATGCAGTATGACTTCAAATGGTCTGCATTTGCTCATCGAACCTCACCAATGCTATCAGCCCGAAGTGTCCAACCTTATGTCTCACTCAGCTCTGAGTGTAGATGTGGTAAATCCAGGTTGCATCACAAGCCCTGAATGAATTATTTAAGAATTGCTCTCTATTTCACTGTCATTGTGTTTTGTTTTTGTAATTCATTTTGATAATGGGATTTATCGGATTGTCTCTGCTGCCTTCATGCAGCTGTACACACGCTTGATTCTCTTATGGAGACATATAAATCCATGGGTTTGAAGATTCTTACTAGTCAGGTGTATTCCTAGGCATTGAATATAGGGTGTTTAGCCCATTTCGTTGAGCAAGGGGTAGGTCTTGACTATTACATGTTTGACGTATGGAATGGTATCTGTGCTAATTTCTATCTCTGGTTTTATGCAGCACCCCAACTCGCCATTCCCCTTAAGCAAACATAAGTTGGTTTTCTAAATTTGAGACCCTGTTCTGTTTTGTAATTCAGTTCATGAGTAGCCAAGATTACATTCCGTGTATTAGTGATATCTTATGATGTTTCATTTTCTGTGTGACTTATTTCACTTAGAATCATCGTACCTGAATCCACTCATTATGACACGATGGGCCAGATGCAATAGATTTCATTTGTGAGTGATATTCCATTGTACGTACGTACCACAACTTCTTTATCCATTTTTCGCTTTCTGGGATATTTAACTTGTACCGTAGATGAAGTTCTTGTAAACAGAGCCGTCAGAAACTTTGGGGTGGCTGTGTGTTTTTGATTTTAATTTCCCTAATCTATAGGACCATAAGTGGAAGTGCCGTAGGCTCCGTTGCTTTGTTTTTTAGGTGTTTCAGGAAACACCATACACTTCTCCAGAGTGGCTCTTGGCAATTTACATCCCACCCATCAGCATAACAAGGCTCCCTGTTCTCCATGGCCTGTGCTGCATTTCTGGATTTTACACTTTTTTCAGATGACCCTTTTGACGGGGGGCAGTGAGACTTCATTGTAGTGCAGATTTCTTTAATATGCTTGCTTCGTTGGCCAAAAAGGTCGTATGCGTTTTTTCCTGAATATATTCAGGAAAAAACGCATACGCCCTTTTTGGCCAAGTGCATCATTGTCGACGTTCTGCCTCTTTTCCTATGCTTTAAATGCAATTCCAGTCTACCCCCTGAAATCGTTTTCCTGCAATTCTGCCCCGCTTTCAAGTCCTCTTCGCAGCCTACCTTCAATATACTTTTGGACGATAGCTGTCATTTATAACTATGCAGGTTTCTGAATAACAGTGCCCCTGAGCTCCTTTCTTCAAATCGCTTTCTTGTGAGCTGGCCCCAAACCCGCAGGATTGCTTCAGGCCCTAATCTGGTTCCGGCACGGCATGCTGAGCCTTTGGTTAATTCCTCTTCCTGGTGGGAAATGAGTGTTAAATTTGCCCGTGCAGACACCTACAGCTAGTCTCTCATTGGTTCTCCCTATTCCTGTTCATCTTGCGCAGAAATTGCAAACTGTGCCAAACAGGAGGTTAAAGGCACTGACTCTACAAGTGGGGAGAGTGTTAGTAAAGGGTCTGGAATTGTGAACCCGAGTCAAAGAGGACAAAAACTGAGATGCATTTGAAAACGTTTCCCGGTCACACAGTGCACCATACTGTGGGTTTCCCATGCATGCTTTAGCTGAAGGAAGAATCGCTTAAACCTGGAGAGTTGGGACCCATGGAATGGGTACCATGCAGTATGACTTCAAATGGTCTGCATTTGCTCATCGAACCTCACCAATGCTATCAGCCCGAAGTGTCCAACCTTATGGCTCACTCAGCTCTGGGTGTAGATGAGGTCAATCCAGGTTGCATTACAAGCCCTGAATGAATTATTTAAGAATTGCTCTCTATTTCACTGTCATTGTGTTTTGTTTTTGTAATTCATTTTGATAATGGGATTTATCGGATTGTCTCTGCTGCCTTCATGCAGCTGTACACACGTTTGATTCTCTTTTGGAGACATATAAATCCATGGGTTTGAAAATTCTTTCTAGTCAGGTGTATTCCTAGGCGTTGAATATAGGGTGTTTAGCCCATTTCGTTGAGCAAGGGGTAGGTCTTGACTATTACATATTAGACGTATGGAATGGTATCTGTGCTAATTTCTATCTCTGGTTTTATGCAGCACCCCAACTCACCTTTCCCCTTAAGCAAACATAAGTTGGTTTTCTAAATTTGAGACCCTGTTCTGTTTTGTAATTCAGTTCATGTGTAGCCAAGATTACATTCCGTGCATTAGTGATATCTTATGATGTTTCATTTTCTGTGTGACTTATTTCACTTAGCATCATCGTACCTGAATCCACTCATTATGCCACGACGGGCCTGATGACATAGATTTCATTGGTGAGTGATATTCCATTGTACGTACGTACCACAATTTCTTTATCCATTTTCCGCTTTCTGGGATATTTAACTTGTACCGTAGACGAGGTTCTTGTAAACAGAGCCGTCTGAAACTTTGGGGTGGCTGTGTGTTTTTGATTTTAATTTCCCTAAGCTATAGGACCATAAGTGGAAGTGCCGTAGGCTCCGTTGCTTTGTTTTTTAGGTGTTTCAGGAAACACCATACACTTCTCCAGATTGGCTGTTGGCAATTTACATCCCACCCATCAGCATAACAAGGCTCCCTGTTCTCCATGGCCTGTGCTGCATTTCTGGATTTTACACTTTTTTCAGATGGCCCTTTTGACCGGGGGGCAGTGAGACTTCATTGTAGTGCAGATTTCTTTAACATGCTTGCTTGGTTGGCCAAAAAGGGCGTATGCGTTTTTTCCTGAATATATTCAGGAAAAAACGCATACGCCCTTTTTGGCCAAGTGCATCATTGTCGACGTTCTGCCTCTTTTTCTATGCTTCAAATGCAATTGCAGTCTACCCCCTGAAATCGTTTTCCTGCAATTCTGCCCCGCTTTCAAGTCCTCTTCGCACCCTTCCTTCAATATATTTTTGGACGATAGCTGTCATTTATAACTCTGCAGGTTTGTGAATTACTTGGCCCCTGAGCTCCTTTCTTCAAATCGCTTTCTTGTGAGCTGGCCGCAAACCCGCAGGATTGCTTCAGGCCCTAATCTGGTTCCGGCACGGCATGCTGAGCGTTTGGTTAATTCCTCTTCCTGGTTGGAAATGAGCGATAAATTTGGCGTGCAGACACCTACAGCTAGTCTCTCATTGGTTCTCCCTATTCCTGTTCATCTTGCGCAGAAATTGCAAACTGTGCCAAACAGGAGGTTAAAGGCACTGACTCTCCAAGTGGGGAGAGTGTTAGTAAATGGTCTGGAATTGTGAACCCGAGTAAAAGGGTACGAAAACTGAGATGCATTTGAAAACGTTTCCCGGTGACACGGTGCACCATACTGTAGGTTTCCCATGCATGTTTTAGCTGAAGGAAGAATCGCTTAAACCTGGAGAGTTGGGACCCATAGAATGTGTACCATGCAGTATGACTTCAAATGGTCTGCATTTGCTCATTGAACCTCACCAGTGCTATCAGCCCGAAGTGTCCAACCTTATGTCTCACTCAGCTCTGGGTGTAGATGAGGTAAATCCAGGTTGCATCACAAGCCCTGAATGAATTATTTAAGAATTGCTCTCTATTTCACTCTCATTGTGTTTTGTTTTTGTAATTCATTTTGATAGTGGGATTTATCGGCTTTTCTCTGCTGCATTCATGCAGCTGTACACACGCTTGATTCTCTTATGGAGACATATAAATCCATGGGTTTGAAGATTCTATCTAGTCAGGTGTATTCCTAGGCATTGAATATAGGGTGTTGAGCCCATTTCGTTGAGCAAGGGGTAGGTCTTGACTATTACATGTTTGACGTATGGAATGGTATCTGTGCTAATTTCTATCTCTGGTTTTATGCAGCACCCCAACTCGCCTTTCCCCTTAAGCAAACATAAGTTGGTTTTCTAAATTTGAGACCCTGTCCTGTTTTGTAATTCAGTTCATGTGTAGCCAAGATTACATTCGGTGTATTAGTGATATCTTATGATGTTTCATTTTCTGTGTGACTTATTTCACTTAGAATCATCGTACCTGAATCCACTCATTATGCCACGATGGGCCAGGTGAAATAGATTTCATTTGTGAGTGATATTCCATTGTACGTACGTACCACAACTTCTTTATCCATTTTTCGCTTTCTGGGATATTTAACTTGTACCGTAGACGAGGTTCTTGTAAACAGAGCCCTCTGAAACTTTGGGTGGCTGTGTGTTTTTTATTTTAATTTCCCTAAGCTATAGGACCATAAGTGGAAGTGCCGTAGGCTCCGTTGCTTTGTTTTTTAGGTGTTTCAGGAAACACCATACACTTCTCCAGAGTGGCTGTTGGCAATTTACATCTCACCCATCAGCATAAAAGGGCTCCCTGTTCTCCATGGCCTGTGCTACATTTCTGGATTTTACACTTTTTTCAGATGGCCCTTTTGACCGGGGGGCAGTGAGACTTCATTGTAGTGCAGATTTCTTTAACATGCTTGCTTGGTTGGCCAAAAAGGGCGTATGCGTTTTTTCCTGAATATATTCAGGAAAAAACGCATACGCCCTTTTTGGCCAAGTGCATCATTGTCGACGTTCTGCCTCTTTTCCTATGCTTTAAATGCAATTCCAGTCTACCCCCTGAAATCGTTTTCCTGCAATTCTGCCCCGCTTTCAAGTCCTCTTCGCAGCCTTCCTTCAATATATTTTTGGACGATAGCTGTCATTTATAACTCTGCAGGTTTGTGAATTACAGTGCCCCTGAGCTCCTTTCTTCAAATCGCTTTCTTGTGAGCTGGCCGCAAACCCGCAGGATTGCTTCAGGCCCTAATCTGGTTCCGGCACGGCATGCTGAGCCTTTGGTTAATTCCTCTTCCTGGTGGGAAATGAGCATTAAATTTGCCCGTGCAGACACCTACAGCTAGTCTCTCATTGGTTCTCCCTATTCCTGTTCATCTTGCGCAGAAATTGCAAACTGTGCCAAACAGGAGGTTAAAGGCACTGACTCTCCAAGTGGGGAGAGTGTTAGTAAAGGGTCTGGAATTGTGAACCCGAGTAAAAGGGGACGAAAACTGAGATGCATTTGAAAACGTTTCCCCGTCTCACGGTGCACCATACTGTGGGTTTCCCATGCATGCTTTAGCTGAAGGGAGAATCACTTAAACCTGGAGAGTTGGGACCCATGGAATGTGTACCATATATTATGACTTCAAGTGGTCTGCATTTGCTCATCGAACCTCACCAATGCTATCAGCCCGATGTGTCCAACCTTATGTCTCACTCAGCTCTGGGTGTAGATGAGGTAAATCCAGGTTGCATCACAAGCCCTGAATGAATTATTTAAGAATTGCTCTCTATTTCACTGTCATTGTGTTTTGTTTTTGTAATTCATTTTGATAATAGGATTTATCGGATTTTCTCTGCTGCCTTCATGCAGCTGTACACACGCTTGATTCTCTTATGGAGACATATAAATCCATGGGTTTGAAGATTCTTTCTAGTCAGGTGTATTCCTAGGCGTTGAATATAGGGTGTTTAGTCCCTTTCGTTGAGCAAGGGGTAAGTCTTGACTATTACGTATTTGACATATGGAATGGTATCTGTGCTAATTTCTATCTCTGGTTTTATGCAGCACCCCAACTCACCTTTCCCCTTAAGCAAACATAAGTTGGTTTTCTAAATTTGAGACCCTGTTCTGTTTTGTAATTCAGTTCATGTGTAGCCAAGATTACATTCCGTGTATTAGTGACATCTTATGATGTTTCATTTTCTGTGTGACGTATTTCACTTAGAATCATCGTACCTGAATCCACTCATTATGCCACGACGGGCCAGATGACATAGATTTCATTGGTGAGTGATATTCCATTGTACGTACGTACCACAACTTCTTTATCCATTTTTCGCTTTCTGGGATATTTAACTTGTACCGTAGACGAGGTTCTTGTAAACAGATCCGTCTGAAACTTTGGGGTGGCTGTGTGTTTTTGATTTTAATTTCCATAAGCTATAGGACCATAAGTGGAAGAGCCGTAGGCTCCGTTGCTTTGTTTTTTAGGTGTTTCAGGAAACACCATACACTTCTCCAGAGTGGCTGTTGGCAATTTACATCCCACCCATCAGCATAACAAGGCTCCCTGTTCTCCATGGCCTGTGCTGCATTTCTGGATTTTACACTTTTTTCAGATGACCCTTTTGACGGGGGGCAGTGAGACTTCATTGTAGTGCAGATTTCTTTAACATGCTTGCTTGGTTGGCCAAAAAGGGTGTATGCGTTTTTTCCTGAATATATTTAGGAAAAAACTCATACGCCCTTTTTAGCCGAGTGCATCATTGTCGACGTTCTGCCTCTTTTCCTATGCTTTAAATGCAATTCCTGTCTACCCCCTGAAATCGTTTTCCTGCAATTCTGCCCCGCATTCAGTCCTCTTCGCAGGCTTCCTTCAATATATTTTTGGACTATAGCTGTCATTTATAACTTTGCAGGTTTGTGAATTACAGTTCCCCTGAGCTCCTTTCTTCAAATCGCTTTCTTGTGAGCTGGCCGCAAACCCGCAGGATTGTTTCAGGCCCTAATCTGGTTCCGGGACGGCATGCTGAGCCTTTGGTTAATTCCTCTTCCTGGTTGGAAATGAGCGTTAAATTTGCCCGTGCAGACACCTACAGCTAGTCTCTCATTGGTTCTCCCTATTCCTGTTCATCTTGCGCAGAAATTGCAAACTGTGCCAAACAGGAGGTTAAAGGCACTGACTCTCCAAGTAGGGAGAGTTTTAGTAAAGGGTCTGGAATTGTGAACCCGAGTAAAAGGGGACGAACACTGAGATGCATTTGAAAAAGTTTCCCGGCCACACGGTGCACCAAACTGTGGGTTTCCCATGCATGCTTTAGCTGAAGGAAGAATCGCTTAAACCTGGAGAGTTGGGACCCATGGAATGGGTACCATGCAGTATGACTTCAAATGGTCTGCATTTGCTCATCGAACCTCACCAATGCTATCAGCCCGAAGTGTCTAACCTTATGTCTCACTCAGCTCTGAGTGTAGATGAGGTAAATCCAGGTTGCATCACAAGCCCTGAATGAATTATTGAAGAATTGCTCTCTATTTCACTGTCATTGTGTTTTGTATTTGTAATTCATTTTGATAATGGGATTTATCGGATTGTCTCTGCTGCCTTCATGCAGCTGTACACACGCTTGATTCTCTTATGGAGACATATAAATCCATGGGTTTGAAGATTCTTACTAGTCAGGTGTATTCCTAGGCATTGAATATAGGGTGTTTAGCCCATTTCGTTGAGCAAGGGGTGGGTCTTGACTATTACATGTTTGACGTATGGAATGGTATCTGTGCTAATTTCTATCTCTGGTTTTATGCAGCACCCCAACTCGCCATTCCCCTTAAGCAAACATAAGTTGGTTTTCTAAATTTGAGACCCTGTTCTGTTTTGTAATTCAGTTCATGTGTAGCCAAGATTACATTCCGTGTATTAGTGATATCTTATGATGTTTCATTTTCTGTGTGACTTATTTCACTTAGAATCATCGTACCTGAATCCACTCATTATGACACGATGGGGCAGATGAAATAGAATTCATTTGTGAGTGATATTCCATTGTACGTACGTACCACAACTTCTTTATCCATTTTTCGCTTTCTGGGATATTTAACTTGTACCGTAGATGAAGTTCTTGTAAACAGAGCCGTCAGAAACTTTGGGGTGGCTGTGTGTTTTTGATTTTAATTTCCCTAATCTATAGGACCATAAGTGGAAGTGCCGTAGGCTCCGTTGCTTTGTTTTTTAGGTGTTTCAGGAAACACCATACACTTCTCCAGAGTGGCTCTTGGCAATTTACATCCCACCCATCAGCATAACAAGGCTCCCTGTTCTCCATGGCCTGTGCTGCATTTCTGGATTTTACACTTTTTTCAGATGACCCTTTTGACGGGGGGCAGTGAGACTTCATTGTAGTGCAGATTTCTTTAACATGCTTGCTTGGTTGGCCAAAAAGGTCGTATGCGTTTTTTCCTGAATATATTCAGGAAAAAACGCATACGCCCTTTTTGGCCAAGTGCATCATTGTCGACGTTCTGCCTCTTTTCCTATGCTTTAAATGCAATTCCAGTCTACCCCCTGAAATCGTTTTCCTGCAATTCTGCCCCGCTTTCAAGTCCTCTTCGCAGCCTACCTTCAATATATTTTTGGACGATAGCTGTCATTTATAACTCTGCAGGTTTCTGAATAACAGTGCCCCTGAGCTCCTTTCTTCAAATCGCTTTCTTGTGAGCTGGCCCCAAACCCGCAGGATTGCTTCAGGCCCTAATCTGGTTCCGGCACGGCATGCTGAGCCTTTGGTTAATTCCTCTTCCTGGTGGGAAATGAGTGTTAAATTTGCCCGTGCAGACACCTACAGCTAGTCTCTCATTGGTTCTCCCTATTCCTGTTCATCTTGCGCAGAAATTGCAAACTGTGCCAAACAGGAGGTTAAAGGCACTGACTCTACAAGTGGGGAGAGTGTTAGTAAAGGGTCTGGAATTGTGAACCCGAGTCAAAGAGGACAAAAACTGAGATGCATTTGAAAACGTTTCCCGGTCACACAGTGCACCATACTCTGGGTTTCCCATGCATGCTTTAGCTGAAGGAAGAATCGCTTAAACCTGGAGAGTTGGGACCCATGGAATGGGTACCATGCAGTATGACTTCAAATGGTCTGCATTTGCTCATCGAACCTCACCAATGCTATCAGCCCGAAGTGTCCAACCTTATGTCTCACTCAGCTCTGGGTGTAGATGAGGTAAATCCAGGTTGCATCACAAGCCCTGAATGAATTATTTAAGAATTGCTCTCTATTTCACAGTCATTGTGTTTTGTTTTTGTAAATCATTTTGATAATGGGATTTATCGGCTTTTCTCTGCTGCCTTCATGCAGCTGTACACACGCTTGATTCTCTTATGGAGACATATAAATCCATGGGTTTGAAGATTCTTACTAGTCAGGTGTATTCCTAGCCGTTGAATATAGGGTGTTTAGCCCATTTCGTTGAGCAAGGGGTAGGTCTTTACTATTACATATTTGACGTATGGAATGGTATCTGTGCTAATTTCTATCTCTGGTTTTATGCAGCACCCCAACTCACCTTTCCCCTTAAGGAAACATAAGTTGGTTTTCTAAATTTGAGACCCTGTTCTGTTTTGTAATTCAGTTCATGTGTAGCCAAGATTACATTCGAAGTATTAGTGATATCTTATGATGTTTCATTTTCTGTGGGACTTATTTCCCTTAGAATCATCGTACCTGAACCACTTATTATGCCACGACGGGCCAGATGACATAGATTTCATTGGTGAGTGATATTTCATTGTACGTACGTACCACAACATCTTTATCCATTTTTTCGCTTTCTGGGATATTTAACTTGTACCGTAGACGAGGTTCTTGTAAACAGAGCCATCTGAAACTTTGGGGTGGCTGTGTGTTTTTGATTTTAATTTCCCTAAGCTATAGGACCATAAGTGGAAGTGCCGTAGGCTCCGTTGCTTTGTTTTTTAGGTGTTTCAGGAAACACCATACACTTCTCCAGAGTGGCTGTTGGCAATTTACATCCCACCCATCAGCATAACAAGGCTCCCTGTTCTCCATGGCCTGTGCTGCATTTCTGGATTTTACACTTTGTTCAGATGGCCCTTTTGACCGGGGGGCAGTGAGACTTCATTGTAGTGCAGATTTCTTTAACATGCTTGCTTGGTTGGCCAAAAAGGGCGTATGCGTTTTTTCCTGAATATATTCAGGAAAAAACGCATACGCCCTTTTTGGCCAAGTGCATCATTGTCGACGTTCTGCCTTTTTTCCTATGCTTTAAATGCAATTCCAGTCTACCCCCTGAAATCATTTTCCTGCAATTCTGCCCCGCTTTCAAGTCCTCTTCGCAGCCTTCCTTCAATATATTTTTGGACGATAGCTGTCATTTATAACTCTGCAGGTTTGTGAATTACTTGGCCCCTGAGCTCCTTTCTTCAAATCATTTTCTTGTGAGCTGGCCGCAAACCCGCAGGATTGCTTCAGGCCCTAATCTGGTTCCGGCACGGCATGCTGAGCGTTTGGTTAATTCCTCTTCCTGGTGGGAAATGAGCGTTAAATTTGCCCGTGCAGACACCTACAGCTGGCCTCTCATTGGTTCTCCCTATTCCTGTTCATCTTGCGCAGAAATTGCAAACTGTGCCAAACAACAGGTTAAAGGCACTGGCTCTCCAAGTGAGGAGAGTGTTAAAAGGGTCTGGAATGGTGAACCCGAGTAAAAGGGGACGAAAACTGAGATGCATTTGAAAACGTTTCCCGGTCACACGGTGCACCATACTGTGGGATTCCCATGCATGCTTTAGCTGAAGGAAGAATCGCTTAATCCTGGAGAGTTGGGACCCATGGATTGGGTTCCATGATGTATGACTTCAAATGGTCTGCATTTGCTCATCGAACCTCACCAATGCTATCAGCCCGAAGTGTCAAACCTTATGTCTCACTCAGCTCTGGGTTCAGATGAGGTAAATCCAGGTTGCATCACAAGCCCTGAATGAATTATTTAAGAATTGCTCTCTATTTCACTGTCATTGTGTTTTGTTTTTGTAATTCATTTTGATAATAGGATTTATCGGATTTTCTCTGCTGCCTTCATGCAGCTGTACACACGCTTGATTCTCTTATGGAGACATATAAATCCATGGGTTTGAAGATTCTTTCTAGTCAGGTGTATTCCTAGGCGTTGAATATAGGGTGTTTAGCCCATTTCGTTGAGCACGGGGTATGTCTTGACTACTACGTATTTGACATATGGAATGGTATCTGGCTAATTTCTATCTCTGATGTTATGCAGCACCCCAACTCACCTTTCCCCTTACGCAAACATAAGTTGGTTTTCTAAATTTGAGACCCTGTTCTGTTTTGTAATTCAGTTCATGTGTAGCCAAGATTACATTCGGTGTATTAGTGACAGCTTATGATGTGTCATTTTCTGTGTGACTTATTTCACTTAGAATCATCGTACCTGAATCCACTCATTATGCCACGACGGGCCAGATGACATAGATTTCATTGGTGAGTTATATTCCATTGTACGTACGTACCACAACTTCTTTATCCATTTTTCGCTTTCTGGAATATTTAACTTGTACCGTAGACGAGGTTCTTGTAAACAGATCCATCTGAAACTTTGGGGTGGCTGTGTGTTTTTGATTTTAATTTCCCTAAGCTATAGGACCATAAGTGGAAGTGCCGGAGGCTCCGTTGCTTTGTTTTTTAGGTGTTTCAGGAAACACCATACACTTCTCCAAAGTGGCTGCTTGGCAAATTACATCCCACCCATCAGCATAACACGGCTCCCTGTTCTCCATGGCCTGTGCTGCATTTCTGGATTTTACACTTTTTTCAGATGGCCCTTTTGACCAGGGGGCTGTGAGACTTCATTGTAGTGCAGATTTCTTTAACATGCTTGCTTGGTTGGCCAAAAAGGGCGTATGCGTTTTTTCCTGAATATATTCAGGAAAAAACGTATACGCCCTTTTTGGCCAAGTGCATCATTGTCGACGTTCTGCCTTTTTTCCTATGCTTTAAATGCAATTCCAGTCTACCCCCTGAAATCGTTTTCGTGCAATTCTGCCCCGCTTTCAAGTCTTCTTCGCAACCTTCCTTCAATATATTTTTGGACTATAGCTGTCATTTATAACTCTGCAGGTTTGTGAATTACAGTGCCCCTGAGCTCCTTTCTTCAAATCGCTTTCTTGTGAGCTGGCCGCAAACCCGCAGGATTGCTTCAGGCCCTAATCTGGTTTCGGGACGGCATGCTGAGCCTTTGGTTAATTCCTCTTCCTGGTTGGAAATGAGCGTTAAATTTGCCCGTGCAGACACCTACAGCTAGTCTCTCATTGGTTCTCCCTATTCCTGTTCATCTTGCGCAGAAATTGCAAACTGTGCCAAACAGGAGGTTAAAGGCACTGACTCTCCAAGTCGGGAGAGTGTTAATAAAGGTTCTGGAATTGTGAACCCGAGTAAAAGGGGACAAAAACTGAGATGCATTTGAAAACATTTCCCGGTCACACGGTGCACCATACTGTGGGTTTCCCATGCATGCTTTAGCTGAAGGAAGAATCGCTTAAAACTGGCGAGTTGGGACCCATAGAAAGGGTACCATGCAGTATGACTTAAAATGGTCTGCATTTGCTCATCGAACCTCACCAATGCTATCAGCCCGATGTGTCCAACCTTATGTCTCACTCAGCTCTGGGTGTAGATGAGGTAAATCCAGGTTGCATCACAAGCCCTGAATGAATTATTTAAGAATTGCTCTCTACTTCACTGTCATTGTGTTTTGTTTTTGTAATTCATTTTGATAATAGGATTTATCGGATTTTCTCTGCTGCATTCATGCAGCTGTACACACGCTTGATTCTCTTATGGAGACATATAAATCCATGGGTTTGAAGATTCTTTCTAGTCAGGTGTATTCCTAGGCGTTGAATATAGGGTGTTTAGCCCCTTTCGTTGAGCAAGGGGTAAGTCTTGACTATTACGTATTTGACATATGGAATGGTATCTGTGCTAATTTCTATCTCTGGTTTTATGCAGCACCCCAACTCACCTTTCCCCTTAAGCAAACATAAGTTGGTTTTCTAAATTTGAGACCCTGTTCTGTTTTGTAATTCAGTTCATGTGTAGCCAAGATTACATTCCGTGTATTAGTGACATCTTATGATGTTTCATTTTCTGTGTGACGTATTTCACTTAGAATCATCGTACCTGAATCCACTCATTATGCCACGACGGGCCAGATGACATAGATTTCATTGGTGAGTGATATTCCATTGTACGTACGTACCACAACTTCTTTATCCATTTTTCGCTTTCTGGGATATTTAACTTGTACCGTAGACGAGGTTCTTGTAAACAGATCCGTCTGAAACTTTGGGGTGGCTGTGTGTTTTTGATTTTAATTTCCATAAGCTATAGGACCATAAGTGGAAGAGCCGTAGGCTCCGTTGCTTTGTTTTTTAGGTGTTTCAGGAAACACCATACACTTCTCCAGAGTGGCTGTTGGCAATTTACATCCCACCCATCAGCATAACAAGGCTCCCTGTTCTCCATGGCCTGTGCTGCATTTCTGGATTTTACACTTTTTTCAGATGGCCCTTTTGACCGGGGGGCAGTGAGACTTCATTGTAGTGCAGATTTCTTTAACATGCTTGCTTGGTTGGCCAAAAAGGGCGTATGCGTTTTTTCCTGAATATATTCAGGAAAAAACGCATACGCCCTTTTTGGCCACGTGCTTCATTGTCGACGTCCTGCCTCTTTTCCTATGCTTTAAATGCAATTCCACTCTACTCCCTGAAACTGCTTTCCTGCAATTCTGCCCCGATTTCAAGTCCTCTTCGCAGCCCTCCTTCAATATATTTTTGGACAATAGCTGTCATTTATAACTTTGCAGGTTTGAGAATTACAGTGCCCCTGAGCTCCTTTCTTCAAATCGCTTTCTTGTGAGCTGGCCGCAAACCCGCAGGATTGCTTCAGGCCCTAATCTGGTTCAGGCAAGGCATGCTGAGCGTTTGGTTAATTCCTCTTCCTGGTTGGAAATGAGCATTAAATTTGCCCGTGCAGACACCTACAGCTAGTCTCTCATTCGTTCTCCCTATTCCTGTTCATCTTGCGCAGAAATTGCAAACTGTGCCAAACAGGAGGTTAAAGGCACTGACTCTCCAAGCGGGGAGAGTGTTAGTAAAGGGTCTGGAATTGTGAACCCGAGTAAAAGGGGACGAAAACTGAGATGCATTTGAAAACGTTTCCAGGTGACACGGTGCACCATACTGTGGGTTTCCCATGCATGTTTTAGCTGAAGGAAGCATCACTTAAACCTGGAGAGTTGGGACCCATGGAATGGGTACCATGCAGGATGACTTCAAATGGTCTGCATTTGCTCATCGAACCTCACCAATGCTATCAGCCCGAAGTGTCCAACCTTATATCTCACTCAGCTCTGGGTGTAGATGAGGTAAATCCAGGTTGCATCACAAGCCCTGAATGAATTATTTAAGAATTGCTCTCTATTTCAGTGTCATTGTGTTTTGTTTTTGTAATTCATTTTGATAATGGGATTTATCGGATTTTCTCTGCTGCATTCATGCAGCTGTACACACGCTTGATTCTCTTATGGAGACATATAAATCCATGGGTTTGAAGATTCTTACTAGTCAGGTGTATTCCTAGGCGTTGAATATAGGGTGTTTATCCCATTTCGTTGAGAAAGGGGTGGGTCTGGAGTATTACATAGTTAACTTATGGAATGGGATCTGTGCTAATATCTATCTCTGGTTTTATGCAGCACCGCAACTCACCTTTCCCATTAAGCAAACATAAGTTGGTTTTCTAAATTTGAGACCCTGTTCTGTTTTGTAATTCAGTTCATGTGTAGCCAAGATTACATTCCGTGTATTAGTGATATCATATGATGTTTCATTTTCTGTGGGACTTATTTCACTTAGAATCATCGTACCTGAATCCACTCATTATGCCACGATGGGCCAGATGACATAGATTTCATTGGTGAGTGATATTCCATTGTACGTACGTACCACAACTTCTTTATCCATTTTTTGCTTTCTGGGATATTTAACTTGTACCGTAGACGAGATTCTTGTAAACAGATCCGTCTGAAACTTTGGGGTGGCTGTGTGTTTTTGATTTTAATTTCCCTAAGCTATAGGACCATTAGTGGAAGAGCCGTAGGCTCCGTTGCTTTGTTTTTTAGGTGTTTCAGGAAACACCATACACTTCTCCAGAGTGGCTGTTGGCAATTTACATCCCACCCATCAGCATAACAAGGCTCCCTGTTCTCCATGGCCTGTGCTGCATTTCTGGATTTTACACTTTTTTCAGATTGCCCTTTTGACCGGGGGGCCGTGAGACTTCATTGTAGTGCAGATTTCTTTAACATGCTTGCTTGGTTGGCCAAAAAGGGTGTATGCGTTTTTTCCTGAATATATTTAGGAAAAAACTCATACGCCCTTTTTAGCCGAGTGCATCATTGTCGACGTTCTGCCTCTTTTCCTATGCTTTAAATGCAATTCCAGTCTACCCCCTGAAATCGTTTTCCTGCAATTCTGCCCCGCTTCAGTCCTCTTCGCAGCCTTCCTTCAATATATTTTTGGATTATAGCTGTCATTTACAACTTTGGAGGTTTGTGAATTACAGTTCCCCTGAGCTCCTTTCTTCAAATCGCTTTCTTGTGAGCTGGCCGCAAACCCGCAGGATTGTTTCAGGCCCTAATCTGGTTCCGGGACGGCATGCTGAGCCTTTGGTTAATTCCTCTTCCTGGTTGGAAATGAGCGTTAAATTTGCCCGTGCAGACACCTACAGCTAGTCTCTCATTGGTTCTCCCTATTCCTGTTCATCTTGCGCAGAAATTGCAAACTGTGCCAAACAGGAGGTTAAAGGCACTGACTCTCCAAGTGGGGAGAGTTTTAGTAAAGGGTCTGGAATTGTGAACCCGAGTAAAAGGGGACGAACACTGAGATGCATTTGAAAAAGTTTCCCGGCCACACGGTGCACCATAATGTGGGTTTCCCATGCATGCTTTAGCTGAAGGAAGAATCGCTTAAACCTGGAGAGTTGGGACCCATGGAATGGGTACCATGCAGTATGACTTCAAATGGTCTGCATTTGCTCATCGAACCTCACCAATGCTATCAGCCCGAAGTGTCCAACCTTATGTCTCACTCAGCTCTGAGTGTAGATGTGGTAAATCCAGGTTGCATCACAAGCCCTGAATGAATTATTTAAGAATTGCTCTCTATTTCACTGTCATTGTGTTTTGTTTTTGTAATTCATTTTGATAATGGGATTTATCGGATTGTCTCTGCTGCCTTCATGCAGCTGTACACACGCTTGATTCTCTTATGGAGACATATAAATCCATGGGTTTGAAGATTCTTACTAGTCAGGTGTATTCCTAGGCATTGAATATAGGGTGTTTAGCCCATTTCGTTGAGCAAGGGGTAGGTCTTGACTATTACATGTTTGACGTATGGAATGGTATCTGTGCTAATTTCTATCTCTGGTTTTATGCAGCACCCCAACTCGCCATTCCCCTTAAGCAAACATAAGTTGGTTTTCTAAATTTGAGACCCTGTTCTGTTTTGTAATTCAGTTCATGAGTAGCCAAGATTACATTCCGTGTATTAGTGATATCTTATGATGTTTCATTTTCTGTGTGACTTATTTCACTTAGAATCATCGTACCTGAATCCACTCATTATGACACGATGGGCCAGATGCAATAGATTTCATTTGTGAGTGATATTCCATTGTACGTACGTACCACAACTTCTTTATCCATTTTTCGCTTTCTGGGATATTTAACTTGTACCGTAGATGAAGTTCTTGTAAACAGAGCCGTCAGAAACTTTGGGGTGGCTGTGTGTTTTTGATTTTAATTTCCCTAATCTATAGGACCATAAGTGGAAGTGCCGTAGGCTCCGTTGCTTTGTTTTTTAGGTGTTTCAGGAAACACCATACACTTCTCCAGAGTGGCTCTTGGCAATTTACATCCCACCCATCAGCATAACAAGGCTCCCTGTTCTCCATGGCCTGTGCTGCATTTCTGGATTTTACACTTTTTTCAGATGACCCTTTTGACGGGGGGCAGTGAGACTTCATTGTAGTGCAGATTTCTTTAATATGCTTGCTTCGTTGGCCAAAAAGGTCGTATGCGTTTTTTCCTGAATATATTCAGGAAAAAACGCATACGCCCTTTTTGGCCAAGTGCATCATTGTCGACGTTCTGCCTCTTTTCCTATGCTTTAAATGCAATTCCAGTCTACCCCCTGAAATCGTTTTCCTGCAATTCTGCCCCACTTTCAAGTCCTCTTCGCAGCCTACCTTCAATATACTTTTGGACGATAGCTGTCATTTATAACTATGCAGGTTTCTGAATAACAGTGCCCCTGAGCTCCTTTCTTCAAATCGCTTTCTTGTGAGCTGGCCCCAAACCCGCAGGATTGCTTCAGTCCCTAATCTGGTTCCGGCACGGCATGCTGAGCCTTTGGTTAATTCCTCTTCCTGGTGGGAAATGAGTGTTAAATTTGCCCGTGCAGACACCTACAGCTAGTCTCTCATTGGTTCTCCCTATTCCTGTTCATCTTGCGCAGAAATTGCAAACTGTGCCAAACAGGAGGTTAAAGGCACTGACTCTACAAGTGGGGAGAGTGTTAGTAAAGGGTCTGGAATTGTGAACCCGAGTCAAAGAGGACAAAAACTGAGATGCATTTGAAAACGTTTCCCGGTCACACAGTGCACCATACTGTGGGTTTCCCATGCATGCTTTAGCTGAAGGAAGAATCGCTTAAACCTGGAGAGTTGGGACCCATGGAATGGGTACCATGCAGTATGACTTCAAATGGTCTGCATTTGCTCATCGAACCTCACCAATGCTATCAGCCCGAAGTGTCCAACCTTATGGCTCACTCAGCTCTGGGTGTAGATGAGGTCAATCCAGGTTGCATTACAAGCCCTGAATGAATTATTTAAGAATTGCTCTCTATTTCACTGTCATTGTGTTTTGTTTTTGTAATTCATTTTGATAATGGGATTTATCGGATTGTCTCTGCTGCCTTCATGCAGCTGTACACACGTTTGATTCTCTTTTGGAGACATATAAATCCATGGGTTTGAAAATTCTTTCTAGTCAGGTGTATTCCTAGGCGTTGAATATAGGGTGTTTAGCCCATTTCGTTGAGCAAGGGGTAGGTCTTGACTATTACATATTAGACGTATGGAATGGTATCTGTGCTAATTTCTATCTCTGGTTTTATGCAGCACCCCAACTCACCTTTCCCCTTAAGCAAACATAAGTTGGTTTTCTAAATTTGAGACCCTGTTCTGTTTTGTAATTCAGTTCATGTGTAGCCAAGATTACATTCCGTGCATTAGTGATATCTTATGATGTTTCATTTTCTGTGTGACTTATTTCACTTAGCATCATCGTACCTGAATCCACTCATTATGCCACGACGGGCCTGATGACATAGATTTCATTGGTGAGTGATATTCCATTGTACGTACGTACCACAATTTCTTTATCCATTTTCCGCTTTCTGGGATATTTAACTTGTACCGTAGACGAGGTTCTTGTAAACAGAGCCGTCTGAAACTTTGGGGTGGCTGTGTGTTTTTGATTTTAATTTCCCTAAGCTATAGGACCATAAGTGGAAGTGCCGTAGGCTCCGTTGCTTTGTTTTTTAGGTGTTTCAGGAAACACCATACACTTCTCCAGATTGGCTGTTGGCAATTTACATCCCACCCATCAGCATAACAAGGCTCCCTGTTCTCCATGGCCTGTGCTGCATTTCTGGATTTTACACTTTTTTCAGATGGCCCTTTTGACCGGGGGGCAGTGAGACTTCATTGTAGTGCAGATTTCTTTAACATGCTTGCTTGGTTGGCCAAAAAGGGCGTATGCGTTTTTTCCTGAATATATTCAGGAAAAAACGCATACGCCCTTTTTGGCCAAGTGCATCATTGTCGACGTTCTGCCTCTTTTTCTATGCTTCAAATGCAATTGCAGTCTACCCCCTGAAATCGTTTTCCTGCAATTCTGCCCCGCTTTCAAGTCCTCTTCGCACCCTTCCTTCAATATATTTTTGGACGATAGCTGTCATTTATAACTCTGCAGGTTTGTGAATTACTTGGCCCCTGAGCTCCTTTCTTCAAATCGCTTTCTTGTGAGCTGGCCGCAAACCCGCAGGATTGCTTCAGGCCCTAATCTGGTTCCGGCACGGCATGCTGAGCGTTTGGTTAATTCCTCTTCCTGGTTGGAAATGAGCGATAAATTTGGCGTGCAGACACCTACAGCTAGTCTCTCATTGGTTCTCCCTATTCCTGTTCATCTTGCGCAGAAATTGCAAACTGTGCCAAACAGGAGGTTAAAGGCACTGACTCTCCAAGTGGGGAGAGTGTTAGTAAATGGTCTGGAATTGTGAACCCGAGTAAAAGGGTACGAAAACTGAGATGCATTTGAAAACGTTTCCCGGTGACACGGTGCACCATACTGTAGGTTTCCCATGCATGTTTTAGCTGAAGGAAGAATCGCTTAAACCTGGAGAGTTGGGACCCATAGAATGTGTACCATGCAGTATGACTTCAAATGGTCTGCATTTGCTCATTGAACCTCACCAGTGCTATCAGCCCGAAGTGTCCAACCTTATGTCTCACTCAGCTCTGGGTGTAGATGAGGTAAATCCAGGTTGCATCACAAGCCCTGAATGAATTATTTAAGAATTGCTCTCTATTTCACTCTCATTGTGTTTTGTTTTTGTAATTCATTTTGATAGTGGGATTTATCGGCTTTTCTCTGCTGCATTCATGCAGCTGTACACACGCTTGATTCTCTTATGGAGACATATAAATCCATGGGTTTGAAGATTCTATCTAGTCAGGTGTATTCCTAGGCATTGAATATAGGGTGTTTAGCCCATTTCGTTGAGCAAGGGGTAGGTCTTGACTATTACATGTTTGACGTATGGAATGGTATCTGTGCTAATTTCTATCTCTGGTTTTATGCAGCACCCCAACTCGCCTTTCCCCTTAAGCAAACATAAGTTGGTTTTCTAAATTTGAGACCCTGTCCTGTTTTGTAATTCAGTTCATGTGTAGCCAAGATTACATTCGGTGTATTAGTGATATCTTATGATGTTTCATTTTCTGTGTGACTTATTTCACTTAGAATCATCGTACCTGAATCCACTCATTATGCCACGATGGGCCAGGTGAAATAGATTTCATTTGTGAGTGATATTCCATTGTAAGTACGTACCACAACTTCTTTATCCATTTTTCGCTTTCTGGGATATTTAACTTGTACCGTAGACGAGGTTCTTGTAAACAGAGCCCTCTGAAACTTTGGGTGGCTGTGTGTTTTTTATTTTAATTTCCCTAAGCTATAGGACCATAAGTGGAAGTGCCGTAGGCTCCGTTGCTTTGTTTTTTAGGTGTTTCAGGAAACACCATACACTTCTCCAGAGTGGCTGTTGGCAATTTACATCTCACCCATCAGCATAAAAGGGCTCCCTGTTCTCCATGGCCTGTGCTACATTTCTGGATTTTACACTTTTTTCAGATGGCCCTTTTGACCGGGGGGCAGTGAGACTTCATTGTAGTGCAGATTTCTTTAACATGCTTGCTTGGTTGGCCAAAAAGGGCGTATGCGTTTTTTCCTGAATATATTCAGGAAAAAACGCATACGCACTTTTTGGCCAAGTGCATCATTGTCGACGTTCTGCCTCTTTTCCTATGCTTTAAATGCAATTCCAGTCTACCCCCTGAAATCGTTTTCCTGCAATTCTGCCCTGCTTTCAAGTCCTCTTCGCAGCCTTCCTTCAATATATTTTTGGACGATAGCTGTCATTTATAACTCTGCAGGTTTGTGAATTACAGTGCCCCTGAGCTCCTTTCTTCAAATCGCTTTCTTGTGAGCTGGCCGCAAACCCGCAGGATTGCTTCAGGCCCTAATCTGGTTCCGGCACGGCATGCTGAGCCTTTGGTTAATTCCTCTTCCTGGTGGGAAATGAGCATTAAATTTGCCCGTGCAGACACCTACAGCTAGTCTCTCATTGGTTCTCCCTATTCCTGTTCATCTTGCGCAGAAATTGCAAACTGTGTCAAACAGGAGGTTAAAGGCACTGACTCTCCAAGTGGGGAGAGTGTTAGTAAAGGGTCTGGAATTGTGAACCCGAGTAAAAGGGGACGAAAACTGAGATGCATTTGAAAACGTTTCCCCGTCTCACGGTGCACCATACTGTGGGTTTCCCATGCATGCTTTAGCTGAAGGGAGAATCACTTAAACCTGGAGAGTTGGGACCCATGGAATGTGTACCATATATTATGACTTCAAGTGGTCTGCATTTGCTCATCGAACCTCACCAATGCTATCAGCCCGATGTGTCCAACCTTATGTCTCACTCAGCTCTGGGTGTAGATGAGGTAAATCCAGGTTGCATCACAAGCCCTGAATGAATTATTTAAGAATTGCTCTCTATTTCACTGTCATTGTGTTTTGTTTTTGTAATTCATTTTGATAATAGGATTTATCGGATTTTCTCTGCTGCCTTCATGCAGCTGTACACACGCTTGATTCTCTTATGGAGACATATAAATCCATGGGTTTGAAGATTCTTTCTAGTCAGGTGTATTCCTAGGCGTTGAATATAGGGTGTTTAGTCCCTTTCGTTGAGCAAGGGGTAAGTCTTGACTATTACGTATTTGACATATGGAATGGTATCTGTGCTAATTTCTATCTCTGGTTTTATGCAGCACCCCAACTCACCTTTCCCCTTAAGCAAACATAAGTTGGTTTTCTAAATTTGAGACCCTGTTCTGTTTTGTAATTCAGTTCATGTGTAGCCAAGATTACATTCCGTGTATTAGTGACATCTTATGATGTTTCATTTTCTGTGTGACGTATTTCACTTAGAATCATCGTACCTGAATCCACTCATTATGCCACGACGGGCCAGATGACATAGATTTCATTGGTGAGTGATATTCCATTGTACGTACGTACCACAACTTCTTTATCCATTTTTCGCTTTCTGGGATATTTAACTTGTACCGTAGACGAGGTTCTTGTAAACAGATCCGTCTGAAACTTTGGGGTGGCTGTGTGTTTTTGATTTTAATTTCCATAAGCTATAGGACCATAAGTGGAAGAGCCGTAGGCTCCGTTGCTTTGTTTTTTAGGTGTTTCAGGAAACACCATACACTTCTCCAGAGTGGCTGTTGGCAATTTACATCCCGCCCATCAGCATAACAAGGCTCCCTGTTCTCCATGGCCTGTGCTGCATTTCTGGATTTTACACTTTTTTCAGATGACCCCTTTGACGGGGGGCAGTGAGACTTCATTGTAGTGCAGATTTCTTTAACATGCTTGCTTGGTTGGCCAAAAAGTGTGTATGCGTTTTTTCCTGAATATATTTAGGAAAAAACTCATACGCCCTTTTTAGCCGAGTGCATCATTGTCGACGTTCTGCCTCTTTTCCTATGCTTTAAATGCAATTCCTGTCTACCCCCTGAAATCGTTTTCCTGCAATTCTGCCCCGCATTCAGTCCTCTTCGCAGGCTTCCTTCAATATATTTTTGGACTATAGCTGTCATTTATAACTTTGGAGGTTTGTGAATTACAGTTCCCCTGAGCTCCTTTCTTCAAATCGCTTTCTTGTGAGCTGGCCGCAAACCCGCAGGATTGTTTCAGGCCCTAATCTGGTTCCGGGACGGCATGCTGAGCCTTTGGTTAATTCCTCTTCCTGGTTGGAAATGAGCGTTAAATTTGCCCGTGCAGACACCTACAGCTAGTCTCTCATTGGTTCTCCCTATTCCTGTTCATCTTGCGCAGAAATTGCAAACTGTGCCAAACAGGAGGTTAAAGGCACTGACTCTCCAAGTAGGGAGAGTTTTAGTAAAGGGTCTGGAATTGTGAACCCGAGTAAAAGGGGACGAACACTGAGATGCATTTGAAAAAGTTTCCCGGCCACACGGTGCACCAAACTGTGGGTTTCCCATGCATGCTTTAGCTGAAGGAAGAATCGCTTAAACCTGGAGAGTTGGGACCCATGGAATGGGTACCATGCAGTATGACTTCAAATGGTCTGCATTTGCTCATCGAACCTCACCAATGCTATCAGCCCGAAGTGTCTAACCTTATGTCTCACTCAGCTCTGAGTGTAGATGAGGTAAATCCAGGTTGCATCACAAGCCCTGAATGAATTATTGAAGAATTGCTCTCTATTTCACTGTCATTGTGTTTTGTATTTGTAATTCATTTTGATAATGGGATTTATCGGATTGTCTCTGCTGCCTTCATGCAGCTGTACACACGCTTGATTCTCTTATGGAGACATATAAATCCATGGGTTTGAAGATTCTTACTAGTCAGGTGTATTCCTAGGCATTGAATATAGGGTGTTTAGCCCATTTCGTTGAGCAAGGGGTGGGTCTTGACTATTACATGTTTGACGTATGGAATGGTATCTGTGCTAATTTCTATCTCTGGTTTTATGCAGCACCCCAACTCGCCATTCCGCTTAAGCAAACATAAGTTGGTTTTCTAAATTTGAGACCCAGTTCTGTTTTGTAATTCAGTTCATGTGTAGCCAAGATTACATTCCGTGTATTAGTGATATCTTATGATGTTTCATTTTCTGTGTGACTTATTTCACTTAGAATCATCGTACCTGAATCCACTCATTATGACACGATGGGCCAGGTGAAATAGATTTCATTTGTGAGTGATATTCCATTGTACGTACGTACCACAACTTCTTTATCCATTTTTCGCATTCTGGGATATTTAACTTGTACCGTAGATGAAGTTCTTGTAAACAGAGCCGTCAGAAACTTTGGGGTGGCTGTGTGTTTTTGATTTTAATTTCCCTAATCTATAGGACCATAAGTGGAAGTGCCGTAGGCTCCGTTGCTTTGTTTTTTAGGTGTTTCAGGAAACACCATACACTTCTCCAGAGTGGCTCTTGGCAATTTACATCCCACCCATCAGCATAACAAGGCACCCTGTTCTCCATGGCCTGTGCTGCATTTCTGGATTTTACACTTTTTTCAGATGACCCTTTTGACGGGGGGCAGTGAGACTTCATTGTAGTGCAGATTTCTTTAACATGCTTGCTTGGTTGGCCAAAAAGGGCGTATGCGTTTTTTCCTGAATATATTCAGGAAAAAACGCATACGCCCTTTTTGGCCAAGTGCATCATTGTCGACGTTCTGCCTCTTTTCCTATGCTTTAAATGCAATTCCAGTCTATCCCCTGAAATCGTTTTCCTGCAATTCTGCCCCGCTTTCAAGTCCTCTTCGCAGCCTACCTTCAATATATTTTTGGACGATAGCTGTCATTTATAACTCTGCAGGTTTCTGAATAACAGTGCCCCTGAGCTCCTTTCTTCAAATCGCTTTCTTGTGAGCTGGCCCCAAACCCGCAGGATTGCTTCAGGCCCTAATCTGGTTCCGGCACGGCATGCTGAGCCTTTGGTTAATTCCTCTTCCTGGCGGGAAATGAGTGTTAAATTTGCCCGTGCAGACACCTACAGCTAGTCTCTCATTGGTTCTCCCTATTCCTGTTCATCTTGCGCAGAAATTGCATACTGTGCCAAACAGGAGGTTAAAGGCACTGACTCTACAAGTGGGGAGAGTGTTAGTAAAGGGTCTGGAATTGTGAACCCGAGTCAAAGAGGACAAAAACTGAGATGCACTTGAAAACGTTTCCCGGTCACATGGTGCACCATACTGTGGGTTTCCCATGCATGCTTTAGCTGAAGGAAGAATCGCTTAAACCTGGAGAGTTGGGACCCATGGAATGGGTACCATGCAGTATGACTTCAAATGGTCTGCATTTGCTCATCGAACCTCACCAATGCTATCAGCCCGAAGTGTCCAACCTTATGTCTCACTCAGCTCTGGGTGTAGATGAGGTAAATCCAGGTTGCATCACAAGCCCTGAATGAATTATTTAAGAATTGCTCTCTATTTCACAGTCATTGTGTTTTGTTTTTCTAAATCATTTTGATAATGGGATTTATCGGCTTTTCTCTGCTGCCTTCATGCAGCTGTACACACGCTTGATTCTCTTATGGAGACATATAAATCCATGGGTTTGAAGATTCTTACTAGTCAGGTGTATTCCTAGCCGTTGAATATAGGGTGTTTAGCCCATTTCGTTGAGCAAGGGGTAGGTCTTTACTATTACATATTTGACGTATGGAATGGTATCTGTGCTAATTTCTATCTCTGGTTTTATGCAGCACCCCAACTCACCTTTCCCCTTAAGGAAACATAAGTTGGTTTTCTAAATTTGAGACCCTGTTCTGTTTTGTAATTCAGTTCATGTGTAGCCAAGATTACATTCGAAGTATTAGTGATATCTTATGATGTTTCATTTTCTGTGGGACTTATTTCCCTTAGAATCATCGTACCTGAACCACTTATTATGCCACGACGGGCCAGATGACATAGATTTCATTGGTGAGTGATATTTCATTGTACGTACGTACCACAACATCTTTATCCATTTTTTCGCTTTCTGGGATATTTAACTTGTACCGTAGACGAGGTTCTTGTAAACAGAGCCATCTGAAACTTTGGGGTGGCTGTGTGTTTTTGATTTTAATTTCCCTAAGCTATAGGACCATAAGTGGAAGTGCCGTAGGCTCCGTTGCTTTGTTTTTTAGGTGTTTCAGGAAACACCATACACTTCTCCAGAGTGGCTGTTGGCAATTTACATCCCACCCATCAGCATAACAAGGCTCCCTGTTCTCCATGGCCTGTGCTGCATTTCTGGATTTTACACTTTGTTCAGATGGCCCTTTTGACCGGGGGGCAGTGAGACTTCATTGTAGTGCAGATTTCTTTAACATGCTTGCTTGGTTGGCCAAAAAGGGCGTATGCGTTTTTTCCTGAATATATTCAGGAAAAAACGCATACGCCCTTTTAGGCCAAGTGCATCATTGTCGACGTTCTGCCTTTTTTCCTATGCTTTAAATGCAATTCCAGTCTACCCCCTGAAATCATTTTCCTGCAATTCTGCCCCGCTTTCAAGTCCTCTTCGCAGCCTTCCTTCAATATATTTTTGGACGATAGCTGTCATTTATAACTCTGCAGGTTTGTGAATTACTTGGCCCCTGAGCTCCTTTCTTCAAATCATTTTCTTGTGAGCTGGCCGCAAACCCGCAGGATTGCTTCAGGCCCTAATCTGGTTCCGGCACGGCATGCTGAGCGTTTGGTTAATTCCTCTTCCTGGTGGGAAATGAGCGTTAAATTTGCCCGTGCAGACACCTACAGCTGGCCTCTCATTGGTTCTCCCTATTCCTGTTCATCTTGCGCAGAAATTGCAAACTGTGCCAAACAACAGGTTAAAGGCACTGGCTCTCCAAGTGAGGAGAGTGTTAAAAGGGTCTGGAATGGTGAACCCGAGTAAAAGGGGACGAAAACTGAGATGCATTTTAAAACGTTTCCCGGTCACACGGTGCACCATACTGTGGGATTCCCATGCATGTTTTAGCTGAAGGAAGAATCGCTTAAACCTGGCGAGTTGGGACCCATAGAAAGGGTACCATGCAGTATGACTTAAAATGGTCTGCATTTGCTCATCGAACCTCACCAATGCTATCACCCCGAAGTGTCCAACCTTATGTCTCACTCAGCTCTGGGTGTAGATGAGGTAAATCCAGATTGCATCACAAGCCCTGAATGAATTATTTAAGAATTGCTCTCTATTTCACTGTCATTGTGTTTTGTTTTTGTAATTCATTTTAATAATAGGATTTATCGGATTTTCTCTGCTGCCTTCATGCAGGTGTACACACGCTTGATTCTCTTATGGAGACATATAAATCCATGGGTTTGAAGATTCTTATTAGTCAGGTGTATTCCTAAGCGTTGAATATAGGGTGTTTTGCCCATTTCGTTGAGCAAGGGGTATGTCTTGACTATTACGTATTTGACATATGGAATGGTATCTGTGCTAATTTCTAACTCTGGTTTTATGCAGCACCCCAACTCACCTTTTCCCTTACGCAAACATAAGTTGGTTTTCTAAATTTGAGACCCTGTTCTGTTTTGTAATTCAGTTCATGTGTAGCCAAGATTACATTCGGTGTATTAGTGATATCTTATGATGTTTCATTTTCTGTGTGACTTATTTCACTTAGAATCATCGTACCTGAATCCACTCATTATGCCACGACGGGCCAGATGACATAGATTTCATTGGTGAGTGATATTCCATTGTACGTACGTACCACAACTTCTTTATCCATTTTTCGCTTTCTGGGATATTTAACTTGTACCGTAGACGAGGTTCTTGTAAACAGAGCCGTCTGAAACTTTGGGGTGGCTGTGTGTTTTTGATTTTAATTTCCCTAAGCTATAGGACCATAAGTGGAAGTGCCGTAGGCTCCGTTGCTTTGTTTTTTAGGTGTTTCAGGAAACACCATACACTTCTCCAGAGTGGCTGTTGGCAATTTACATCCCACACATCAGCATAACAAGGCTCCCTGTTCTCCATGGCCTGTGCTGCATTTCTGGATTTTACACTTTTTTCAGATGGCCCTTTTGACCGGGGGGCAGTGAGACTTCATTGTAGTGCAGATTTCTTTAACATGCTTGCTTGGTTGGCCAAAAAATGCGTATGCGTTTTTTCCTGAATATATTCAGGAAAAAACGTATACGCCCTTTTTGGCCAAGTGCATCATTGTCGACGTTCTGCCTCTTTTCCTATGATTTAAATGCAATTCCAGTCTAACCCCTGAAATCGTTTTCCTGCAATTCTGCCCCGCTTTCCAGTCGTCTTCGCAGCCTTCCTTCAATATATTTTTGGACGATAGCTGTCATTTATAACTCTGCAGGTTTGTGAATTACAGTGCCCCTGAGCTCCTTTCTACAAATCGCTTTCTTGTGAGCTGGCCGCAAACCCGCAGGATTGCTTCAGGCGCTAATCTGGTTCCTGCACGTCATGCTGAGCCTTTGGTTAATTCCTCTTCCTGGTTGGAAATGAGCGTTAAATTTGCCCGTGCAGACACCTACAGCTAGTCTCTCATTGGTTCTCCCTATTCCTGTTCATCTTGCGCAGAAATTGCAAACTGTGCCAAACAGAAGGTTAAAGGCACTGACTCTACAAGTGGGGAGAGTGTTAGTAAAGGGTCTGGAATTGTGAACCCGAGTAAAAGGGGACAAAAACTGAGATGCATTTGAAAACGTTTCCCGGTCACATGGTGCACCATACTGTGGGTTTCCCATGCATGCTTTAGCTGAAGGAAGAATCACTTAAACCTGGAGAGTTGGGACCCATGGAATGGGTACCATGCAGTATGACTTCAAATGGTCTGCATTTGCTCATCGAACCTCACCAATGCTATCAGCCTGAAGTGTCCAACCTTATGTCTCACTCAGCTCTGGGTGTAGATGAGGTAAATCCAGGTTGCATCACAAGCCCTGAATGAATTATTTAAGAATTGCTCTCTATTTCACTGTCATTCTGTTTTGTTTTTGTAATTCATTTTGATAATGGGATTTATCGGATTTTCTCTGCTGCCTTCATGCAGCTGTACACACGCTTGATTCTCTTACGGAGACATATAAATGCATGGGTTTGAATATTCTTTCTAGTCAGGTGTATTCCTAGACGTTGAATATAGGGTGTTTAGCCCATTTTGGTTGAGCAAGGGGTAGGTCTTGACTATTACATATTTGACGTATGGAATGGTATCTGTGCTAATTTATATCTCTGGTTTTTTGCAGCACCCCAACTCACCTTTCCCCTTAAGCAAACATAAGTTGGTTTTCTAAATTTGAGACCCTGTTCTGTTTTGTAATTCAGTTCATGTGTAGCCAAGATTACATTCCGTGTATTAGTGACATCTTATGATGTTTCATTTTCTGTGTGACTTATTTCACTTAGAATCATCGTACCTGAATCCACTCATTATGCCACGACGGGCCAGATGACATAGATTTCATTGGTGAGTGATATTCCATTGTACGTACGTACCACAACTTCTTTATCCATTTTTCGCTTTCAGGGATATTTAACTTGTACCGTAGACGAGGTTCTTGTAAACAGAGCCGTCTGAAACTTTGGGGTGGCTGTGTGTTTTTGATTTTAATTTCCCTAAGCTATAGGACCATAAGTGGAAGTGCCGTAGGCTCCGTTGCTTTGTTTTTTGGTGTTTCAGGAAACACCATACACTTCTCCAGAGTGGCTGTTGGCAATTTACATCCCACCCATCAGCATAACAAGGCTCCCTGTTCTCCATGGCCTGTGCTGCATTTCTGGATTTTACACTTTTTCAGATGGCCCTTTTGAGCGGGGGGCAGTGAGACTTCATTGTAGTGCAGTTTTCTTTAACATGCTTGCTTGGTTGGCCAAAAAGGGCGTATGCGTTTTTTCCTGAATCAGGAAAAAACGTATACGCCCTTTTTGGCCAAGGGCATCATTGTCGACGTTCTGCCTCTTTTCCTAAGCTTTAAATGCAATTCCAGTCTACCCCCTGAAATCGTTTTCCTGCAATTCTGCCCCGCTTTCAAGTCCTCTTCGCAGCCTTCCTTCAATATATTTTCGGACGATAGCTGTCATTTATAACTCTGCAGGTTTGTGAATTACAGTGCCCCTGAGCTCCTTTCTTCAAGTCGCTTTCTTGTGAGCTGGCCGCAAACCCACAGGATTGCTTCAGGCCCTAATCTGGTTCCTGCACGGCATGCTGAGCCTTTGATTAATTCCTCTTCCTGGTTGGAAATGAGCGTTAAATTTGCCCGTGCAGACACCTACAGCTAGTCTCTCATTGGTTCTCCCTATTCCTGTTCATCTTGCGCAGAAATTGCAAACTGTGCCAAACAGGAGGTTAAAGGCACTGACTCTCCAAGTGGGGAGAGTGTTAGTAAAGGATCTGGAATTGTGAACCCGAGTAAAAGGGGACAAAAACTGAGATGCATTTGAAAACGTTTCCCGGTCACATGGTGCACCATACTGTGGGTTTCCCATGCATGCTTTAGCTGAAGGAAGAATCACTTAAACCTGGAGAGTTGGGACCCATGTAATGGGTACCATGCAGTATGACTTCAAATGGTCTGCATTTGCTCATCGAACCTCACCAATGCTATCAGCCCGAAGTGTCCAACCTTATGTCTCACTCAGCTCTGGGTGTAGATGAGGTAAATCCAGGTTGCATCACAAGCCCTGAATGAATTATTTAAGAATTGCTCTCTATTTCACTGTCATTCTGTTTTGTTTTTGTAATTCATTTTGATATTAGGATTTATCGGATTTTCTCTGCTGCCTTCATGCAGCTGTACAAACGCTTGATTCTCTTATGGAGACATATAAATCCATGGGTTTGAAGATTCTTACTAGTCAGGTGTATTCCTAGGTGTTGAATATAGGGTGTTTAGCCCATTTCGTTGAGCAAGGGGTAGGTCTTGACTATTACATATTTGACGTATGGAATGGTATCTGTGCTAATTACTATCTCTGGTTTTATGCAGCACCCCAACTCACCTTTCCCCTTATGCAAACATAACTTGGTTTTCAAAATTTGAGACCCTGTTCTGTTTTGTAATTCACTTCATGTGTAGCCAAGATTACATTCGGTGTATTAGTGATATCTTATGATGTTTCATTTTCTGTGTGACTTATTTCACTTAGAATCATCGTACCTGAATCCACTTATTATGACACGACGGGCCAGATAACATACAATTCATTGGTGAGTGATATTCCATTGTACGTACGTACCACAAATTCTTTATCCATTTTTCGCTTTCTGGGATATTTAACTTGTACCGTAGAAGAGGTTCTTGTAAACAGAGCCGTCTGAAACTTTGGGGCGGCTGTGTGTTTTTGATTTTAATTTCCCTAAGCTATAGGACCATAAGTGGAAGTGCCGTAGGCTCCATTGCTTTGTTTTTTAGGTGTTTCAGGAAACACCATACACTTCTCCAGAGTGGCTGTTGGCAATTTACATAGCACCCATCAGCATAACACGGCTCCCTGTTCTCCATGGCCTGTGCTGAATTTCTGGATTTTACACTTTTTTCAGATGGCCCATTTGACCGGGGGGCAGTGAGACTTCATTTTAGTGCAGATTTCTTTAACATGCTTGCTTGGTTGGCCAAAAAGTGCGTATGAGTTTTTTCCTGAATATATTCAGGAAAAAACGTATACGCCCTTTTTGGCCAAGTGCATCATTGTCGACGTTCTGCCTCTTTTCCTATGCTTTAAATGCAATTCCAGTCTACCCCCTGAAATCGTTTTCCTGCAATTCTGCCCCGCTTTCCAGTCCTCTTCGCAGCCTTCCTTCAATATATTTTCGGACGATAGCTGTCATTTATAACTCTGCAGGTTTGTGAATTACAGTGCCCCTTAGCTCCTTTCTACAAATCGCTTTCTTGTGAGCTGGCCGCAAACCCGCAGGATTGCTTCAGGCCCTAATCTGGTTCCTGCACGGCATGCTGAGCCTTTGGTTAATTCCTCTTCCTGGTTGGAAATGAGCGTTAAATTTGCCCGTGCAGATACCTACAGCTAGTCTCTCATTGGTTATCCCTATTCCTGTTCATCTTGCGCACAAATTGCAAACTGTGCCAAACAGGAGGTTAAAGGCACTGACTCTCCAAGTGGGGAGAGTGTTAGTAAAGGGTCTGGAATTGTGAACCCGAGTAAAAGGGGACAAAAACTGAGATGCATTTGAAAACGTTTCCCGGTCTCATGGTGCACCATACTGTGGGTTTCCCATGCATGCTTTAGCTGAAGGAAGAATCACTTAAACCTGGAGAGTTGGGACCCATGGAATGGGTACCATGCAGTATGACTTCAAATGGTCTGCATTTGCTCATCGAACCTCACCAATGCTATCAGCCCGAAGTGTCCAACCTTATGTCTCACTCAATTCTGGGTTTTGATGAGGTAAATCCAGGTTGCATCACAAGCCCTGAAAGAATTATTTAAGAATTGCTCCCTATTTCACTGTCATTGTGTTTTGTTTTTGTAATTCATTTTGATAATAGGATTTATCGGATTTTCTCTGCTGCCTTCATGCAGCTGTACACACGCTTGATTCTCTTATGGAGACATATAAATCCATGGGTTTGAAGATTCTTACTAGTCAGGTGTATTCCTAGGCATTGAATATAGGGTGTTTAGCCCATTTCGTTGAGCAAGGGGTAGGTCTTGACTATTACATATTTGACATATGGAATGGTATCTGTGCTAATTTCTAACTCTGGTGTTATGCAGCACCCCAACTCACATTTCCCCTTACGCAAACATAAGTTGGTTTTCAAGATTTGAGACCCTGTTCTGTTTTGTAATTCAGTTCATGTGTAGCCAAGTTTACATTCGGTGTATTAGTGATATCTTATGATGTTTCATTTTCTGTGTGACTTATTTCACTTAGAATCATCATACCTGAATCCACTGATTATGCCACGACAGGCCAGATGACATAGAATTCATTGGTGAGTGATATTCCATTGTACGTACGTACCACAACTTCTTTATCCATTTTTCGCTTTCTGGGATATTTAACTTGTACCGTAGACGAGGTTCTTGTAAACAGAGCCGTCTGAAACTTTGGGGTGGCTGTGTGTTTTTGATTTTAATTTCCCTAAGCTATAGGACCATAAGTGGAAGTGCCGTAGGCTCCGTTGCTTTGTTTTTTAGGTGTTTCAGGAAACACCATACAATTCTCCAGAGTGGCTGTTGGCAATTTACAACCCACCCATCAGCATAACAAGGCTCCCTGTTCTCCATGGCCTGTGCTGCATTTCTGGATTTTACACTTTTTTCAGATGGCCCTTTTGACCGGTGGGCAGTGAGACTTCATTGTAGTGCAGATTTCTTTAACATGCTTTCTTGGTTGGCCAAAAAGGCCGTATGCGTTTTTACCTGAATATATTCAGGAAAAAACGCATACGCCCTTTTGGCCAAGTGCATCATTGTCGATGTTCTGCCTCTTTTCCTATGCTTTAAATGCAATTCCAGTCTACCCCCTGAAATCGTTTTCCTGCAATTCTGCCCCGCTTTCAAGTCCTCTTCGCAGCCTTCCTTCAATATATTTTTGGACGATAGCTGTCATTTATAACTCTGCAGGTTTGTGAATTACAGTGCCCCTGAGCTCCTTTCTTCAAATCGCTTTCTTGTGAGCTGGCTGCAAACCCACAGGATTGCTTCAGGCCCTAATCTGTTTCTGGCACAGCATGCTGAGCCTTTGGATAATTCCTCTTCCTGGTGGGAAATGAGCATTAAATTTGCCCGTGCAGACACCTACAGCTAGTCTCTCATTGGTTCTCCCTATTCCTGTTCATCTTGCGCAGAAATTGCAAACTGTGCCAAACAGGAGGTTAAAGGCACTGACTCTCCAAGTGGGGAGAGTGTTAGTAAAGGGTCTGGAATTGTGAACCCGAGTAAAAGGGGACGAAAACTGAGATGCATTTGAAAACGTTTCCCCGTCTCACGGTGCACCATACTATGGGTTTCCCATGCATGCTTTACCTGAAGGAAGAATCACTTAAACCTGGAGAGTTGGGACCCATGGAATGTGTACCATATATTATGACTTCAAGTGGTCTGCATTTGCTCATCGAACCTCACCAATGCTATCAGCCCGATGTGTCCAACCTTATGTCTCACTCAGCTCTGGGTGTAGATGAGGTAAATCCAGATTGCATCACAAGCCCTGAATGAATTATTTACGAATTGCTCTCTATTTCACTGTCATTGTGTTTTGTTTTTGTAATTCATTTTGATAATAGGATTTATCGGATTTTCTCTGCTGCATTCATGCAGCTGTACACACGCTTGATTCTCTTATGGAGACATATAAATCCATGGGTTTGAAGATTCTTTCTAGTCAGGTGTATTCCTAGGCGTTGAATATAGGGTGTTTAGCCCCTTTCGTTGAGCAAGGGGTAAGTCTTGACTATTACGTATTTGACATATGGAATGGTATCTGTGCTAATTTCTATCTCTGGTTTTATGCAGCACCCCAACTCACCTTTCCCCTTAAGCAAACATAAGTTGGTTTTCTAAATTTGAGACCCTGTTCTGTTTTGTAATTCAGTTCATGTGTAGCCAAGATTACATTCCGTGTATTAGTGACATCTTATGATGTTTCATTTTCTGTGTGACGTATTTCACTTTGAATCATCGTACCTGAATCCACTCATTATGCCACGATGGGCCAGATGACATAGATTTCATTGGTGAGTGATATTCCATTGTACGTACGTACCACAACTTCTTTATCCATTTTTCGCTTTCTGGGATATTTAACTTGTACCGTAGACGAGGTTCTTGTAAACAGATCCGTCTGAAACTTTGGGATGGCTGTGTGTTTTTGATTTTAATTTCCATAAGCTATAGGACCATAAGTGGAAGAGCCGTAGGCTCCGTTGCTTTGTTTTTTAGGTGTTTCAGAAAACACCATACACTTCTCCAGAGTGGCTGTTGGCAACTTACATCCCACCCATCAGCATAACAAGGCTCCCTGTTCTCCATGGCCTGTGCTGCATTTCTGGATTTTACACTTTTTTCAGATGGCCCTTTTGACCAGGGGGCAGTGATACTTCATTGTAGTGCAGATTTCTCTAACATGCTTGCTTGGTTGGCCAAAAAGGGCGTATGCGTTTTTTCCTGAATATATTCAGGAAAAAACGCATACGCCCTTTTTGGCCACGTGCTTCATTGTCGACGTTCTGCCTCTTTTCCTATGCTTTAAATGCAATTCCACTCTACTCCCTGAAACCGCTTTCCTGCAATTCTGCCCCGATTTCAAGTCCTCTTCGCAGCCCTCCTTCAATATATTTTTGGACAATAGCTGTCATTTATAACTTTGCAGGTTTGAGAATTACAGTGCCCCTGAGCTCCTTTCTTCAAATCGCTTTCTTGTGAGCTGGCCGCAAACCCACAGGATTGCTTCAGGCCCTAATCTGGTTCAGGCAAGGCATGCTGAGCGTTTGGTTAATTCCTCTTCCTGGTTGGAAATGAGCGTTAAATTTGCCTGTGCAGACACCTACAGCTAGTCTCTCATTCGTTCTCCCTATTCCTGTTCATCTTGCGCAGAAATTGCAAACTGTGCCAAACAGCAGGTTAAAGGCACTGACTCTCCAAGCGGGGAGAGTGTTAGTAAAGGGTCTGGAATTGTGAACCCGAGTAAAAGGGGACTAAAACTGAGATGCATTTGAAAACGTTTCCCGGTGACACGGTGCACCATACTGTGGGTTTCCCATGCATGTTTTAGCTGAAGGAAGCATCGCTTAAACCTGGAGAGTTGGGACCCATGGAATGGGTACCATGCAGGATGACTTCAAAGGGTCTGCATTTGCTCATTGAACCTCACCAATGCTATCAGCCCGAAGTGTCCAACCTTATATCTCACTCAGCTCTGGGTGTAGATGAGGTAAATCCAGGTTGCATCACAAGCCCTGAATGAATTATTTAAGAATTGCTCTCTATTTCACTGTCATTGTGTTTTGTTTTTGTAATTCATTTTGATAATGGGATTTATCGGATTTTCTCTGCTGCATTCATGCAGCTGTACACACGCTTGATTCTCTTATGGAGACATATAAATCCATGGGTTTGAAGATTCTTACTAGTCAGGTGTATTCCTAGGCGTTGAATATAGGGTGTTTATCCCATTTCGTTGAGAAAGGGGTAGGTCTGGAGTATTACATAGTTAACTTATGGAATGGGATCTGTGCTAATATCTATCTCTGGTTTTATGCAGCACCGCAACTCACCTTTCCCCTTAAGCAAACATAAGTTGGTTTTCTAAATTTGAGACCCTGTTTTGTTTTGTAATTCAGTTCATGTGTAGCCAAGATTACATTCCGTGTATTAGTGATATCATATGATGTTTCATTTTCTGTGGGACTTATTTCACTTAGAATCATTGTACCTGAATCCACTCATTATGCCACGATGGGCCAGATGACATAGATTTCATTGGTGAGTGATATTCCATTGTACGTACGTACCACAACTTCTTTATCCATTTTTTGCTTTCTGGGATATTTAACTTGTACCGTAGACGAGGTTCTTGTAAACAGAGCCGTCTGAAACTTTGGGGTGGCTGTGTGTTTTTGATTTTAATGTCCCTAAGCTACTGGACCATAAGTGGAAGTGCCATAGGCTGTGTTGCTTTGTTTCCTACGTGTTTCAGGAAACACCATACACTTCTCCAGTGTGGCTGTTGGCAATTTACATCCTGCCCATCAGCATAACAAGGCTCCATGTTCTCCATGGCCTGTCCTGCCTTTCTGGATTTTACACTTTTTCCAGATGGCCCTGTTGACTGGGGGGCAGTGAGACTTCCCTTGTAGTGCAGATTTCCTTTACATGCTTGCTTAGTTGGCCAAAAAGGGCGTATGCCTTTTTTCCTGAATATATTCAGGAAAAAACGCATATGCACTTTTTGGCCAAGTGCATCATTGTCGACGTTCTGCCTCTTTTCCTATGCTTTAAATGCAATTCCCGTGTACCCCCTGAAATCGTTTTCCTGCAATTCTGCCACGCTTACAAGTTCTCTTTGCATCCTTCCTTCAATATATTTTTGGACGATAGCTGTCATTTATAACTCTGCAGGTTTGTGAGTTACAGTGCCCCTGAGCTCCTTTCTTCAACTCGCTATCTTGTGAGCTGGTCGCAAACCCGCAAGATTGCTTCAGGCCCTAATCTGGTTCAGGCAGGGCATGCTGAGCCTTTGGTTAATTCCTCTTCCTGGTGGGAAATGAGCGTTAAATTTGCCTGTGCAGACACCTACAGCTAGTCTCTCATTGGTTCTCCCTATTCCTGTTCATCTTGCGCAGAAATTGCAAACTGTGCCAAACAGGAGGTTAAAGGCACTGACTCTCCAAGTGGGGAGAGTGTTAGTAAAGGGTCTGGAATGGTGAACCCGAGTAAAAGGGGACGAAAACTGAGATGAATTTGAAAACGTTTGCCGGTCACACGGTGGACCATACTCTGGGTTTCCCATGCATGTTTTAGCTGAAGGAAGAATCCCTTAAACCTGGAGAGTTGGGACCCATGGAAAGGGTTCCATGCAGTATGACTTCAAAGGGTCTGCATTTGCTCACTGAACCTCACCAATGCTATCAGCCCGAAGTGTCCAGCCTTATGTCTCACCCAGCTCTGTGTGTAGATGTGGTAAATCCAGGTTGCATCACAAGCCCTGAATGAATTATTTAAGAATTGCTCTCTATTTCACTGTCATTGTGTTTTGTATTTGAAAATTATTTTGATAATGGGATTTATCGGGTTTTCACTGCTACCTTTATGCCGCTGTACACACGCATGTTTCTCTTATGGAGACATATAAATCCGTGGGTTTTAAGATTCTTACTAGTCAGGTATATTCCTAGGCCTTGAATATGGGGTGTTGAGTCCATTTCGTTGAGCAAGGAGTAGGTCTGGTATATTACTTATTTGGTTTATGGAACGGTATCTGTGCTAATTTCAATCTCTGGTTTTATGCAGCACCCCAACTCACCTTTCCCCATAAGCAAGCATAAGTTGGTTTTCTAAATTTGAGACCCTGTTCTGTTTTGTAATTCAGTTCATGTGTAGCCAAGTTTACATTCCTTGTATTAGTGATATCTTATGATGTTTCTTTTTCTGTGTGACTTATTTCACGTAGAATCATCGTACCTGAATACTCTCATTATGCCGCTATGGGCCTGATGACATAGATATAATTGCTGAGTGATATTCCATTGTACGTATGTACCAGAACTTCTTTATCCATTTTTCACTTTCTGGGATATTTAACTCGTACCGTAGATGAGGTTCTTGTAAACAGAGCCGTCCCAAACTTTGGGGTGGCTGTGTGTTTTTGATTTTAATTTCCCAAAGCTATAGGACCATAAGTGGAAGTGCCATAGGCTGTGTTGCTTTGTTTCCTACGTGTTTCAGGAAACACCATACACTTCTCCAGAGTGGCTGTTGGCAATTTACATCCCGTAAATCAATATTATAAGGCTCCCTGTTCTCCATGGCCTGTCCTGTCTTTCTGGATTTTACACTTTTTTCAGATGGCCCTTTTGACTGGGGCGCAGTGAGACTTCATTGTAGTGCAGATTTCCTGTACACGCTTGCTTGGTTGGCCAAAAAGTGCGTATGCGTTTTTTCCTGAATATATTAAGGAAAAAACGCTTACGCCCATTTTGGCCAAGTGCATCATTGTCAACATTCTGTCTCTTTTCCTGTGCTTTAAGTGCAATTCCAGTCTACCCCCTGAAATCGTTTTCCTGGAATTCTGCCCCGCTTTCTAGTCCTCTTCGCAGACTTACTTCAATATATTTTTGGACGATAGCTGTCATTCATAACTCTGCAGGTTTGTGAATTACAGTGCCCCTGAGCTCCTTTCTTCAACTCGCATTCTTCTGAGCTGACTGCAAAACCGCAGGATTGCTTCAGTCCCTAATCTGTTTCCGGCAGGGCACGCTGAGCCTTTGATTGATTCCTCTTCCTGGTGGGCAGTGAGGGATACATTTGCCCGTACAGACTCCTACAGCTAGTCTCTCATTGGTTCTCCCTATTCCTGTTCATCTTGCACAGAAATTGCAAACTGTGCCAAACAGGAGGTTAAAGACACTGACTCTCCGAGTGGGGAGAGTGTTAGTGAAGGGTCTGGAATGGTGAACCCGAGTCCCAGGGGACAAAAACTGAGATGCATTTGAAAACATTTCCCAATCACCCAATGTACCATTGTCTGGGTTTCCCATGCGTGTTTTAGCTGAAGGAAGAATTTCTTAAACCTAGAGAGTTGGGACCCTTGGAATGGGTACCAAGCAGTATGACTTCAAAGGGTCTGCATTTGCTAACCGAACCTCACCAATGCTATCAGCCAGAAGTTTCGAAACTTATGTCTCACCGAGCTCTGGGTGTAGATGTGGTAAATCCAGTTTGCATCACAAGCTCTGAATGAATTATTTAAGAATTGCTCTCTATTTCACTGTCATTGTGTTTTGTTTTTGAAATTTTTTTTATAACGGGATTTATCGGATTTTCATTGCTGCGTTTAGGCCGCTGTACACACGCTTGATTCTCTTATGGAGACATATAAATCTATGGGTTTTAACATTCTTACTAATCACGTATATTCCTCAGGGTAGAATATGTGGTGTTGAGCCCATTTCGTTGAGCAAGAAGTAGGTCTTGTCTCTTACATATTTGGCTTAAGGAACGGTATCTGTGCTAATTAAAATCTCTGGTTTTATGCAGCACCACAACTCACTTTTCCACATAAGCAAGCATAAGTTGGTTTTCTAAATTTGAGACCCTGTTCTGTTTTGTAGTTCAGTTCATATGTAGCCAAGTTTACATTCCGTGTATTAATGATACCTTATGATGTTTCTTTTTCTGTGAGACTTATTTCACGTAGAATCATCGTACCTGAATCCACTCATTATGCCGCTACGGGCCTGATGACATAGATTTCATTGCTGAGTGATATTACATTGTACGTACGTACCACAACTTCTTAATCCATTTTTCGCTTTCTGGGATATTTAACTTGTACCGTAGATGAGGTTTTTGTAAACAGAGCCATCCCAAATTTTGGGGTGGATGTGTGTTTTTGATTTTAATGTCCCTAACCTACTGGACCATAAGTGGAAGTGCCATAGGCTGTGTTGCTTTGTTTCCTACATGTTTCAGGAAACACCATACACTTCTCCAGTGTGGCTGTTGGCAATTTACATCCTGCCCATCAGCATAACATGGCTCCATGTTCTCCATGGCCTGTCCTGCCTTTCTGGGTTTTACACTTTTTCCAGATGGCCCTGTTGACCGGGGGGCAGTGAGACTTCCCATGTAGTGCACATTTCTTTACACGCATGCTTAGTTGGCCAAAAAGGGCGTATGCGTTTTTTCCTGAATATATTCAGGAAAAAACGCATACGCCCTTTTTGGCCAAGTGCATCATTGTCGACATTCTGCCTCTTTTCCTATGCTTTAAGTGTAATTCCAGTCTACCCCCTGAAACCGTTTTCCTGAAATTCTGCCCCTCTTTCAAGTCCGCTTCGCAGACTTACTTCAATATATTTTTGGACGATAGCTGTCATTCATAACTCTGCAGGTTTGTGAATTACAGTGCCCCTGAGCTCATTTCTTCCACTCGTTTTCTTGTTAGCTGGCAGCAAAACCGCAGGATTGCTTTAGGCCCTACTCTCTTTCTGGCAGGGCATGCTGAGCCATTGGTTAATTCCTCTTCCTGGTTGGAAATGAACGTTAAATTTGCCCGTGCAGACACCTACAGCTAATCTCTCATTGGTTCTCCCTCTTCCTGTTCTTCTTGAGCAGAAATTGCAAACTGTGCCCAACAGGAGGTTAAAGGCACTGACTCTCCAAGTAGGGACAGTGTTAGTAAAGGGTCTGGAATTGTGAACCCGAGTAAAAGGGGACAAAAACTGCAATGCATTTGAAAACGTTTCCCGGTCACACGCTGCACCATACTGTGGGTTTCCCATGCATGTATTAGCTGAAGGAAGAATCCCTTAAACCTGGAGAGTAGGGACCCATGGAATGCGTACCATGCAGTATGCCTTCAAAGGGTCTGCATTTGTTCATCGAACCTCACCAATGCTATCAGCCTGAAGTCCCCAACCTTATGTCTCACTCAGCTCTGGATGTAGATGTGGTAAATCCAGGTTGCATCACAATCCCTGAATGAATTATTTAAGAATTGCTCCCTATTTCACTGTCCTTGTGTTTTGTTTTTGTAATTCATTTTGATAATGGGATTTATCGGATTTTCTCTGCTGCATTCATGCCGCTGTACACACGCTTCATTCTCTTATGGAGGCATATAAATCCATGGGTTTGAAGATTCTTACAAGTCAGGTGTATTCCTAGGCGTTGAATATGGCGTGTTTTGTCCATTTCGTTGAGCAAGGGGTAGGTCTTGACTATTACATATTTGACGAATGGAATGGTATCTGTGCTAATTTCTATCTCTGGTTTTATGCAGCACCCCAACTCACCTTTCCCCTTAAGCAAGCATAAGTTGGTTTTCTAAATTTGAGACCCTGTTCTGTTTGGAATTCAGTTCATGTGTAGCCAAGTTTACATTCCGTGTATTAGTGATATCTTATGATGTTTCATTTTCTGTGTGACTTATTTCAGTTAGAATCATGGTACCTGAATCCACTCATTATGCCGCGACGGGCCTGATGACATAGATTTCATTGCTGAGTGATATTCCATTATACGTACGTACCACAACTTCTTTATCAATTTTTCACATTCTGGGATATTTAACTTGTACCGTAGACGAGGTTCTTGTAAACAGAGCCATCCGAAACTTTCGGGTGGCTGTGAGTTTTTGATTTTAATTTCCCTAAGCTATAGGACCATAAGTGGAATTGCCGTAGGCTCCGTTGCTTTGTTTTTTAGGTGTTCCAGGAAATACCATACACTTCTCCAGAGTGGCTGTTAGTAATTTACATCCCTCCCATCAGCATAACAAGGCTCCCTGTTCTCCATGGCCTGTGCTGCCTTTCTGGATTTTACACTTTTTTCAGATGGCCGTTTTGACCAGGGGGCAGTGAGACTTCATTGTAGTGCAGATTTCTTTAAAATGCTTGCTTGGTTGGCCAAAAAGGGCATATGCGTTTTTTCCTGAATATATTCAGGAAAAAATGCATACGCCCTTTTTGGCCAAGAGCATCATTGTCGACGTTCTGCCTCTTTTCCTATGCTTTAAATGCAATTCCCGTCTACCCCCTGAAATCATTTTCCTGCAATTCTGCCCCGCTTACAAGTTCTCTTCGCAGCCTTCCTTCAATATATTTTTGGACGATAGCTGTCATTTATAACTCTGCAGGTTTGTGAGTTACAGTGCCCCTGAGCTCCTTTCTTCAACTCGCTCTCTTGTGAGCTGGCCGCAAACCCGCAGGATTGTTTCAGGCCCTAATCTGGTTCCAGCACGGCATGATGAGCCTTAGGTTAATTCCTCTTCCTGGTGGGAAATGAGCGTTAAATTTGCCCGTGCAGACACCTACAGCTAATCTCTCATTGGTTCTCCCTATTCCTGTTCATCTTGCACAGAAATTGCAAACTGTGCCAAACAGGAGGTTAAAGCACTGACTCTGCAAGTGGGGAGAGTGTTCGTAAATGGTCTGGAATGCTGAACCCGAGTAAAAGGGGACAAAAACTGCGATGCATTTGAAAACGTTTCCCGGTCACACGGTGCACCATACTGTGGGTTTCCCATGCAGGTATTAGCTGAAGGAAGAATCCCTTAAACCTGGAGATTTGGGACCCATGGAATGGGTACCATGCAGTATGCCTTCAAAGGGTCTGCATTTGTTCATCGAACCTCACCAATGCTATCAGCCCGAAGTGCCCAACCTTATGTCTCACTCAGCTCTGGATGTAGATGTGGTAAATCCAGGTTGCATCACAAGCCCTGAATGAATTATTTAAGAATTGCTCTCTATTTCACTGTCCTTGTGTGTTTTTTTGTAATTCATTTTGATAATGGGATTTATCGGATTTTCTCTGCTGCATTCATGCCACTGTACACACGCTTCATTCTCTTACGGAGACATATAAATCCATGGGTTTGAAGATTCTTACTAGTCAGGTGTATTCCTAGGCGTTGAATATGGCGTGTTTAGTCCATTTCGTTGAGCAAGGGGTAGGTCTTGACTATTACATATTTGGCTTATGGAAAGGTATCTGTGCTAATTTCTATCTCTGGTTTTATGCAGCACCCCAACTCACCTTTCCCCTTAAGCAAGCATAAGTTGGTTTTCTAAATTTGAGACCCTGTTCTGTTTTGTAATTCAGTTCATGTGTAGCCAAGTTTACATTCCGTGTATTAGAGATATCTTATGATGTTTCATTTTCTGTGTGACTCATTTCTCTTAGAATCATCGTACCTGAATCCACTCATTATGCCGCGACGGGCCTGATGACATAGATTTCATTGCTGAGTTGTATTCCATTGTACGTACGTACCACAACTTCTTTATCCATTTTTCACATTCTGGGATATTTAACGTGTACTGTAGACGAGGTTCTTGTAAACAGAGCCGTCCGAAAATTTGGGGTGGCTGTGTGTTTTTGATTTTAATTTCCCTAAGCTATACGACCATAATTGGAAGTGCCGTAGGCTCCGTTGCTTTGTTTTTTAGGTGTTCCAGGAAACACCATAAACTTTTCCAGAGTGGCTGTTGGCAATTTACATCCCACCCATCAGCATAACAAGGCTCCCTCTTCTCCATGGCCTGTGCTGCCTTTCTGGATTTTACACTTTTTTCAGATGGCCCTTTTGACCGGGGGGCAGTGAGACTTCATTGTAGTGCAGATTTCTTTAACATGCTTGCTTGGTTGGCCAAAAAGTGCGTATGCGTTTTTTCCTGTATATTCAGGAAAAAACGCATACGCCCTTTTTGGCCAAGAGCATCATTGTCGACGTTCTGCCTCTTTTCCTATGCTTTAAATGCAATTCCCGTCTACCCCCTGAAATCGTTTTCCTGCAATTCTGCACCGCATTCAAGTTCTCTTCGCAGCCTTCCTTCAATATATTTTTGGATGATAGCTGTCATTTATAACTCTGCAGGTTTGTGAGTTACAGTGTCCCTGAGCTCCTTTCTTCAATTCGCTATCTTGTGAGCTGGTCGCAAACCCACAGGATTGCTTCAGGCCCTAATCTGCTTCCAGCACGGCATGTTGAGCCTTAGGTTATTTCCTCTTCCTGGCGGGAAATGAGCGTTAAATTTACCGGTGCAGACACCTACAGTTGGCTCTCATTGGTTCTCCCTATTCCTGTTCATCTTGAGCAGAAATTGCAAACTGTGCCAAAGAGGAGGTTAAACCACTGACTCTCCAAGTAGGGAGAGTGTTAGTAAAGGGTCTGGAATGGTGAACCCGAGTAAAAGGGGAGTAAAAATGAGATGCATTTGAAAACGTTTGCCGGTCACATGGTGCACCATACTGTGGTTTTCCCATGCATGTTTTAGCTGAAGGAAGAATCCCTTAAACCTGGAGAGTTGGGACCCTTGGAATGGGTACCATGCAGTATGACTTCAAAGTGTCTGCATTTGCTCACTGAACCTCACCAATGCTATCAGCCCGAAGTCCCCAACCTTATGTCTCACTCAGCTCTGGGTGTAGATGTGGTAAATCCAGGTTGCATCACAAACCCTGAATGAATTATTTAAGAATTGCTCTCTATTTCACTGTCCTTGGTTTTGTTTTTGTAATATATTTTGATAATGGGATTTATCGGATTTTCCCTGCTGCATTCATGCCGCTGTACACACGCTTCATTCTCTTACGGAGACATATGAATCCATGGGTTTGAAGATTCTTACTAGTCAGGTGTATTCCTAGGCGTTGAATATGTGGTGTTTAGTCCATTTCGTTGAGCAAGGGGTAGGTCTTGACTGTTATATATTTGGCTTATGAAAAGATATCTGTGCTAATTTCTATCTCTGTTTTGATGCGGCACCCCAACTTACCTTTCCCCTTAAGCAAGCATAAGTTGGTTTTCTAAATTTGAGACCCTGTTCTGTTTGTAATTCAGTTCATGTGTAGCCTAGTTTATAATCGGTGTATTAGTGATATCTTATGATGTTTCATTTTCTGTGTGACTTATTTCACTTAGAATCATGGTACCTGAATCCACTCATTATGCCGCGACGGGCCTGATGACATAGATTTCATTGCTCAGTGATTTTCCATTGTACGTATGTACCACAACTTCTTTATCCATTTTTCACATTCTGGGATATTTAACTTGTACCGTAGACGAGGTTCTGTAAACAGAGCCGACCGAAACTTTGGGGTGGCTGTGTGTTTTTGATTTTAATTTCCCTAAGCTATAGGACCATAAGTGGAAGTGCCGTAGGCTCCGTTGCTTTGTTTTTTAGGTGTTCCAGGAAACACCATACACTTCTCCAGAGCGGCTGTTGGCAATTTACATCCCGCCCATCAGCATAACAAGGCTCCCGGTTCTCCATGTCCTGTGCTGCCTTTCTGGATTTTACACTTTTTTCAGATGGCCCTTTTGACCGGGGGGCAGTGAGACTTCATTGTAGTGCAGATTTCTTTAACATGCTTGCTTGGTTGGCCAAAAACCGCGTATGCGTTTTTTCCTGAATATATTCAGAAAAAACGCATATGACCTTTTTGGCCAAGAGCATCATTGTCGACGTTCTGCCTCTTTTCCTATGCTTTAAATGCAATTACCGTCTACCCCCTGAAATCGTTTTCCTGCAATTCTGCCCCGCTTACAAGTTCTCTTCGCAGCCTTCCTTCAATATATTTTCGGACGATAGCTGTCATTTATAACTCTGCAGGTTTGTGATTGCTTCAGGCCCTAATCTGGTTCCTGCACGGCATGCTGAGCCTTTGGTTAATTCCTCTTCCTGGTTGGAAATGAGCGTTAAATTTGCCCATGCAGACACCTACAGCTAGTCTCTCATTGGTTCTCCCTATTCCTGTTCATCTTGCGCAGAAATTGCAAACTGTGCCAAACAGGAGGTTAAAGGCACTGAATCTCCAAGTGCGGAGAGTGTTAGTAAAGGGTCTGGAATTGTGAACCCGAGTAAAAGGGGACAAAAACTGAGATGCATTTGAAAACGTTTCCCGGTCACATGGTGCACCATACTGTGGGTTTCCCATGCATGCTTTAGCTGAAGGAAGAATCACTTAAACCTGGAGAGTTGGGACCCATGGAATGGGTACCATGCAGTATGACTTCAAATGGTCTGCATTTGCTCATCGAACCTCACCAATGCTATCAGCCCGAAGTGTCCAACCTTATGTCTCACTCTGCTCTGGGTTTAGATGAGGTAAATCCAGGTTGCATCACAAGCCCTGAATGAATTATTTAAGAATTGCTCTCTATTTCACTGTCATTGTGTTTGGTTTTTTAATTCATTTTGATAATGGGATTTATCAGATTTTCTCTGCTGCCTTCATGCAGCTGTACACACGCTTGATTCTCTTATGGAGACATATAAATCCATGGGTTTGAAGATTCTTACTAGTCAGGTGTATTCCTAGGCGTTGAATATAGGGTGTTTAGCCCATTTCGTTGAGCAAGGGGTATGTCTTGACTATTACGTATTTGACATATGGAATGGTATCTGTGCTAATTTCTAACTCTGGTTTTATGCAGCACCCCAACTCACCTTTCCCGTTATGCAAACATAAGTTGGTTTTCTAAATTTCAGACCCTGTTCTGTTTTGTAATTCAGTTCATGTGTAGCCAAGATTACATTCCGTGCATTAGTGATGTCTTATGATGTTTCATTTTCTGTGTGACTTATTTCACTTAGAATCATCGTACCTGAATCCACTCATTATGCCACGACGGGCCAGATGACATAGATTTCATTGGTGAGTGATATTCAATTGTACGTACGTACCACAACTTCTTTATCCATTTTTCGCTTTCTGGGATATTTAACTTGTACCGTAGACGAGGTTCTTGTAAACAGAGCCGTCTGAAACTTTGGGGTGGCTGTGTGTTTTTGATTTTAATTTCCCTAAGCTATAGGACCATAAGTGGAAGTGCCGTAGGCTCCGTTGCTTTGTTTTTTGGTGTTTCAGGAAACACCATACACTTCTCCAGAGTGGCTGTTGGCAATTTACATCCCACCCATCAGCATAACAAGGCTCCCTGTTCTCCATGGCCTGTGCTGCATTTCTGGATTTTACACTTTTTTGAGATGGCCCTTTTGACCGGGGGGCAGTGAGACTTCATTGTAGTGCAGATTTCTTTAACATGCTTGCTTGGTTGGCCAAAAAGGGCGTGAACGCATACGCCCTTTTTGGCCAAGTGCATCATTGTCGACGTTCTGCCTCTTTTCCTATGCTTTAAATGCAATTCCAGTCTACCCCCTGAAATCGTTTTCCTGCAATTCTGCCCCGCTTTCAAGTCCTCTTCGCAGCCTTCCTTCAATATATTTTCGGACGATAGCTGTCTTTTATAACTCTGCAGGTTTGTGAATTACAGTGCCCCTGTGCTCCTTTCTTCAAATTGCTTTCTTGTGAGCTGGCCGCAAACCCGCAGGATTGCTTCAGGCCCTAATCTGGTTCCGGCACGGCATGCTGAGCCTTTGGTTAATTCCTCTTCCTGGTTGGAAATGAGCGTTAAATTGGCCCGTGCAGACACCTACAGCTAGTCTCTCATTGGATCTCCCTATTTCTGTTCATCTTGCGCAGAAATTGCAAACTGTGCCAAACAGCAGGTTAAAGGCACTGACTCTCCAAGTGGGGAGAGTGTTAGTAAAGGGTCTGGAATTGTGAACCCGACTAAAAGGGGACAAAAACTGAGATGCATTTGAAAACGTTTCCCGGTCACATGGTGCACCATACTGTGGGTTTCCCATGCATGCTTTAGCTGAAGGAAGAATCACTTAAACCTGGAGAGTTGGGACCCATGGAATGGGTACCATGCAGCATGACTTCAAATGGTCTGCATTTCCTCATCGAACCTCAACAATGCTATCAGCCCGAAGTGTCCAACCTTATGTCTCACTCAGCTCTGGGTTTTGATGAGGTAAATCCAGGTTGCATCACAAGCCCTGAATGAATTATTTAAGAATTGCTCTCTATTTCACTGTCATTCTGTTTTGTTTTTGTAATTCATTTTGATAGTTGGATTTATCGGATTTTCTCTGCTGCCTTCATGCAGCTGTACACACGCTTGATTTTCTTATGGAGACATATAAATCCATGGGTTTCAAGATTCTTTCTAGTCAGGTGTATTCCTAGGCGTTGAATATAGGGTGTTTAGCCCATTTCGTTGAGCAAGGGGTAGGTTTGACTATTACATATTTGACGTATGGAATGGTATCTGTGCTAATTTCTATCTCTGGTTTTATGCAGCACCCCAACTCACTTTTCCCCTTACGCAAACATAAGTTGGTTTTCTAAATTTGAGACCCTGTTCTGTTTTGTAATTCAGTTCATGTGTAGCCAAGATTACATTCGGTGTATTAGTGATATCTTATGATGTTTCATTTTCTGTGTGACTTATTTCACTTAGAATCATCGTACCTGAATCCACTCATTATGCCACGACGGGCCAGATGACATAGATTTCATTGGTGAGTGATATTCCATTGTACGTACGTACCACAACTTCTTTATCCATTTCTCGCTTTCTGCGATATTTAACTTGTGCCGTACACGAGGTTCTTATAAACAGAGCTGTCCGACACTTTGGGGTGGCTGTGTGTTTCTGATTTTAATTTCCCTAAGCTATAGTACCATAAGTGGAAGTGCCGTACGCTCCGTTGCTTTGTTTTTTAGGTGTTTGAGGATACACCATACAGTTCTCCAGAGTGACTCTTGGCAATTTACATCCCGCCCATCAGCATAACAAGGCTCCTTGTTCTCCATGGCCTGTGCTGCCTTTGTGGATTTTACACTTTTTTCAGATGGCCCTTTTGACCGGGGGGCAGTGATACTTCACTTCAGTGCAGATTTCTTTAACATGCTTGCTTGGTTGGCCAAGAAGGGCGTATGCGTTTTTTCCTGAATATATTCAGGAAAAAACGCATATGCCCTTTTTGGCCAAGTGCATCATTGTCGACGTTCTGCCTCTTTTCCTATGCTTTAAATGCAATTCCAGTCTACCCCCTGAAATCGTTTTCCTGCAATTCTGCCCCGCTTTCAAGTCCTCTTCGCAGCCTACCTTCAATATATTTTTGGACGATAGCTGTCATTTATAACTCTGCAGGTTTGTGAATTACAGTGCCCCTGAGCTCCTTTCTTCAAATCGCTTTCTTGTGAGCTGGCCGCAAACCCACAGGATTGCTTCAGGCCCTAATCTGTTTCTGACACGGCATGCTGAGCCTTTGGTTAATTGCTCTTCCTGGTGGGAAATGAGTGTTAAATTTGCCCGTGCAGACACCTACAGCTAGTCTCTCATTGGTTCTCCCTATTCCTGTTCATCTTGCGCAGAAATTGCAAACTGTGACAAACAGGAGGTTTAAAGCACTGACTCTCCAAGTGGGGAGAGTGTTAGTAAAGGGTCTGGAATTGTGAACCCGAGTAAAAGAGGACAAAAACTGAGATGCATTTGAAAACGTTTCCCGGTCACACGGTGCACCATACTTTGTGTTTCCCATGCATGGTTTAGCTGAAGGAAGAATCGCTTAAACCTGGAGTGTTGGGACCCATGGAATGGGTTCCATGAAGTATGACTTCAAACGGTCTGCATTTGCTCATCGAACCTCACCAATGCTATCAGCCCGAAGTGTCCAACCTTATGTCTCACTCAGCTCTGGGTGTAGCTGAGGTAAATCCAGGTTGCATCACAAGCCCTGAATGAATTATTTAAGAATTGCTCTCTAATTCACTGTCATTGTGTTTTGTTTTTGTAATTCATTTTGATAATGGGATTTATCGGCTTTTCTCTGCTGCATTCATGCAGCTGTACACACGCTTGATTCTCTTATGGAGACATATAAATCCATGGGTTTGAAAATTCTTTCTAGTCAGGTGTATTCCTAGGCGTTGAATATAGGGTGTTCAGCCCATTTCGTTGAGCAAGGGGTATGTCTTGACTATTACGTATTTGAGATATGGAATGGTATCTGTGCTAATTTCTATCTCTGGTTTTATGCAGCACCCCAACTCACCTTTCCCCTTACGCAAACATAAGTTGGTTTTCTAAATTTGAGACCCTGTTCTGTTTTGTAATTCAGTTCATGTGTAGCCAAGATTACATTCCGTGCATTAGTGATGTCTTATGATGTTTCATTTTCTGTGTGACTTATTTCACTTAGAATCATCGTACCTGAATCCACTCATTATGCCACGACGGGCCAGATGACATAGATTTCATTGGTGAGTGATATTCCATTGTACGTAAGTACCACAACTTCTTTATCCATTTTTCGCTTTCTGGGATATTTAACTTGTACCGTAGACGAGGTTCTTGTAAACAGAGCCGTCTGAAACTTTGGGGTGGCTGTGTGTTTTTGATTTTAATTTCCCTAAGCTATAGGACCATAAGTGGAAGAGCCGTAGGCTCCGTTGCTTTGTTTTTTGGTGTTTCAGGAAACACCATACACTTCTCCAGAGTGGCTGTTGGCAATTTACATCCCACCCATCAGCATAACAAGGCTCCCTGTTCTCCATGGCCTGTGCTGCATTTCTGGATTTTACAATTTTTTCAGATGGTACTTTTGACCGGGGGGCAGTGAGACTTCATTGTAGTGCAGATTTCTTTAACATGTTTCTTTGGTTGGCCAAAAAGGGCGTATGCCTTTTTTCCTGAATATATTCAGGAAAAAACGCATACGCCCTTTTTGGCCAAGAGCATCATTGTCGACGTTCTGCCTCATTTCCTATGCTTTAAATGCAATTCCAGTTTACCCCCTGAAATCGTTTTCCTGCAATTCTGCCCCGCTTTCAAGTCCTCTTCGCAGCCTTCCTTCAATATATTTTCGGACGATAGCTGTCATTTATAACTCTGCAGGTTTGTGAGTTACAGTGCCCCTGAGCTCCTTTCTTCAACTCGCTGTCTTGTGAGCTGGTCGCAAACCCGCAAGATTGCTTCAGGCCCTAATCTGGTTCGGGCAGGGCATGCTGAGCCTTTGGTTAATTCCTCTTCCTGGTGGGAAATGAGCGTTAAATTTGCCTGTGCAGACACCTACAGCTAGTCTCTCATTGGTTCTCCCTATTCCTGTTCATCTTGCGCAGAAATTGCAAACTGTGCCAAACAGGAGGTTAAAGGCACTGACTCTCCAAGTGGGGAGAGTGTTAGTAAAGGGTCTGGAATGGTGAACCCGAGTAAAAGGGGACGAAAACTGAGATGAATTTGAAAACGTTTGCCGGTCACACGGTGGACCATACTCTGGGTTTCCCATGCATGTTTTAGCTGAAGGAAGAATCCCTTAAACCTGGAGAGTTGGGACCCATGGATAGGGTTCCATGCAGTATGACTTCAAAGGGTCTGCATTTGCTCACTGAACCTCACCAATGCTATCAGCCCGAAGTGTCCAGCCTTATGTCTCACCCAGCTCTGTGTGTAGATGTGGTAAATCCAGGTTGCATCACAAGCCCTGAATGAATTATTTAAGAATTGCTCTCTATTTCACTGTCATTGTGTTTTGTATTTGAAAATTATTTTGATAATGGGATTTATCGGGTTTTCACTGCTACCTTTATGCCGCTGTACACACGCATGTTTCTCTTATGGAGACATATAAATCCGTGGGTTTTAAGATTCTTACTAGTCAGGTATATTCCTAGGCCTTGAATATGGGGTGTTGAGTCCATTTCGTTGAGCAAGGAGTAGGTCTGGTATATTACTTATTTGGTTTATGGAACGGTATCTGTGCTAATTTCAATCTCTGGTTTTATGCAGCACCCCAACTCACCTTTCCCCATAAGCAAGCATAAGTTGGTTTTCTAAATTTGAGACCCTGTTCTGTTTTGTAATTCAGTTCATGTGTAGCCAAGTTTACATTCCTTGTATTAGTGATATCTTATGATGTTTCTTTTTCTGTGTGACTTATTTCACGTAGAATCATCGTACCTGAATACTCTCATTATGCCGCTATGGGCCTGATGACATAGATATAATTGCTGAGTGATATTCCATTGTACGTATGTACCAGAACTTCTTTATCCATTTTTCACTTTCTGGGATATTTAACTCGTACCGTAGATGAGGTTCTTGTAAACAGAGCCGTCCCAAACTTTGGGGTGGCTGTGTGTTTTTGATTTTAATTTCCCAAAGCTATAGGACCATAAGTGGAAGTGCCATAGGCTGTGTTGCTTTGTTTCCTACGTGTTTCAGGAAACACCATACACTTCTCCAGAGTGGCTGTTGGCAATTTACATCCCGTAAATCAATATTATAAGGCTCCCTGTTCTCCATGGCCTGTCCTGTCTTTCTGGATTTTACACTTTTTTCAGATGGCCCTTTTGACTGGGGCGCAGTGAGACTTCATTGTAGTGCAGATTTCCTGTACACGCTTGCTTGGTTGGCCAAAAAGTGCGTATGCGTTTTTTCCTGAATATATTAAGGAAAAAACGCTTACGCCCATTTTGGCCAAGTGCATCATTGTCAACATTCTGTCTCTTTTCCTGTGCTTTAAGTGCAATTCCAGTCTACCCCCTGAAATCGTTTTCCTGGAATTCTGCCCCGCTTTCTAGTCCTCTTCGCAGACTTACTTCAATATATTTTTGGACGATAGCTGTCATTCATAACTCTGCAGGTTTGTGAATTACAGTGCCCCTGAGCTCCTTTCTTCAACTCGCATTCTTCTGAGCTGACTGCAAAACCGCAGGATTGCTTCAGTCCCTAATCTGTTTCCGGCAGGGCACGCTGAGCCTTTGATTGATTCCTCTTCCTGGTGGGCAGTGAGGGATACATTTGCCCGTACAGACTCCTACAGCTAGTCTCTCATTGGTTCTCCCTATTCCTGTTCATCTTGCACAGAAATTGCAAACTGTGCCAAACAGGAGGTTAAAGACACTGACTCTCCGAGTGGGGAGAGTGTTAGTGAAGGGTCTGGAATGGTGAACCCGAGTCCCAGGGGACAAAAACTGAGATGCATTTGAAAACATTTCCCAATCACCCAATGTACCATTGTCTGGGTTTCCCATGCGTGTTTTAGCTGAAGGAAGAATTTCTTAAACCTAGAGAGTTGGGACCCTTGGAATGGGTACCAAGCAGTATGACTTCAAAGGGTCTGCATTTGCTAACCGAACCTCACCAATGCTATCAGCCAGAAGTTTCGAAACTTATGTCTCACCGAGCTCTGGGTGTAGATGTGGTAAATCCAGTTTGCATCACAAGCTCTGAATGAATTATTTAAGAATTGCTCTCTATTTCACTGTCATTGTGTTTTGTTTTTGAAATTTTTTTTATAACGGGATTTATCGGATTTTCATTGCTGCGTTTAGGCCGCTGTACACACGCTTGATTCTCTTATGGAGACATATAAATCTATGGGTTTTAACATTCTTACTAATCACGTATATTCCTCAGGGTAGAATATGTGGTGTTGAGCCCATTTCGTTGAGCAAGAAGTAGGTCTTGTCTCTTACATATTTGGCTTAAGGAACGGTATCTGTGCTAATTAAAATCTCTGGTTTTATGCAGCACCACAACTCACTTTTCCACATAAGCAAGCATAAGTTGGTTTTCTAAATTTGAGACCCTGTTCTGTTTTGTAGTTCAGTTCATATGTAGCCAAGTTTACATTCCGTGTATTAATGATACCTTATGATGTTTCTTTTTCTGTGAGACTTATTTCACGTAGAATCATCGTACCTGAATCCACTCATTATGCCGCTACGGGCCTGATGACATAGATTTCATTGCTGAGTGATATTACATTGTACGTACGTACCACAACTTCTTAATCCATTTTTCGCTTTCTGGGATATTTAACTTGTACCGTAGATGAGGTTTTTGTAAACAGAGCCATCCCAAATTTTGGGGTGGATGTGTGTTTTTGATTTTAATGTCCCTAACCTACTGGACCATAAGTGGAAGTGCCATAGGCTGTGTTGCTTTGTTTCCTACATGTTTCAGGAAACACCATACACTTCTCCAGTGTGGCTGTTGGCAATTTACATCCTGCCCATCAGCATAACATGGCTCCATGTTCTCCATGGCCTGTCCTGCCTTTCTGGGTTTTACACTTTTTCCAGATGGCCCTGTTGACTGGGGGGCAGTGAGACTTCCCATGTAGTGCACATTTCTTTACACGCATGCTTAGTTGGCCAAAAAGGGCGTATGCGTTTTTTCCTGAATATATTCAGGAAAAAACGCATACGCCCTTTTTGGCCAAGTGCATCATTGTCGACATTCTGCCTCTTTTCCTATGCTTTAAGTGTAATTCCAGTCTACCCCCTGAAACCGTTTTCCTGAAATTCTGCCCCTCTTTCAAGTCCGCTTCGCAGACTTACTTCAATATATTTTTGGACGATAGCTGTCATTCATAACTCTGCAGGTTTGTGAATTACAGTGCCCCTGAGCTCATTTCTTCCACTCGTTTTCTTGTTAGCTGGCAGCAAAACCGCAGGATTGCTTTAGGCCCTACTCTCTTTCTGGCAGGGCATGCTGAGCCATTGGTTAATTCCTCTTCCTGGTTGGAAATGAACGTTAAATTTGCCCGTGCAGACACCTACAGCTAATCTCTCATTGGTTCTCCCTCTTCCTGTTCTTCTTGAGCAGAAATTGCAAACTGTGCCCAACAGGAGGTTAAAGGCACTGACTCTCCAAGTAGGGACAGTGTTAGTAAAGGGTCTGGAATTGTGAACCCGAGTAAAAGGGGACAAAAACTGCAATGCATTTGAAAACGTTTCCCGGTCACACGCTGCACCATACTGTGGGTTTCCCATGCATGTATTAGCTGAAGGAAGAATCCCTTAAACCTGGAGAGTAGGGACCCATGGAATGCGTACCATGCAGTATGCCTTCAAAGGGTCTGCATTTGTTCATCGAACCTCACCAATGCTATCAGCCTGAAGTCCCCAACCTTATGTCTCACTCAGCTCTGGGTGTAGATGTGGTAAATCCAGGTTGCATCACAATCCCTGAATGAATTATTTAAGAATTGCTCCCTATTTCACTGTCCTTGTGTTTTGTTTTTGTAATTCATTTTGATAATGGGATTTATCGGATTTTCTCTGCTGCATTCATGCCGCTGTACACACGCTTCATTCTCTTATGGAGGCATATAAATCCATGGGTTTGAAGATTCTTACAAGTCAGGTGTATTCCTAGGCGTTGAATATGGCGTGTTTTGTCCATTTCGTTGAGCAAGCGGTAGGTCTTGACTATTACATATTTGACGAATGGAATGGTATCTGTGCTAATTTCTATCTCTGGTTTTATGCAGCACCCCAACTCACCTTTCCCCTTAAGCAAGCATAAGTTGGTTTTCTAAATTTGAGACCCTGTTCTGTTTTGTAATTCAGTTCATGTGTAGCCAAGTTTACATTCCGTGTATTAGTGATATCTTATGATGTTTCATTTTCTGTGTGACTTATTTCAGTTAGAATCATGGTACCTGAATCCACTCATTATGCCGCGACGGGCCTGATGACATAGATTTCATTGCTGAGTGATATTCCATTGTACGTACGTACCACAACTTCTTTATCAATTTTTCACATTCTGGGATATTTAACTTGTACCGTAGACGAGGTTCTTGTAAACAGAGCCATCCGAAACTTTGGGGTGGCTGTGAGTTTTTGATTTTAATTTCCCTAAGCTATAGGACCATAAGTGGAATTGCCGTAGGCTCCGTTGCTTTGTTTTTTAGGTGTTCCAGGAAATACCATACACTTCTCCAGAGTGGCTGTTAGTAATTTACATCCCTCCCATCAGCATAACAAGGCTCCCTGTTCTCCATGGCCTGTGCTGCCTTTCTGGATTTTACACTTTTTTCAGATGGCCGTTTTGACCGGGGGGCAGTGAGACTTCATTGTAGTGCAGATTTCTTTAACATGCTTGCTTGGTTGGCCAAAAAGGGCATATGCGTTTTTTCCTGAATATATTCAGGAAAAAATGCATACGCCCTTTTTGGCCAAGAGCATCATTGTCGACGTTCTGCCTCTTTTCCTATGCTTTAAATGCAATTCCCGTCTACCCCCTGAAATCATTTTCCTGCAATTCTGCCCCGCTTACAAGTTCTCTTCGCAGCCTTCCTTCAATATATTTTTGGACGATAGCTGTCATTTATAACTCTGCAGGTTTGTGAGTTACAGTGCCCCTGAGCTCCTTTCTTCAACTCGCTCTCTTGTGAGCTGGCCGCAAACCCGCAGGATTGTTTCAGGCCCTAATCTGGTTCCAGCACGGCATGATGAGCCTTAGGTTAATTCCTCTTCCTGGTGGGAAATGAGCGTTAAATTTGCCCGTGCAGACACCTACAGCTAATCTCTCATTGGTTCTCCCTATTCCTGTTCATCTTGCACAGAAATTGCAAACTGTGCCAAACAGGAGGTTAAAGCACTGACTCTGCAAGTGGGGAGAGTGTTCGTAAATGGTCTGGAATGCTGAACCCGAGTAAAAGGGGACAAAAACTGCGATGCATTTGAAAACGTTTCCCGGTCACACGGTGCACCATACTGTGGGTTTCCCATGCAGGTATTAGCTGAAGGAAGAATCCCTTAAACCTGGAGAGTTGGGACCCATGGAATGGGTACCATGCAGTATGCCTTCAAAGGGTCTGCATTTGTTCATCGAACCTCACCAATGCTATCAGCCCGAAGTGCCCAACCTTATTTCTCACTCAGCTCTGGATGTAGATGTGGTAAATCCAGGTTGCATCACAAGCCCTGAATGAATTATTTAAGTATTGCTCCCTATTTCACTGTCCTTGTGTGTTTTTTTTGTAATTCATTTTGATAATGGGATTTATCGGATTTTCTCTGCTGCATTCATGCCACTGTACACACGCTTCATTCTCTTACGGAGACATATAAATCCATGGGTTTGAAGATTCTTACTAGTCAGGTGTATTCCTAGGCGTTGAATATGGCGTGTTTAGTCCATTTCGTTGAGCAAGGGGTAGGTCTTGACTATTAAATATTTGGCTTATGGAAAGGTATCTGTGCTAATTTCTATCTCTGGTTTTATGCAGCACCCCAACTCACCTTTCCCCTTAAGCAAGCATAAGTTGGTTTTCTAAATTTGAGACCCTGTTCTGTTTTGTAATTCAGTTCATGTGTAGCCAAGTTTACATTCCGTGTATTAGAGATATCTTATGATGTTTCATTTTCTGTGTGACTCATTTCTCTTAGAATCATCGTACCTGAATCCACTCATTATGCCGCGACGGGCCTGATGACATAGATTTCATTGCTGAGTTGTATTCCATTGTACGTACGTACCACAACTTCTTTATCCATTTTTCACATTCTGGGATATTTAACGTGTACTGTAGACGAGGTTCTTGTAAACAGAGCCGTCCGAAAATTTGGGGTGGCTGTGTGTTTTTGATTTTAATTTCCCTAAGCTATACGACCATAATTGGAAGTGCCGTAGGCTCCGTTGCTTTGTTTTTTAGGTGTTCCAGGAAACACCATAAACTTTTCCAGAGTGGCTGTTGGCAATTTACATCCCACCCATCAGCATAACAAGGCTCCCTCTTCTCCATGGCCTGTGCTGCCTTTCTGGATTTTACACTTTTTTCAGATGGCCCTTTTGACCGGGGGGCAGTGAGACTTCATTGTAGTGCAGATTTCTTTAACATGCTTGCTTGGTTGGCCAAAAAGGGCGTATGCGTTTTTTCCTGTATATTCAGGAAAAAACGCATACGCCCTTTTTGGCCAAGAGCATCATTGTCGACGTTCTGCCTCTTTTCCTATGCTTTAAATGCAATTCCCGTCTACCCCCTGAAATCGTTTTCCTGCAATTCTGCACATCATTCAAGTTCTCTTCGCAGCCTTCCTTCAATATATTTTTGGATGATAGCTGTCATTTATAACTCTGCAGGTTTGTGAGTTACAGTGTCCCTGAGCTCCTTTCTTCAACTCGCTATCTTGTGAGCTGGTCGCAAACCCACAGGATTGCTTCAGGCCCTAATCTGCTTCCAGCACGGCATGTTGAGCCTTAGGTTATTTCCTCTTCCTGGCGGGAAATGAGCGTTAAATTTACCGGTGCAGACACCTACAGTTGGCTCTCATTGGTTCTCCCTATTCCTGTTCATCTTGAGCAGAAATTGCAAACTGTGCCAAAGAGGAGGTTAAACCACTGACTCTCCAAGTAGGGAGAGTGTTAGTAAAGGGTCTGGAATGGTGAACCCGAGTAAAAGGGGAAGAAAAATGAGATGCATTTGAAAACGTTTGCCGGTCACATGGTGCACCATACTGTGGTTTTCCCATGCATGTTTTAGCTGAAGGAAGAATCCCTTAAACCTGGAGAGTTGGGACCCTTGGAATGGGTACCATGCAGTATGACTTCAAAGTGTCTGCATTTGCTCACTGAACCTCACCAATGCTATCAGCCCGAAGTCCCCAACCTTATGTCTCACTCAGCTCTGGGTGTAGATGTGGTAAATCCAGGTTGCATCACAAACCCTGAATGAATTATTTAAGAATTGCTCTCTATTTCACTGTCCTTGGTTTTGTTTTTGTAATATATTTTGATAATGGGATTTATCGGATTTTCCCTGCTGCATTCATGCCGCTGTACACACGCTTCATTCTCTTACGGAGACATATGAATCCATGGGTTTGAAGATTCTTACTAGTCAGGTGTATTCCTAGGCGTTGAATATGTGGTGTTTAGTCCATTTCGTTGAGCAAGGGGTAGGTCTTGACTGTTATATATTTGGCTTATGAAAAGGTATCTGTGCTAATTTCTATCTCTGTTTTGATGCGGCACCCCAACTTACCTTTCCCCTTAAGCAAGCATAAGTTGGTTTTCTAAATTTGAGACCCTGTTCTGTTTTGTAATTCAGTTCATGTGTAGCCTAGTTTATATTCGGTGTATTAGTGATATCTTATGATGTTTCATTTTCTGTGTGACTTATTTCACTTAGAATCATGGTACCTGAATCCACTCATTATGCCGCGACGGGCCTGATGACATAGATTTCATTGCTCAGTGATATTCCATTGTACGTATGTACCACAACTTCTTTATCCATTTTTCACATTCTGGGATATTTAACTTGTACCGTAGACGAGGTTCTGTAAACAGAGCCGACCGAAACTTTGGGGTGGCTGTGTGTTTTTGATTTTAATTTCCCTAAGCTATAGGACCATAAGTGGAAGTGCCGTAGGCTCCGTTGCTTTGTTTTTTAGGTGTTCCAGGAAACACCATACACTTCTCCAGAGCGGCTGTTGGCAATTTACATCCCGCCCATCAGCATAACAAGGCTCCCGGTTCTCCATGTCCTGTGCTGCCTTTCTGGATTTTACACTTTTTTCAGATGGCCCTTTTGACCGGGGGGCAGTGAGACTTCATTGTAGTGCAGATTTCTTTAACATGCTTGCTTGGTTGGCCAAAAACCGCGTATGCGTTTTTTCCTGAATATATTCAGAAAAAACGCATATGACCTTTTTGGCCAAGAGCATCATTGTCGACGTTCTGCCTCTTTTCCTATGCTTTAAATGCAATTACCGTCTACCCCCTGAAATCGTTTTCCTGCAATTCTGCCCCGCTTACAAGTTCTCTTCGCAGCCTTCCTTCAATATATTTTCGGACGATAGCTGTCATTTATAACTCTGCAGGATTCTGAATTACTTGGCCCATGAGCTCCTTTCTTCAACTCGCTCTCTTGTGAGCTGGCCGCAAACCCGCAGGATTGCTTCAGGCCCTAATCTGGTTCCGGCTCGGCATGCTGAGCCTTTGGTTAATTCCTCTTCCTGGTGGGAAATGAGCGTTAAATTGGCCCGTGCAGACACCTACAGCTAGTCTCTCATTGGTTCTCCCTATTCCTGTTCATCTCGCGCAGAAATTGCAAACTGTGCCAAACAGGAGGTTAAAGGCACTGACTCTCCAAGTGGGGAGAGTGTTAGTAAAGGGTCTGGAATTGTGAACCCGAGTAAAAGGGGACAAAACTGAGATGCATTTGAAAACGTTTCCCGGTCACACGGTGCACCATACTGTGGGTTTCCCATGCATGCTTTAGCTGAAGGAAGAATCACTTAAACCTGGAGAGTTGGGACCCATGGAATGGGTACCATGCAGTATGACTTCAAATGGTCTGCATTTGCTCATCGAACCTCACCAATGCTATCAGCCCGAAGTGTCCAACCTTATGTCTCTCTCAGCTCTGGGTTTAGATGAGGTAAATCCAGGTTGCATCACAAGCCCTGAATGAATTATTTAAGAATTGTTCTCTATTTTACTGTCATTGTGTTTTGTTTTTGTAATTCATTTTGATAATAGGATTTATCGGATTTTCTCTGCTGCCTTCATGCAACTGTACACACGCTTGATTCTCTTATGGAGACATATAAATCCATGGGTTTGAATATTCTTTCTAGTCAGGTGTATTCCTAGACGTTGAATATAGGGTGTTTAGCCCATTTGGTTGAGCAAGGGGTAGGTCTTGACTATTACATATATGACGTATGGAATGGTATCTGTGCTAATTTCTATCTCTGGTTTTATGCAGCACCCCAACTCACCTTTCCCCTTAAACAAACATAAGTTGGTTTTCTAAATTTGAGACCCTGTTCTGTTTTGTAATTCAGTTCATGTGTAGCCAAGATTACATTCCGTGTATTAGTGACATCTTATGATGTTTCATTTTCTGTGTGACTTATTTCACTTAGAATCATCGTACCTGAATCCACTCATTATGCCACGACGGGCCAGATGACATAGATTTCATTGGTGAGTGATATTCCATTGTACGTACGTACCACAACTTCTTTATCCATTTTTCACTTTCTGGGATATTTAACTTGTACCGTAGACGAGGTTCTTGTAAACAGAGCCGTCTGAAACTTTGGGGTGGCTGTGTGTTTTTGATTTTAATGTCCCTAAGCTATAGGACCATAAGTGGAAGTGCCGTAGGCTCCGTTGCTTTGTTTTTTAGGTGTTTCAGGAAACACCATACACTTCTCCAGAGTGGCTGTTTGCAATTTACATCCCACCCATCAGCATAACAAGGCTCCCTGTTCTCCATGGCCTGTGCTGCATTTCTGGATTTTACACTTTTTTGAGATGGCCCTTTTGACTGGTTGGCAGTGAGACTTCATTGTAGTGCAGATTTCTTTAACATGCTTGCTTGGTTGGCCAAAAAGGGCGTATGCGTTTTTTCCTGAATATATTCAGGAAAAAACGCATACGCCCTTTTTGGCCAAGTGCATCATTGTCGACGTTCTGCCTCTTTTCCTATGCTTTAAATGCAATTCCAGTCTACCCCCTGAAATCGTTTTCCTGCAATTCTGCCCCGCTTTCAAGTCCTCTTCGCAGCCTTCCTTCAATATATTTTCGGACGATAGCTGTCATTTATAACTCTGCAGGTTTGTGAATTACTTGGCCCCTGAGCTCCTTTCTTCAAATCGCTTTCTTGTGAGCTGGCCGCAAACCCGCAGGATTGCTTCAGGCCCTAATCTGGTTCCTGCACGGCATGCTGAGCCTTTGGTTAATTCCTCTTCCTGGTTGGAAATGAGCGTTAAATTTGCCCATGCAGACACCTACAGCTAGTCTCTCATTGGTTCTCCCTATTCCTGTTCATCTTGCGCAGAAATTGCAAACTGTGCCAAACAGGAGGTTAAAGGCACTGAATCTCCAAGTGCGGAGAGTGTTAGTAAAGGGTCTGGAATTGTGAACCCGAGTAAAAGGGGACAAAAACTGAGATGCATTTGAAAACGTTTCCCGGTCACATGGTGCACCATACTGTGGGTTTCCCATGCATGCTTTAGCTGAAGGAAGAATCACTTAAACCTGGAGAGTTGGGACCCATGGAATGGGTACCATGCAGTATGACTTCAAATGGTCTGCATTTGCTCATCGAACCTCACCAATGCTATCAGCCCGAAGTGTCCAACCTTATGTCTCACTCTGCTCTGGGTTTAGATGAGGTAAATCCAGGTTGCATCACAAGCCCTGAATGAATTATTTAAGAATTGCTCTCTATTTCACTGTCATTGTGTTTGGTTTTTTAATTCATTTTGATAATGGGATTTATCAGATTTTCTCTGCTGCCTTCATGCAGCTGTACACACGCTTGATTCTCTTATGGAGACATATAAATCCATGGGTTTGAAGATTCTTACTAGTCAGGTGTATTCCTAGGCGTTGAATATAGGGTGTTTAGCCCATTTCGTTGAGCAAGGGGTATGTCTTGACTATTACGTATTTGACATATGGAATGGTATCTGTGCTAATTTCTAACTCTGGTTTTATGCAGCACCCCAACTCACCTTTCCCGTTATGCAAACATAAGTTGGTTTTCTAAATTTGAGACCCTGTTCTGTTTTGTAATTCAGTTCATGTGTAGCCAAGATTACATTCCGTGCATTAGTGATGTCTTATGATGTTTCATTTTCTGTGTGACTTATTTCACTTAGAATCATCGTACCTGAATCCACTCATTATGCCACGACGGGCCAGATGACATAGATTTCATTGGTGAGTGATATTCAATTGTACGTACGTACCACAACTTCTTTATCCATTTTTCGCTTTCTGGGATATTTAACTTGTACCGTAGACGAGGTTCTTGTAAACAGAGCCGTCTGAAACTTTGGGGTGGCTGTGTGTTTTTGATTTTAATTTCCCTAAGCTATAGGACCATAAGTGGAAGTGCCGTAGGCTCCGTTGCTTTGTTTTTTGGTGTTTCAGGAAACACCATACACTTCTCCAGAGTGGCTGTTGGCAATTTACATCCCACCCATCAGCATAACAAGGCTCCCTGTTCTCCATGGCCTGTGCTGCATTTCTGGATTTTACACTTTTTTGAGATGGCCCTTTTGACCGGGGGGCAGTGAGACTTCATTGTAGTGCAGATTTCTTTAACATGCTTGCTTGGTTGGCCAAAAAGGGCGTGAACGCATACGCCCTTTTTGGCCAAGTGCATCATTGTCGACGTTCTGCCTCTTTTCCTATGCTTTAAATGCAATTCCAGTCTACCCCCTGAAATCGTTTTCCTGCAATTCTGCCCCGCTTTCAAGTCCTCTTCGCAGCCTTCCTTCAATATATTTTCGGACGATAGCTGTCTTTTATAACTCTGCAGGTTTGTGAATTACAGTGCCCCTGTGCTCCTTTCTTCAAATTGCTTTCTTGTGAGCTGGCCGCAAACCCGCAGGATTGCTTCAGGCCCTAATCTGGTTCCTGCACGGCATGCTGAGCCTTTGGTTAATTCCTCTTCCTGGTTGGAAATGAGCGTTAAATTGGCCCGTGCAGACACCTACAGCTAGTCTCTCATTGGTTCTCCCTATTCCTGTTCATCTCGCGCAGAAATTGCAAACTGTGCCAAACAGCAGGTTAAAGGCACTGACTCTCCAAGTGGGGAGAGTGTTAGTAAAGGGTCTGGAATTGTGAACCCGACTAAAAGGGGACGAAAACTGAGATGCATTTGAAAACGTTTCCCGGTCACATGGTGCACCATACTGTGGGTTTCCCATGCATGTTTTAGCTGAAGGAAGAATCGCTTAAACCTGGAGAGCTGGGACCCATGGAATGGGTACCATGCAGTATGACTTCAAATGGTCTGCATTTGCTCATCGAACCTCACCAATGCTATCAGCCTGAAGTGTCCAACCTTATGTCTCACTCAGCTCTGGGTGTAGATGAGGTAAATCCAGGTTGCATCACAAGCCCTGAATGAATTATTTAAGAATTGCTCTCTATTTCACTGTCATTCTGTTTTTTTTTTTTAATTCATTTTGATAATGGGATTTATCGGATTTTCTCTGCTGCCTTCATGCAGCTGTACACACGCTTGATTCTCTTATGGAGACATATAAATCCATGGGTTTGAATATTCTTTCTAGTCAGGTGTATTCCTAGACGTTGAATATAGGGTGTTTAGCCCTTTTGGTTGAGCAAGGGGTAGGTCTTGACTATTACATATATGACGTATGGAATGGTATCTGTGCTAATTTCTATCTCTGGTTTTATGCAGCACCCCAACTCACCTTTCCCCTTAAACAAACATAAGTTGGTTTTCTAAATTTGAGACCCTGTTCTGTTTTGTAATTCAGTTCATGTGTAGCCAAGATTACATTCCGTGTATTAGTGACATCTTATGATGTTTCATTTTCTGTGTGACTTATTTCACTTAAAATCATCGTACCTGAATCCACTCATTATGCCACGACGGGCCAGATGACATAGATTTCATTGGTGAGTGATATTCCATTGTACGTACGTACCACAACTTCTTTATCCATTTTTCACTTTCTGGGATATTTAACTTGTACCGTAGACGAGGTTCTTGTAAACAGAGCCGTCTGAAATTTTGGGGTGGCTGTGTGTTTTTGATTTTAATGTCCCTAAGCTATAGGACCATAAGTGGAAGTGCCGTAGGCTCCGTTGCTTTGTTTTTTAGGTGTTTCAGGAAACACCATACACTTCTACAGAGTGGCTGTTGGCAATTTACATCCCACCCATCAGCATAACAAGGCTCCCTGTTCTCCATGGCCTGTGCTGCATTTCTGGATTTTACACTTTTTTCAGATGGCCCTTTTGACTGGTTGGCAGTGAGACTTCATTGTAGTGCAGATTTCTTTAACATGCTTGCTTGGTTGGCCAAAAAGGGCGTATGCGTTTTTTCCTGAATATATTCAGGAAAAAACGCATACGCCCTTTTTGGCCAAGTGCATCATTGTCGACGTTCTGCCTCTTTTCCTATGCTTTAAATGCAATTCCAGTCTACCCCCTGAAATCGTTTTCCTGCAATTCTGCCCCGCTTTCAAGTCCTCTTCGCAGCCTTCCTTCAATATATTTTCGGACGATAGCTGTCATTTATAACTCTGCAGGTTTGTGAATTACTTGGCCCCTGAGCTCCTTTCTTCAAATCGCTTTCTTGTGAGCTGGCCGCAAACCCGCAGGATTGCTTCAGGCCCTAATCTGGTTCCTGCACGGCATGCTGAGCCTTTGGTTAATTCCTCTTCCTGGTTGGAAATGAGCGTTAAATTTGCCCATGCAGACACCTACAGCTAGTCTCTCATTGGTTCTCCCTATTCGTGTTCATCTTGCGCAGAAATTGCAAACTGTGCCAAACAGGAGGTTAAAGGCACTGAATCTCCAAGTGCGGAGAGTGTTAGTAAAGGGTCTGGAATTGTGAACCCGAGTAAAAGGGGACAAAAACTGAGATGCATTTGAAAACGTTTCCCGGTCACATGGTGCACCATACTGTGGGTTTCCCATGCATGCTTTAGCTGAAGGAAGAATCACTTAAACCTGGAGAGTTGGGACCCATGGAATGGGTACCATGCAGTATGACTTCAAATGGTCTGCATTTGCTCATCGAACCTCACCAATGCTATCAGCCCGAAGTGTCCAACCTTATGTCTCACTCTGCTCTGGGTTTAGATGAGGTAAATCCAGGTTGCATCACAAGCCCTGAATGAATTATTTAAGAATTGCTCTCTATTTCACTGTCATTGTGTTTGGTTTTTTAATTCATTTTGATAATGGGATTTATCAGATTTTCTCTGCTGCCTTCATGCAGCTGTACACACGCTTGATTCTCTTATGGAGACATATAAATCCATGGGTTTGAAGATTCTTACTAGTCAGGTGTATTCCTAGGCGTTGAATATAGGGTGTTTAGCCCATTTCGTTGAGCAAGGGGTATGTCTTGACTATTACGTATTTGACATATGGAATGGTATCTGTGCTAATTTCTAACTCTGGTTTTATGCAGCACCCCAACTCACCTTTCCCGTTATGCAAACATAAGTTGGTTTTCTAAATTTGAGACCCTGTTCTGTTTTGTAATTCAGTTCATGTGTAGCCAAGATTACATTCCGTGCATTAGTGATGTCTTATGATGTTTCATTTTCTGTGTGACTTATTTCACTTAGAATCAGCGTACCTGAATCCACTCATTATGCCACGACGGGCCAGATGACATAGATTTCATTGGTGAGTGATATTCAATTGTACGTACGTACCACAACTTCTTTATCCATTTTTCGCTTTCTGGGATATTTAACTTGTACCGTAGACGAGGTTCTTGTAAACAGAGCCGTCTGAAACTTTGGGGTGGCTGTGTGTTTTTGATTTTAATTTCCCTAAGCTATAGGACCATAAGTGGAAGTGCCGTAGGCTCCGTTGCTTTGTTTTTTGGTGTTTCAGGAAACACCATACACTTCTCCAGAGTGGCTGTTGGCAATTTACATCCCACCCATCAGCATAACAAGGCTCCCTGTTCTCCATGGCCTGTGCTGCATTTCTGGATTTTACACTTTTTTCAGATGGCCCTTTTGACTGGTTGGCAGTGAGACTTCATTGTAGTGCAGATTTCTTTAACATGCTTGCTTGGTTGGCCAAAAAGGGCGTATGCGTTTTTTCCTGAATATATTCAGGAAAAAACGCATACGCCCTTTTTGGCCAAGTGCATCATTGTCGACGTTCTGCCTCTTTTCCTATGCTTTAAATGCAATTCCAGTCTACCCCCTGAAATCGTTTTCCTGCAATTCTGCCCCGCTTTCAAGTCCTCTTCGCAGCCTTCCTTCAATATATTTTCGGACGATAGCTGTCATTTATAACTCTGCAGGTTTGTGAATTACTTGGCCCCTGAGCTCCTTTCTTCAAATCGCTTTCTTGTGAGCTGGCCGCAAACCCGCAGGATTGCTTCAGGCCCTAATCTGGTTCCTGCACGGCATGCTGAGCCTTTGGTTAATTCCTCTTCCTGGTTGGAAATGAGCGTTAAATTTGCCCATGCAGACACCTACAGCTAGTCTCTCATTGGTTCTCCCTATTCGTGTTCATCTTGCGCAGAAATTGCAAACTGTGCCAAACAGGAGGTTAAAGGCACTGAATCTCCAAGTGCGGAGAGTGTTAGTAAAGGGTCTGGAATTGTGAACCCGAGTAAAAGGGGACAAAAACTGAGATGCATTTGAAAACGTTTCCCGGTCACATGGTGCACCATACTGTGGGTTTCCCATGCATGCTTTAGCTGAAGGAAGAATCACTTAAACCTGGAGAGTTGGGACCCATGGAATGGGTACCATGCAGTATGACTTCAAATGGTCTGCATTTGCTCATCGAACCTCACCAATGCTATCAGCCCGAAGTGTCCAACCTTATGTCTCACTCTGCTCTGGGTTTAGATGAGGTAAATCCAGGTTGCATCACAAGCCCTGAATGAATTATTTAAGAATTGCTCTCTATTTCACTGTCATTGTGTTTGGTTTTTTAATTCATTTTGATAATGGGATTTATCAGATTTTCTCTGCTGCCTTCATGCAGCTGTACACACGCTTGATTCTCTTATGGAGACATATAAATCCATGGGTTTGAAGATTCTTACTAGTCAGGTGTATTCCTAGGCGTTGAATATAGGGTGTTTAGCCCATTTCGTTGAGCAAGGGGTATGTCTTGACTATTACGTATTTGACATATGGAATGGTATCTGTGCTAATTTCTAACTCTGGTTTTATGCAGCACCCCAACTCACCTTTCCCGTTATGCAAACATAAGTTGGTTTTCTAAATTTGAGACCCTGTTCTGTTTTGTAATTCAGTTCATGTGTAGCCAAGATTACATTCCGTGCATTAGTGATGTCTTATGATGTTTCATTTTCTGTGTGACTTATTTCACTTAGAATCAGCGTACCTGAATCCACTCATTATGCCACGACGGGCCAGATGACATAGATTTCATTGGTGAGTGATATTCAATTGTACGTACGTACCACAACTTCTTTATCCATTTTTCGCTTTCTGGGATATTTAACTTGTACCGTAGACGAGGTTCTTGTAAACAGAGCCGTCTGAAACTTTGGGGTGGCTGTGTGTTTTTGATTTTAATTTCCCTAAGCTATAGGACCATAAGTGGAAGTGCCGTAGGCTCCGTTGCTTTGTTTTTTGGTGTTTCAGGAAACACCATACACTTCTCCAGAGTGGCTGTTGGCAATTTACATCCCACCCATCAGCATAACAAGGCTCCCTGTTCTCCATGGCCTGTGCTGCATTTCTGGATTTTACACTTTTTTCAGATGGCCCTTTTGACTGGTTGGCAGTGAGACTTCATTGTAGTGCAGATTTCTTTAACATGCTTGCTTGGTTGGCCAAAAAGGGCGTGAACGCATACGCCCTTTTTGGCCAAGTGCATCATTGTCGACGTTCTGCCTCTTTTCCTATGCTTTAAATGCAATTCCAGTCTACCCCCTGAAATCGTTTTCCTGCAATTCTGCCCCGCTTTCAAGTCCTCTTCGCAGCCTTCCTTCAATATATTTTCGGACGATAGCTGTCTTTTATAACTCTGCAGGTTTGTGAATTACTTGGCCCCTGAGCTCCTTTCTTCAAATCGCTTTCTTGTGAGCTGGCCGCAAACCCGCAGGATTGCTTCAGGCCCTAATCTGGTTCCTGCACGGCATGCTGAGCCTTTGGTTAATTCCTCTTCCTGGTTGGAAATGAGCGTTAAATTTGGCCATGCAGACACCTACAGCTAGTCTCTCATTGGTTCTCCCTATTCGTGTTCATCTTGCGCAGAAATTGCAAACTGTGCCAAACAGGAGGTTAAAGGCACTGAATCTCCAAGTGCGGAGAGTGTTAGTAAAGGGTCTGGAATTGTGAACCCGAGTAAAAGGGGACAAAAACTGAGATGCATTTGAAAACGTTTCCCGGTCACATGGTGCACCATACTGTGGGTTTCCCATGCATGCTTTAGCTGAAGGAAGAATCACTTAAACCTGGAGAGTTGGGACCCATGGAATGGGTACCATGCAGTATGACTTCAAATGGTCTGCATTTGCTCATCGAACCTCACCAATGCTATCAGCCCGAAGTGTCCAACCTTATGTCTCACTCTGCTCTGGGTTTAGATGAGGTAAATCCAGGTTGCATCACAAGCCCTGAATGAATTATTTAAGAATTGCTCTCTATTTCACTGTCATTGTGTTTGGTTTTTTAATTCATTTTGATAATGGGATTTATCAGATTTTCTCTGCTGCCTTCATGCAGCTGTACACACGCTTGATTCTCTTATGGAGACATATAAATCCATGGGTTTGAAGATTCTTACTAGTCAGGTGTATTCCTAGGCGTTGAATATAGGGTGTTTAGCCCATTTCGTTGAGCAAGGGGTATGTCTTGACTATTACGTATTTGACATATGGAATGGTATCTGTGCTAATTTCTAACTCTGGTTTTATGCAGCACCCCAACTCACCTTTCCCGTTATGCAAACATAAGTTGGTTTTCTAAATTTGAGACCCTGTTCTGTTTTGTAATTCAGTTCATGTGTAGCCAAGATTACATTCCGTGCATTAGTGATGTCTTATGATGTTTCATTTTCTGTGTGACTTATTTCACTTAGAATCAGCGTACCTGAAACCACTCATTATGCCACGACGGGCCAGATGACATAGATTTCATTGGTGAGTGATATTCTATTGTACGTACGTACCACAACTTCTTTATCCATTTTTCGCTTTCTGGGATATTTAACTTGTACCGTAGACGAGGTTCTTGTAAACAGAGCCGTCTGAAACTTTGGGGTGGCTGTGTGTTTTTGATTTTAATTTCCCTAAGCTATAGGACCATAAGTGGAAGTGCCGTAGGCTCCGTTGCTTTGTTTTTTGGTGTTTCAGGAAACACCATACACTTCTCCAGAGTGGCTGTTGGCAATTTACATCCCACCCATCAGCATAACAAGGCTCCCTGTTCTCCATGGCCTGTGCTGCATTTCTGGATTTTACACTTTTTTGAGATGGCCCTTTTGACCGGGGGGCAGTGAGACTTCATTGTAGTGCAGATTTCTTTAACATGCTTGCTTGGTTGGCCAAAAAGTGCGTATGCGTTTTTTCCTGAATATATTCAGGAAAAAACGCATACGCCCTTTTTGGCCAAGTGCATCATTGTCGACCTGCTGCCTCTTTTCCTATGCTTTAAATGCAATTCCAGTCTACCCCCTGAAATCGTTTTCCTGCAATTCTGCCCCGCTTTCAAGTCCTCTTCGCAGCCTTCCTTCAATATATTTTTGGACGATAGCTGTCATTTATAACTCTGCAGGTTTGTGAATTACAGTGCCCCTGAGCTCCTTTCTTCAAATCGCTTTCTTGTGAGCTGGCCGCAAACCCGCAGGATTGCTTCAGGCCCTAATCTGGTTCCGGCACGGCATGCTGAGCCTTTGGTTAATTCCTCTTCCTGGTTGGAAATGAGCGTGAAATTTGCCCGTGCAGACACCTACAGCTAGTCTCTCATTGGTTCTCCGTATTCCTGTACATCTTGCGCAGAAATTGCAAACTGTGCCAAACAGCAGGTTAAAGGCACTGACTCTCCAAGTGGGGAGAGTGTTAGTAAAGGGTCTGGAATTGTGAACCCGAGTAAAAGGGGACAAAAACTGAGATGCATTGGAAAACGTTTCCCGGTCACATGGTGCACCATAGTGTGGGTTTCCCATGCATGCTTTAGCTGAAGGAAGAATCACTTAAACCTGGCGAGTTGGGACCCATGGAATGGGTACCATGCAGTATGACTTCAAATGGTCTGCATTTGCTCATCGAACCTCACCAATGCTATCAGCCCGAAGTGTCCAACCTTATGTCTCACTCAGCTCTGGGTTTTGATGAGGTAAATCCAGGTTGCATCACAAGCCCTGAATGAATTATTTAAGAATTGCTCTCTATTTCACTGTCATTGTGTTTTGTTTTTGTAATTCATTTTGATAATAGGATTTATCGGATTTTCTCTGCTGCCTTCATGCAGGTGTACACACGCTTGATTCTCTTATGGAGACATATAAATCCATGGGTTTGAAGATTCTTACTAGTCAGGTGTATTCCTAGGCGTTGAATATAGGGTGTTTAGCCCATTTCGTTGAGCAAGGGGTAGGTCTTGACTATTACTTATTTGACATATGGAATGGTATCTGTGCTAATTTCTAACTCTGGTTTTATGCAGCACCCCAACTCACCTTTTCCCTTACACAAACATAAGTTGGTTTTCTAAATTTGAGACCCTGTTCTGTTTTGTAATTCAGTTCATGTGTAGCCAAGATTACATTCGGTGTATTAGTGGTATCTTATGATGTTTCATTTTCTGTGTGACTTATTTCACTTAGAATCATCGTACCTGAATCCACTCATTATGCCACGACGGGCCAGATGACATAGATTTCATTGGTGAGTGATATTCCATTGTACGTACGTACCACAATTTCTTTATCCATTTTTCGCTTTCTGGGATATTTAACTTGTACCGTAGACGAGGTTCTTGTAAACAGAGCCGCCTGAAACTTTGGGGTGGCTGTGTGTTTTTGATTATAATTTCCCTAAGCTATAGGACCATAAGTGGAAGTGCCGTAGGCTCCGTTGCTTTGTTTTTTAGGTGTTTCAGGAAACACCATACACTTCTCCAGAGTGGCTGCTGGCAATTTACATCCCACCCATCAGCATAAGAAGGCTCCCTGTTCTCCATGGCCTGTGCTGCATTTCTGGATTTTACACTTTATTCAGATGGCCCTTTTGACCGGGGGCCAGTGAGACTTCATTGTAGTGCAGATTTCTTTAACATGCTTGCTTGGTTGGCCAAAAAGGGCGTATGCGTTTTTTCCTGAATATATTCGGGAAAAAACGCATACGCCCTTTTTGGCCAAGTGCATCATTGTCGACGTTCTGCCTCTTTTCCTATGCTTTAAATGCAATTCCAGTCTACCCCCTGAAACCGTTTTCCTGCAATTCTGCCCCGCTTTCAAGTCCTCTTCGCAGCCTTCCTTCAATATATTTTCGGACGATAGCTGTCATTTATAATTCTGCAAGTTTGTGAATTACAGTGCCCCTGAGCTCCTTTCTTCAAATCGCTTTCTTGTGAGCTGACCGCAAACCCGCAGGATTGCTTCAGGCCCTAATCTGGTTCCTGCACGGCATGCTGAGCCTTTGGTTTATTCCCCTTCCTAGTTGGAAATGAGCGTTAAATTTGCCCGTGCAGACACCTACAGCTAGTCTCTCATTGGTTCTCCCTATTCCTGTTCATCTTGCGCAGAAATTGCAAACTGTGCCAAACAGGAGGTTAAAGGCACTGACTCTCCAAGTGGGGAGAGTGTTAGTAAAGGGTCTGGAATTGTGAACCCGAGTAAAAGGGGACAAAAACTGAGATGCATTTGAAAACGTTTCCGGGTCACATGGTGCACCATACTGTGGGTTTCCCATGCATGCTTTAGCTGAAGGAAGAATCACTTAAACCTGGAGAGTTGGGACCCATGGAATGGGTACCATGCAGTATGACTTCAAATGGTCTGCATTTGCGCATCGAACCTCACCAATGCTATCAGCCCGAAGTGTCCAACCTTTTGTCTCACTCAGCTCTGGGTTTAGATGAGGTAAATCCAGGTTGCATCACAAGCCCTGAATGAATTATTTAAGAATTGCTCTCTATTTCACTGTCATTGTGTTTGGTTTTTTAATTCATTTTGATAATGGGATTTATCAGATTTTCTCTGCTGCCTTCATGCAGCTGTACACACGCTTGATTCTCTTATGGAGACATATAAATCCATAGGTTTGAAGATTCTTATTAGTCAGGTGTATTCCTAGGCGTTGAATATAGGGTGTTTAGCCCATTTCGTTGAGCAAAGGGTATGTCTTGACTATTACGTATTTGACATATAGAATGGTATCTGTGCTAATTTATAACTCTGGTTTTATGCGGCACCCCAACTCAGCTTTTCCCTTACACAAACATAAGTTGGTTTTCTAAATTTGAGACCCTGTTCTGTTTTGTAATTCAGTTCATGTGTAGCCAAGATTACATTCGGTGTATTAGCGGTATCTTATGATATTTCATTTTATGTGTGACTTATTTCACTTAGAATCATCGTACCTGAATCCACTCATTATGCCACGACGGGCCAGATGACATAGATTTCATTGGTGAGTGATATTCAATTGTACGTACGTACCACAACTTCTTTATCCATTTTTCGCTTTCTGAGATATTTAACTTGTACCGTAGACGAGGTTCTTGTAAACAGAGCCGTCTGAAACTTTGGGGTGGCTGTGTGTTTTTGATTTTAATTTTCCTAAACTATAGGACCATAAGTGGAAGTGCCGTAGGCTCCGTTGCTTTGTTTTTTAGGTGTTTCAGGATACACCATACACTTCTCCAGAGTGGCTGCTGGCAATTTACATCCCACCCATCAGCATAACAAGGCTCCCTGTTCTCCATGGCCTGTGCTGCATTTCTGGATTTTACACTTTTTTCAGATGGCCCTTTTGACCGGGGGCCAGTGAGACTTCATTGTAGTGCAGATTTCTTTAACATGCTTGCTTGGTTGGCCAAAAAGGGTGTATGCGTTTTTTCCTGAATATATTCAGGAAAAAACGCATACGCACTTTTTGGCCAAGTGCATCATTGTCGACGTTCTGCCTCTTTTCCTATGCTTTAAATGCAATTCCAGTCTACCCCCTGAAATCGTTTTCCTGCAATTCTGCCCCGCTTTCAAGTCCTCTTCGCAGCCTTCCTTCAATATATTTTTGGACGATAGCTGTCATTTATAACTCTGCAGGTTTGTGAATTACTTGGTCCCTGAGCTCCCTTCTTCAAATCGCTTTCTTGTGAGCTGGCCGCAAACCCGCAGGATTGCTTCAGGCCCTAATCTGGTTCCGGCACGTCATGCTGAGCCTTTGGTTAATTCCTCTTCCTGGTTGGAAATGAGCGTTAAATTTGCCCGTGCAGACACCTACAGCTAGTCTCTCATTGGTTCTCCCTATTCCTGTTCATCTTGCGCAGAAATTGCAAACTGTGCCAAACAGGAGGTTAAAGGCACTGACTCTCCAAGTGGGGAGAGTGTTAGTAAAGGGTCTGGAATTGTGAACCCGAGTAAAAGGGGACAAAAACTGAGATGCATTTGAAAACGTTTCCCGGTCACATGGTGCACCATACTGTGGGTTTCCCATGCATGCTTTAGCTGAAGGAAGAATCACTTAAACCTGGAGAGTTGGGACCCATGGAATGGGTACCATGCGGTATGATTTCAAATGGTCTGCATTTGCTCATCGAACCTCACCAATGCTATCAGCCCGAAGTGTCCAACCTTATGTCTCACTCAGCTCTGGGTTTAGATGAGGTAAATCCAGGTTGCATCACAAGCCCTGAATGAATTATTTAAGAATTGCTCTCTATTTCACTGTCATTGTGTTTGGTTTTTGTAATTCATTTTGATAATAGGATTTATCGGATTTTCTCTGCTGCCTTCATGCAGGTGTACACACGCTTGATTCTCTTATGGAGACATATAAATCCATGGGTTTGAAGATTCTTACTAGTCAGGTGTATTCCTAGGCGTTGAATATAGGGTGTTTAGCCCATTTCGTTGAGCAAGGGGTAGGTCTTGACTATTACGTATTTGACATATGGAATGGTATCTGTGCTAATTTATAACTCTGGTTTTATGCGGCACCCCAACTCACCTTTTCCCTTACACAAACATAAGTTGGTTTTCTAAATTTGAGACCCTGTTCTGTTTTGTAATTCAGTTCATGTGTAGCCAAGATTACATTCCGTGCATTAGTGATGTCTTATGATGTTTCATTTTCTGTGTGACTTATTTCACTTAGAATCATCGTACCTGAATCCACTCATTATGCCACGACGGGCCAGATGACATAGATTTCATTGGTGAGTGATATTCCATTGTACGTACGTACCACAACTTCTTTATCCATTTTTCGCTTTCTGGGATATTTAACTTGTACCGTAGACGAGGTTCTTGTAAACAGAGCCGTCTGAAACTTTGGGGTGGCTGTGTGTTTTTGATTTTAATTTCCCTAAGCTATAGGACCATAAGTGGAAGTGCCGTAGGCTCCGTTGCTTTGTTTTTTGGTTTTTCAGGAAACACCATACACTTCTCCAGAGTGGCTCTTGGCAATTTACATCCCACCCATCAGCATAACAAGGCTCCCTGTTCTCCATGGCCTGTGCTGCATTTCTGGATTTTACACTTTTTTCAGATGGCCCTTTTGACCGGGGGGCAGTGAGACTTCATTGTAGTGCAGATTTCTTTAACATGCTTGCTTGGTTGGCCAAAAAGGGCATATGCGTTTTTTCCTGAATATATTCAGGAAAAAACGCATACGCCCTTTTTGGCCAAGTGCATCATGGTCGACGTTCTGCCTCTTTTCCTATGCTTTAAATGCAATTCCAGTCTACCCCCTGAAATCGTTTTCCTGCAATTCTGCCCCGCTTTCAAGTCCTCTTCGCACCCTTCCTTCAATATATTTTCGGACGATAGCTGTCATTTATAACTCTGCAGGATTCTGAATTACTTGGACCATGAGCTCCTTTCTTCAAATCGATTTCTTGTGAGCTGGCCGCAAACCCGCAGGATTGCTTCAGGCCCTAATATGGTTCCGGCACGGCATGCTGAGCCTTTGGTTAATTCCTCTTCCTGGTTGGAAATGAGCGTTAAATTTGCCCGTGCAGACACCTACAGCTAGTCTCTCATTGGTTCTCCCTATTCCTGTTCATCTTGCGCAGAAATTGCAAACTGTGCCAAACAGGAGGTTAAAGGCACTGACTCTCCAAGTGGGGAGAGTGTTAGTAAAGGGTCTGGAATTGTGAACCCGAGTAAAAGGGGACAAAAACTGAGATGCATTTGAAAATGTTTCCCGATCACATGGTGCACCATACTGTGGGTTTCCCATGCATGCTTTAGCTGAAGGAAGAATCACTTAAACCTGGAGAGTTGGGACCCATGGAATGGGTACCATGCAGTATGATTTCAAATGGTCTGCATTTGCTCATCGAACCTCACCAATGCTATCAGCCCGAAGTGTCCAACCTTATGTCTCACTCAGCTCTGGGTTTAGATGAGGTAAATCCAGGTTGCATCACAAGCCCTGAATGAATTATTTAAGAATTGCTCTCTATTTCACTGTCATTGTGTTTGGTTTTTTAATTCATTTTGATAATGGGATTTATCAGATTTTCTCTGCTGCCTTCATGCAGCTGTACACACGCATGATTCTCTTATGGAGACATATAAATCCATGGGTTTGAAGATTCTTACTAGTCAGGTGTATTCCTAGGCGTTGAATATAGGGTGTTTAGCCCATTTCGTTGAGCATGGGGTAGGTCTTGACTATTACGTATTTGACATATGGAATGGTATCTGTGCTAATTTCTATCTCTGGTTTTATGCAGCACCCCAACTCACCTTTCCCGTTACGCAAACATAAGTTGGTTTTCTAAATTTGAGACCCTGTTCTGTTTTGTAATTCAGTTCATGTGTAGCCAAGATTACATTCGGTGTATTAGTGATATCTTATGATGTTTCATTTTCTGTGTGACTTATTTCACTTAGAATCATCGTACCTGAATCCACTCACTATGCCACGACGGGCCAGATGACATAGATTTCATTGGTGAGTGATATTCCATTGTACGGACGTACCACAACTTCTTTATCCATTTTTCGCTTTCTGGGATATTTAACTTGTACTGTAGACGAGGTTCTTGTAAACAGAGCCGTCTGAAAATTTGGGGTGGCTGTGTGTTTTTGATTTTAATTTCCCTAAGCTATAGGACCATAAGTGGAAGTGCCGTAGGCTCCGTTGCTTTGTTTTTTAGGTGTTCCAGGAAATACCATACACTTCTCCAGAGTGACTCTTGGCAATTTACATCCCGCCCATCAGCATAACAAGGCTCCCTGTTCTCCATGGCCTGTGTTGCCTTTCTGGATTTTACACTTTTTTCAGATGGCCCTTTTGACCGGGGGGCAGTGAGACTTCACTGCACTGCAGATTTCTTTAACATGCTTGCTTTGTTGGCCAAAAAGTGCGTATGCGTTTTTTCCTGAATATATTCAGGAAAAAACACATACACACTTTTTGGCCAAGAGCATCATTGTCGACGTTCTGCCTCTTTTCCTATGCTTTAAATGCAATTCCCGTCTACCCCCTGAAATCGTTTTCCTGCAATTCTGCCCCGCTTTCATGTCCTCTTCGCAGCCTTCCTTCAATGTATTTTTGGACGATAGCTGTCATTTATAACTCTGCAGGTTTGTGAGTTACAGTGCCCCTGAGCTCCTTTCTTCAAATCGCTTTCTTGTGAGCTGGCCGCAAACCCGCAGGATTGCTTCAGGCCCTAATCTGGTTCCGGCACGGCATGTTGAGCCTTAGGTTAATTCCTCTTCCTGGTGGGAAATGAGCGTTAAATTTGCCCGTGCATACACCTACAGCTAGTCTCTCATTGGTTCTCCCTATTCCTGTTCATCTTGCGCAGAAATTGCAAACTGTGCCATACAGGAGGTTAAAGCACTGACTCTGCAAGTGGGGAGAGTGTTCATAAAGGGTCTGGAATGGTGAACCCGAGTAAAAGTGGACGAAAACTGAGATGCATTTGAAAACGTTTGCCGGTCACACGGTGCACCATACTGTGGGTTTCCCATGCATGTTTTAGCTGAAGGAAGGATCCTTTAAACCTGGACAGTTGGGACCCTTGGAATGGGTACCATGCAGTATGACTTCAAAGTGTCTGCATTTGCTCACTGAACCTCACCAATGCTATCAGCCCGAAGTGCCCAACCTTATGTCTCACTCAGCTCTGGGTGTAGATGTGGTAAATCCAGGTTGCATCACAAACCCTGAATGAATTATTTAAGAATTGCTCTCTATTTCACTGTCTTTGTGTTTTGTTTTTGTAATATATTTTGATAATGGGATTTATCGGATTTTCTCTGCTGCATTCATGCCGCTGTACACACGCTTCATTCTCTTACGGAGACATATGAATCCATGGGTTTGATGATTCTTACTAGTCAGGTGTATTCCTAGGCGTTGAATATGGGGTGTTTAGTCCATTTCGTTGAGCAAGGGGTAGGTCTTGACTATTACATATTTGGCTTATGAAAAGGTATCTGTGCTAATTTCTATCTCTGTTTTGATGCGGCACCCCAACTCACCTTTCCCCTTAAGCAAGCATAAGTTGGTTTTCTAAATTTGAGGCCCTGTTCTGTTTTGGAATTCAGTTCATGTGTAGCCTAGTTTATATTCCGTGTATTAGTGATATCTTATGATGTTTCATTTTCTGTGTGACTTATTTCACTTAGAATCATGGTACCTGAATCCACTCATTATGCCGCGACGGGCCTGATGACATAGATTTCATTGCTCAGTGATATTCCATTGTACGTACGTACCACAACTTCTTTATCCATTTTTCACATTCTGGGATATTTAACTTGTACCGTAGACGAGGTTCTTGTAAACAGAGCCGACCGAAACTTTGGGGTGGCTGTGTGTTTTTGATTTTAATTTCCCTAAGCTATAGGACCATAAGTGGAAGTGCCGTAGGCTCCGTTGCTTTGTTTTTTAGGTGTTCCAGGAAACACCATACACTTCTCCAGAGTGGCTGTTGGCAATTTACATCCCACCCATCAGCATAACAAGGCTCCCTGTTCTCCATGTCCTGTGCTGCCTTTCTGGATTTTACACTTTTTTCAGATGGCCCTTTTGACCGGGGGGCAGTGAGACTTCATTGTAGTGCAGATTTCTTTAACATGCTTGCTTGGTTGGCCAAAAAGTGCGTATGCGTTTTTTCCTGAATATATTCAGGAAAAAACGCATACGCCCTTTTTGGCCAAGAGCATCATTGTCGACGTTCTGCCTCTTTTACTATGCTTTAAATGCAATTCCCGTCTACCACCTGAAATCGTTTTCCTGCAATTCTGCCCCGCTTACAAGTTCTCTTCGCAGCCTTCCTTCAATATATTTTTGGACAATAGCTGTCTTTTATAACTCTGCAGGTTTGTGAGTTACAGTGCCATTGAGCTCCTTTCTTCAACTCGCTATCTTGTGATCTGGCCGCAAACCCGCAGGAATGCTTCAGGCCCTAATCTGGTTCCAGCACGTCATGTTGCGTCTTAGGTTAATTCCTCTTCATGGTGGGAAATGAGCATTAAATTTGCCCGTGCAGACACCTACAGCTAGTCTCTCATTCGTTCTCCCTATTCCTGTTCATCTTGCGCAGAAATTGCAAACTGTGCCAAACAGGAGGTTAAAGCACTGACTCTCCACGTGGGGAGAGTGTTCGTAAAGGGTCTGGAATGGTGAACCCGAGTAAAAGGGGACGAAAACTGAGATGCATTTGAAAACGTTTGCCGGTCACACGGTGCACCATACTGTGGGTTTCCCATGCATGTTTTAGCAGAAGGAAGAATCCCTTAAACCTGGAGTGTTGGGACCCTTGGAATGGGTACCATGCTGTTTGACTTCAAAGTGTCTGCATTTGCTCAGCGAACCTCACCAATGCTATCAGCCTGAAGTGCCCAACCTTATGTCTCACTCAGCTCTGGGTGTAGATGTGGTAAATCCAGGTTGCATCACAAGCCCTGAATGAATTATTTAAGAATTGCTCTCTATTTCACTGTCCTTGTGTTTTGTTTTTGTAATTCATTTTGATAATGGGATTTATCGGATTTTCGCTGCTGCATTCATGCCGCTGTACACACGCTTCATTCTGTTCTGGAGACATATAAATCCATGGGTTTTAAGATTCTTACTAGTCAGGTGTATTCCTAGGCGTTGAATATATGGTGTTTAGCCCATTTCGTTGAGCAAGGGGTAGGTCTTGACTATTACGTATTTGACATATGGAATGGTATCTGTGCTAATTTCTATCTCTGGTTTTATGCAGCACCCCAACTCACCTTTCCCGTTACGCAAACATAAGTTGGTTTTCTAAATTTGAGACCCTGTTCTGTTTTGTAATTCAGTTCATGTGTAGCCAAGATTACATTCGGTGTATTAGTGATATCTTATGATGTTTCATTTTCTGTGTGACTTATTTCACTTAGAATCATCGTACCTGAATCCACTCACTATGCCACGACGGGCCAGATGACATAGATTTCATTGGTGAGTGATATTCCATTGTACGTACGTACCACAACTTCTTTATCCATTTTTCGCTTTCTGGGATATTTAACTTGTACTGTAGACGAGGTTCTTGTAAACAGAGCCGTCTGAAAATTTGGGGTGGCTGTGTGTTTTTGATTTTAATTTCCCTAAGCTATAGGACCATAAGTGGAAGTGCCGTAGGCTCCGTTGCTTTGTTTTTTAGGTGTTCCAGGAAATACCATACACTTCTCCAGAGTGACTCTTGGCAATTTACATCCCGCCCATCAGCATAACAAGGCTCCCTGTTCTCCATGGCCTGTGTTGCCTTTCTGGATTTTACACTTTTTTCAGATGGCCCTTTTGACCGGGGGGCAGTGAGACTTCACTGCACTGCAGATTTCTTTAACATGCTTGCTTTGTTGGCCAAAAAGTGCGTATGCGTTTTTTCCTGAATATATTCAGGAAAAAACACATACGCACTTTTTGGCCAAGAGCATCATTGTCGACGTTCTGCCTCTTTTCCTATGCTTTAAATGCAATTCCCGTCTACCCCCTGAAATCGTTTTCCTGCAATTCTGCCCCGCTTTCATGTCCTCTTCGCAGCCTTCCTTCAATGTATTTTTGGACGATAGCTGTCATTTATAACTCTGCAGGTTTGTGAGTTACAGTGCCCCTGAGCTCCTTTCTTCAAATCGCTTTCTTGTGAGCTGGCCGCAAACCCGCAGGATTGCTTCAGGCCCTAATCTGGTTCCGGCACGGCATGTTGAGCCTTAGGTTAATTCCTCTTCCTGGTGGGAAATGAGCGTTAAATTTGCCCGTGCATACACCTACAGCTAGTCTCTCATTGGTTCTCCCTATTCCTGTTCATCTTGCGCAGAAATTGCAAACTGTGCCATACAGGAGGTTAAAGCACTGACTCTGCAAGTGGGGAGAGTGTTCATAAAGGGTCTGGAATGGTGAACCCGAGTAAAAGTGGACGAAAACTGAGATGCATTTGAAAACGTTTGCCGGTCACACGGTGCACCATACTGTGGGTTTCCCATGCATGTTTTAGCTGAAGGAAGGATCCTTTAAACCTGGACAGTTGGGACCCTTGGAATGGGTACCATGCAGTATGACTTCAAAGTGTCTGCATTTGCTCACTGAACCTCACCAATGCTATCAGCCCGAAGTGCCCAACCTTATGTCTCACTCAGCTCTGGGTGTAGATGTGGTAAATCCAGGTTGCATCACAAACCCTGAATGAATTATTTAAGAATTGCTCTCTATTTCACTGTCCTTGTGTTTTGTTTTTGTAATATATTTTGATAATGGGATTTATCGGATTTTCTCTGCTGCATTCATGCCGCTGTACACACGCTTCATTCTCTTACGGAGACATATGAATCCATGGGTTTGATGATTCTTACTAGTCAGGTGTATTCCTAGGCGTTGAATATGGGGTGTTTAGTCCATTTCGTTGAGCAAGGGGTAGGTCTTGACTATTACATATTTGGCTTATGAAAAGGTATCTGTGCTAATTTCTATCTCTGTTTTGATGCGGCACCCCAACTCACCTTTCCCCTTAAGCAAGCATAAGTTGGTTTTCTAAATTTGAGGCCCTGTTCTGTTTTGGAATTCAGTTCATGTGTAGCCTAGTTTATATTCCGTGTATTAGTGATATCTTATGATGTTTCATTTTCTGTGTGACTTATTTCACTTAGAATCATGGTACCTGAATCCACTCATTATGCCGCGACGGGCCTGATGACATAGATTTCATTGCTCAGTGATATTCCATTGTACGTACGTACCACAACTTCTTTATCCATTTTTCACATTCTGGGATATTTAACTTGTACCGTAGACGAGGTTCTTGTAAACAGAGCCGACCGAAACTTTGGGGTGGCTGTGTGTTTTTGATTTTAATTTCCCTAAGCTATAGGACCATAAGTGGAAGTGCCGTAGGCTCCGTTGCTTTGTTTTTTAGGTGTTCCAGGAAACACCATACACTTCTCCAGAGTGGCTGTTGGCAATTTACATCCCACCCATCAGCATAACAAGGCTCCCTGTTCTCCATGTCCTGTGCTGCCTTTCTGGATTTTACACTTTTTTCAGATGGCCCTTTTGACCGGGGGGCAGTGAGACTTCATTGTAGTGCAGATTTCTTTAACATGCTTGCTTGGTTGGCCAAAAAGTGCGTATGCGTTTTTTCCTGAATATATTCAGGAAAAAACGCATACGCCCTTTTTGGCCAAGAGCATCATTGTCGACGTTCTGCCTCTTTTACTATGCTTTAAATGCAATTCCCGTCTACCACCTGAAATCGTTTTCCTGCAATTCTGCCCCGCTTACAAGTTCTCTTCGCAGCCTTCCTTCAATATATTTTTGGACAATAGCTGTCTTTTATAACTCTGCAGGTTTGTGAGTTACAGTGCCATTGAGCTCCTTTCTTCAACTCGCTATCTTGTGATCTGGCCGCAAACCCGCAGGAATGCTTCAGGCCCTAATCTGGTTCCAGCACGTCATGTTGCGTCTTAGGTTAATTCCTCTTCATGGTGGGAAATGAGCATTAAATTTGCCCGTGCAGACACCTACAGCTAGTCTCTCATTCGTTCTCCCTATTCCTGTTCATCTTGCGCAGAAATTGCAAACTGTGCCAAACAGGAGGTTAAAGCACTGACTCTCCACGTGGGGAGAGTGTTCGTAAAGGGTCTGGAATGGTGAACCCGAGTAAAAGGGGACGAAAACTGAGATGCATTTGAAAACGTTTGCCGGTCACACGGTGCACCATACTGTGGGTTTCCCATGCATGTTTTAGCAGAAGGAAGAATCCCTTAAACCTGGAGTGTTGGGACCCTTGGAATGGGTACCATGCTGTTTGACTTCAAAGTGTCTGCATTTGCTCAGCGAACCTCACCAATGCTATCAGCCTGAAGTGCCCAACCTTATGTCTCACTCAGCTCTGGGTGTAGATGTGGTAAATCCAGGTTGCATCACAAGCCCTGAATGAATTATTTAAGAATTGCTCTCTATTTCACTGTCCTTGTGTTTTGTTTTTGTAATTCATTTTGATAATGGGATTTATCGGATTTTCGCTGCTGCATTCATGCCGCTGTACACACGCTTCATTCTGTTCTGGAGACATATAAATCCATGGGTTTTAAGATTCTTACTAGTCAGGTGTATTCCTAGGCGTTGAATATATGGTGTTTAGCCCATTTCGTTGAGCAAGGGGTAGGTCTTGACTATTACGTATTTGACATATGGAATGGTATCTGTGCTAATTTCTATCTCTGGTTTTATGCAGCACCCCAACTCACCTTTCCCGTTACGCAAACATAAGTTGGTTTTCTAAATTTGAGACCCTGTTCTGTTTTGTAATTCAGTTCATGTGTAGCCAAGATTACATTCGGTGTATTAGTGATATCTTATGATGTTTCATTTTCTGTGTGACTTATTTCACTTAGAATCATCGTACCTGAATCCACTCACTATGCCACGACGGGCCAGATGACATAGATTTCATTGGTGAGTGATATTCCATTGTACGTACGTACCACAACTTCTTTATCCATTTTTCGCTTTCTGGGATATTTAACTTGTACTGTAGACGAGGTTCTTGTAAACAGAGCCGTCTGAAAATTTGGGGTGGCTGTGTGTTTTTGATTTTAATTTCCCTAAGCTATAGGACCATAAGTGGAAGTGCCGTAGGCTCCGTTGCTTTGTTTTTTAGGTGTTCCAGGAAATACCATACACTTCTCCAGAGTGACTCTTGGCAATTTACATCCCGCCCATCAGCATAACAAGGCTCCCTGTTCTCCATGGCCTGTGTTGCCTTTCTGGATTTTACACTTTTTTCAGATGGCCCTTTTGACCGGGGGGCAGTGAGACTTCACTGCACTGCAGATTTCTTTAACATGCTTGCTTTGTTGGCCAAAAAGTGCGTATGCGTTTTTTCCTGAATATATTCAGGAAAAAACACATACGCACTTTTTGGCCAAGAGCATCATTGTCGACGTTCTGCCTCTTTTCCTATGCTTTAAATGCAATTCCCGTCTACCCCCTGAAATCGTTTTCCTGCAATTCTGCCCCGCTTTCATGTCCTCTTCGCAGCCTTCCTTCAATGTATTTTTGGACGATAGCTGTCATTTATAACTCTGCAGGTTTGTGAGTTACAGTGCCCCTGAGCTCCTTTCTTCAAATCGCTTTCTTGTGAGCTGGCCGCAAACCCGCAGGATTGCTTCAGGCCCTAATCTGGTTCCGGCACGGCATGTTGAGCCTTAGGTTAATTCCTCTTCCTGGTGGGAAATGAGCGTTAAATTTGCCCGTGCATACACCTACAGCTAGTCTCTCATTGGTTCTCCCTATTCCTGTTCATCTTGCGCAGAAATTGCAAACTGTGCCATACAGGAGGTTAAAGCACTGACTCTGCAAGTGGGGAGAGTGTTCATAAAGGGTCTGGAATGGTGAACCCGAGTAAAAGTGGACGAAAACTGAGATGCATTTGAAAACGTTTGCCGGTCACACGGTGCACCATACTGTGGGTTTCCCATGCATGTTTTAGCTGAAGGAAGGATCCTTTAAACCTGGACAGTTGGGACCCTTGGAATGGGTACCATGCAGTATGACTTCAAAGTGTCTGCATTTGCTCACTGAACCTCACCAATGCTATCAGCCCGAAGTGCCCAACCTTATGTCTCACTCAGCTCTGGGTGTAGATGTGGTAAATCCAGGTTGCATCACAAACCCTGAATGAATTATTTAAGAATTGCTCTCTATTTCACTGTCCTTGTGTTTTGTTTTTGTAATATATTTTGATAATGGGATTTATCGGATTTTCTCTGCTGCATTCATGCCGCTGTACACACGCTTCATTCTCTTACGGAGACATATGAATCCATGGGTTTGATGATTCTTACTAGTCAGGTGTATTCCTAGGCGTTGAATATGGGGTGTTTAGTCCATTTCGTTGAGCAAGGGGTAGGTCTTGACTATTACATATTTGGCTTATGAAAAGGTATCTGTGCTAATTTCTATCTCTGTTTTGATGCGGCACCCCAACTCACCTTTCCCCTTAAGCAAGCATAAGTTGGTTTTCTAAATTTGAGGCCCTGTTCTGTTTTGGAATTCAGTTCATGTGTAGCCTAGTTTATATTCCGTGTATTAGTGATATCTTATGATGTTTCATTTTCTGTGTGACTTATTTCACTTAGAATCATGGTACCTGAATCCACTCATTATGCCGCGACGGGCCTGATGACATAGATTTCATTGCTCAGTGATATTCCATTGTACGTACGTACCACAACTTCTTTATCCATTTTTCACATTCTGGGATATTTAACTTGTACCGTAGACGAGGTTCTTGTAAACAGAGCCGACCGAAACTTTGGGGTGGCTGTGTGTTTTTGATTTTAATTTCCCTAAGCTATAGGACCATAAGTGGAAGTGCCGTAGGCTCCGTTGCTTTGTTTTTTAGGTGTTCCAGGAAACACCATACACTTCTCCAGAGTGGCTGTTGGCAATTTACATCCCACCCATCAGCATAACAAGGCTCCCTGTTCTCCATGTCCTGTGCTGCCTTTCTGGATTTTACACTTTTTTCAGATGGCCCTTTTGACCGGGGGGCAGTGAGACTTCATTGTAGTGCAGATTTCTTTAACATGCTTGCTTGGTTGGCCAAAAAGTGCGTATGCGTTTTTTCCTGAATATATTCAGGAAAAAACGCATACGCCCTTTTTGGCCAAGAGCATCATTGTCGACGTTCTGCCTCTTTTACTATGCTTTAAATGCAATTCCCGTCTACCACCTGAAATCGTTTTCCTGCAATTCTGCCCCGCTTACAAGTTCTCTTCGCAGCCTTCCTTCAATATATTTTTGGACAATAGCTGTCTTTTATAACTCTGCAGGTTTGTGAGTTACAGTGCCATTGAGCTCCTTTCTTCAACTCGCTATCTTGTGATCTGGCCGCAAACCCGCAGGAATGCTTCAGGCCCTAATCTGGTTCCAGCACGTCATGTTGCGTCTTAGGTTAATTCCTCTTCATGGTGGGAAATGAGCATTAAATTTGCCCGTGCAGACACCTACAGCTAGTCTCTCATTCGTTCTCCCTATTCCTGTTCATCTTGCGCAGAAATTGCAAACTGTGCCAAACAGGAGGTTAAAGCACTGACTCTCCACGTGGGGAGAGTGTTCGTAAAGGGTCTGGAATGGTGAACCCGAGTAAAAGGGGACGAAAACTGAGATGCATTTGAAAACGTTTGCCGGTCACACGGTGCACCATACTGTGGGTTTCCCATGCATGTTTTAGCAGAAGGAAGAATCCCTTAAACCTGGAGTGTTGGGACCCTTGGAATGGGTACCATGCTGTTTGACTTCAAAGTGTCTGCATTTGCTCAGCGAACCTCACCAATGCTATCAGCCTGAAGTGCCCAACCTTATGTCTCACTCAGCTCTGGGTGTAGATGTGGTAAATCCAGGTTGCATCACAAGCCCTGAATGAATTATTTAAGAATTGCTCTCTATTTCACTGTCCTTGTGTTTTGTTTTTGTAATTCATTTTGATAATGGGATTTATCGGATTTTCGCTGCTGCATTCATGCCGCTGTACACACGCTTCATTCTGTTCTGGAGACATATAAATCCATGGGTTTTAAGATTCTTACTAGTCAGGTGTATTCCTAGGCGTTGAATATAGGGTGTTTAGTCCATTTCGTTCAGCACGGGGTAGGTATTGACTATTATATATTTGACTTATGGAATGGTATCTGTGCTAATTTCTATCTCTGGTTTTATGCAGCACCCCAACTCACCTTTCCCCTTAAGCAAACATAAGTTGGTTTTCTAAAGTTGAGACCCTGTTCTGTTTTGTAATTCAGTTCATGTGTAGCCAAGATTACATTCCGTGTATTAGTGATATCTTATGATGTTTCATTTTCTGTGTGACTTATTTCACTTAGAATCATCGTACCTGAATCCACTCATTATGCCACAACGGGCCTGATGACATAGATTTCATTGGTGAGTGATATTCCATTGTACGTACGTACCACAACTTCTTTATCCATTTTTCGCTTTCTGGGATATTTAACTTGTACCATAGATGAGGTTCTTGTAAACAGAGCCGTCTGAAACTTTGGGGTGGCTGTGTGTTTTTGATTTTAATTTCCCTAAGCTATAGGACCATAAGTGGAAGTGCCGTAGGCTCCGTTGCTTTGTTTTTTGGTGTTTCAGGAAACACCATACACTTCTCCAGAGTGGCTGTTGGCAATTTACATCCCACCCATCAGCATAACAAGGCTCCCTCTTCTCCATGGCCTGTGCTGCATTTTTGGATTTTACACTTTTTCAGATAGCCCTTTTGACCAGGGGGCAGTGAGACTTCATTGTAGTGCAGATTTCTTTAACATGCTTGCTTGGTTGGCCAAAAAGGGCGTATGCGTTTTTTCCTGAATTCAGGAAAAAACGCATACGCCCTTTTTGGCCAAGTGCATCATTGTCGACGTTCTGCCTCTTTTCCTATGCTTTAAATGCAATTCCAGTCTACCCCCTGAAATCGTTTTCCTGCAATTCTGCCCCACTTTCAAGTCCTCTTCGCAGCCTTCCTTCAATATATTTTCGGACGATAGCTGTCATTTATAACTCTGCAGTTTTGTGAATTACAGTGCCCCTGAGATCCTTTCTTCAAATCGCTTTCTTGTGAGCTGGCCGCAAACCCGCAGGATTGCTTCAGGCCCTAATCTGGTTCCTGCACGGCATGCTGAGCCTTTGGTTAATTCCTCTTCCTGGTTGGAAATGAGCGTTAAATTTGCCCGTGCAGACACCTACAGCTAGTCTCTCATTGGTTCTCCCTATTCCTGTTCATCTTGCGCAGAAATTGCAAACTGTGCCAAACAGCAGGTTAAAGGCACTGACTCTCCAAGTGGGGAGAGTGTTAGTAAAGGGTCTGGAATTTTGAACCCGAGTAAAAGGGGACGAAAACTGAGATGCTTTTGAAAATGTTTCCCAGTCACATGGTGCACCATACTGTGGGTTTCCCATGCATGCTTTATCTGAAGGAAGAATCGCTTAAACCTGGAGAGTTGGGACCCATGGAATGGGTACCATGCAGTATGACTTCAAATGGTCTGCATTTGCTCATCGAACCTCACCAATGTTATCAGCCCGTAGTGTACAACCTTATGTCTCACTCAGCTCTGGGTGTAGATGAGGTAAATCCAGGTTGCATCACAAGCCCTGAATGAATTATATAAGAATTGCTCTCTATTTCACTGTCATTGTGTTTTGTTTTTGTAATTCATTTTGATATTAGGATTTATCGGATTTTCTCTGCTGCCGTCATGCAGCTGTACAAACGCTTGATTCTCTTATGGAGACATATAAATCCATGGGTTTGAAGATTCTTACTAGTCAGGTGTATTCCTAGGTGTTGAATATAGGGTGTTTAGCCCATTTCGTTTAGCAAGGGGTAGGTCTTGACTATTACATATTTGACGTATGGAATGGTATCTGTGCTAATTTCTATCTCTGGTTTTATGCAGCACCCCAACTCACCTTTCCCGTTACGCAAACATAAGTTGGTTTTCTAAATTTGAGACCCTGTTCTGTTTTGTAATTCAGTTCATGTGTAGCCAAGATTACATTCGGTGTATTAGTGATATCTTATGATGTTTCATTTTCTGTGTGACTTATTTCACTTAGAATCATCGTACCTGAATCCACTCATTATGCCACGACGGGCCAGATGACATAGAATTCATTGGTGAGTGATATTCCATTGTATGTACGTACCACAACTTCTTTATCCATTTTTCGCTTTCTGGGATATTTAACTTGTACCGTAGACGAGGTTCTTGTAAACAGAGCCGTCTGAATCTTTGGGGTGGCTGTGTGTTTTTGATTTTAATTTCCCTAAGCTATAGGACCATAAGTGGAAGTCCCGTAGGCTCCGTTGCTTTGTTTTTTAGGTGTTTCAGGAAACACCATACACTTCTCCAGAGTGGCTGTTGGCAATTTACATCCCACCCATCAGCATAACAAGGCTCCCTGTTCTCCATGGCCTGTGCTGCATTTCTGGATTTTACACTTTTTTCAGATGGCCCTTTTGACCGGGGGGCAGTGAGACTTCATTGTAGTGCAGATTTCTTTAACATGCTTGCTTGGTTGGCCAAAAAGTGCGTATGCGTTTTTTCATGAATATATTCAGGAAAAAACGTATACGCCCTTTTTGGCCAAGTGCATCATTGTCGACGTTCTGCCTCTTTTCCTATGCTTTAAATGCAATTCCAGTCTACCCCCTGAAATCGATTTCCTGCAATTCTGCCCCGCTTTCCAGTCCTCTTCGCAGCCTTCCTTCAATATATTTTCGGACGATAGCTGTCATTTATAACTCTGCAGGTTTGTGAATTACAGTGCCCCTGAGCTCCTTTCTACAAATCGCGTTCTTGTGAGCTGGCCGCAAACCCGCAGGATTGCTTCAGGCCCTAATCTGGTTCAGGCTCGGCATGCTGAACCTTTGGTTAATTCCTCTTCCTGGTGGGGAATGAGCGTTAAATTGTCCCGTGCAGACACCTACAGCTAGTCTCTCATTGGTTCTCCCTATTCCTGTTCATCTCGCGCAGAAATTGCAAACTGTGCCAAACAGCAGGTTAAAGGCACTGACTCTCCAAGTGGGGAGAGTGTTAGTAAAGGGTCTGGAATTGTGAACCCGACTAAAAGGGGACGAAAACTGAGATGCATTTGAAAACGTTTCCCGGTCACATGGTGCACCATACTGTGGGTTTCCCATGCATGTTTTAGCTGAAGGAAGAATCGCTTAAACCTGGAGAGTTGGGACCCATGGAATGGGTACCATGCAGTATGACTTCAAATGGTCTGCATTTGCTCATCGAACCTCACCAATGCTATCAGCCTGAAGTGTCCAACCTTATGTCTCACTCAGCTCTGGGTGTAGATGAGGTAAATCCAGGTTGCATCACAAGCCCTGAATGAATTATTTAAGAATTGCTCTCTATTTCACTGTCATTCTGTTTTGTTTTTGTAATTCATTTTGATAACGGGATTTATCGGATTTTCACTGCTGCCTTCATGCAGCTGTACACACGCTTGATTCTCTTATGGAGACATATAAATCCAAGGGTTTGAATATTCTTTCTAGTCAGGTGTATTCCTAGACGTTGAATATAGGGTGTTTAGCCCATTTGGTTGAGCAAGGGGTAGGTCTTGACTATTACATATTTGACGTATGGAATGGTATCTGTGCTAATTTCTATCTCTGGTTTTATGCATCACCCCAACTCACCTTTCCCCTTAAGCAAACATAAGTTGGTTTTCTAAATTTGAGACCCTGTTCTGTTTTGTAATTCAGTTCATGTGTAGCCAAGATTACATTCCGTGTATTAGTGACATCTTATGATGTTTCATTTCCTGTGTGAGTTATTTCACTTAGAATCATCGTACCTGAATCCACTCATTATGCCACGACGGGCCAGATGACATACATTTCATTGGTGAGTGATATTCAATTGTACGTACGTACCACAACTTCTTTATCCATTTCTCGCTTTCTGGGATATTTAACTTGTACCGTAGACGAGGTTCTTTTAAACAGAGCCGACCGAAACTTTGGGGTGGCTGTGTGTTTTTGATTTTAATTTCCCTAAGCTATAGGACCATAAGTGGAAGTGCCGTAGGCTCCGTTGCTTTGTTTTTTAGGTGTTCCAGGAAACACCATACACTTCTCCAGAGTGGTTGTTGGCAATTTACATGCCGCCCATCAGCATAACTAGGGTCCCGGTTCTCCATGCCCTGTGCTGCCTTTCTGGATTTTACACTTTTTTCAGATGGCCCTTTTGACCGGGGGGCAGTGAGACTTCATTGTAGTGCAGATTTCTTTAACATGCTTGCTTCGTTGGCCAAAAAGGGCGTATGCGTTTTTTCCTGAATATATTCAGAAAAAACGCATACGCCCTTTTTGGCCAAGAGCATCATTGTCTACGTTCTGCCTCTTTTCCTATGCTTTAAATGCAATTCCCGTCTACCCCCTGAAATCGTTTTCCTGCAATTCTGCCCCGCTTACAAATTCTGTTCGCAGCCTTCCTTCAATATATTTTTGGACGATAGCTGTCATTTATAACTCTGCAGGATTGTGAATTACAGTGCCCCTGAGCTCCTTTCTTCAAATCGCTTTCTTGTGAGCTGGCCGCAAACCCGCTGGATTGCTTCAGGCCCTAATCTGGTTCCGGCAGGGCATGCTGCGCCTTTGGTTAATTCCTCTTCCTGGTGGGGAATGAGTGTTAAATTTGCCCGTGCAGTCACCTACAGCTAATCTCTCATTGGTTCTCCCTCTTCCTGTTCTTCTTGAGCAGAAATTGCAAACTGTACCCAACAGGAGTTTAAAGGCACTGACTCTCCAAGTAGGGAGAGTGTTAGTAAAGGGTCTGGAATTGTGAACCCGAGTAAAAGGGGACGAAAACTGCAATGCATTTGAAAACGTTTCCCGGTCACACGCTGCACCATACTGTGGGTTTCCCATGCATGTATTAGCTGAAGGAAGAATCCCTTAAACCTGGAGAGTTGGGACCCATGGAATGCGTACCATGCAGTATGCCTTCAAAGGGTCTGCATTTGTTCATCGAACCTCACCAATGCTATCAGCCCGAAGTCCCCAACCTTATGTCTCACTCAGCTCTGGATGTAGATGTGGAAAATCCAGGTTGCATCACAATCCCTGAATGAATTATTTAAGAATTGCTCCCTATTTCACTGTCCTTGTGTTTTGTTTTTGTAATTCATTTTGATAATGGGATTTATCGGATTTTCTCTGCTGCATTCATGCCGCTGTACACACGCTTCATTCTCTTATGGAGACATATAAATCCATGGGTTTGAAGATTCTTTCTAGTCAGGTGTATTCCTAGGCGTTGAATATGGCGTGTTTTTTCCATTTCGTTGAGCAAGGGGTAGGTCTTGACTATTACATATTTGACGTATGGAATGGTATCTGTGCTAATTTCTATCTCTGCTTTTATGCAGCACCCCAACTCAACTTTCCCCTTAAGCAAACATAAGTTGGTTTTCTAAATTTGAGGCCCTGTTATGTTTTGTAATTCAGTTCATGTGTAGCCAAGATTACATTCGGTGTATTAGTGATATCTTATGATGTTTCATTTTCTGTGAGACTTACTTCACTTAGAATCATCGTACCTGAATCCACTCATTATGCCGCGACGGGCCTGATGACATAGATTTCATTGGAGAGTGATATTCCATTGTACGTACGTAGCACAACTTCTTTATCCATTTTTTGCTTTCTGGGATATTTAACTTGTGCCGTACACGAGGTTCTTATAAACAGAGCCGTCCGACACTTTGGGGTGGCTGTGTGTTTCTGATTTTAATTTCCCTAAGCTATAGGACCATAAGTGGAAGTGCCATAGGCTCCGTTGCTTTGTTTTTTAGGTGTTCCAGGAAATACCATACACTTCTCCAGAGTGACTCTTGGCAATTTACATCCCGCCCATCAGCATAACAAGGCTCCCTGTTCTCCATGGCCTGTGTTGCCTTTCTGGATTTTACACTTTTTTCAGATGGCCCTTTTGACCGGGGGGCAGTGAGACTTCACTGCACTGCAGATTTCTTTAACATGCTTGCTTTGTTGGCCAAAAAGTGCGTATGCGTTTTTTCCTGAATATATTCAGGAAAAAACACATACGCACTTTTTGGCCAAGAGCATCATTGTCGACGTTCTGCCTCTTTTCCTATGCTTTAAATGCAATTCCCGTCTACCCCCTGAAATCGTTTTCCTGCAATTCTGCCCCGCTTTCATGTCCTCTTCGCAGCCTTCCTTCAATGTATTTTTGGACGATAGCTGTCATTTATAACTCTGCAGGTTTGTGAGTTACAGTGCCCCTGAGCTCCTTTCTTCAAATCGCTTTCTTGTGAGCTGGCCGCAAACCCGCAGGATTGCTTCAGGCCCTAATCTGGTTCCGGCACGGCATGTTGAGCCTTAGGTTAATTCCTCTTCCTGGTGGGAAATGAGCGTTAAATTTGCCCGTGCATACACCTACAGCTAGTCTCTCATTGGTTCTCCCTATTCCTGTTCATCTTGCGCAGAAATTGCAAACTGTGCCATACAGGAGGTTAAAGCACTGACTCTGCAAGTGGGGAGAGTGTTCATAAAGGGTCTGGAATGGTGAACCCGAGTAAAAGTGGACGAAAACTGAGATGCATTTGAAAACGTTTGCCGGTCACACGGTGCACCATACTGTGGGTTTCCCATGCATGTTTTAGCTGAAGGAAGGATCCTTTAAACCTGGACAGTTGGGACCCTTGGAATGGGTACCATGCAGTATGACTTCAAAGTGTCTGCATTTGCTCACTGAACCTCACCAATGCTATCAGCCCGAAGTGCCCAACCTTATGTCTCACTCAGCTCTGGGTGTAGATGTGGTAAATCCAGGTTGCATCTCAAACCCTGAATGAATTATTTAAGAATTGCTCTCTATTTCACTGTCCTTGTGTTTTGTTTTTGTAATATATTTTGATAATGGGATTTATCGGATTTTCTCTGCTGCATTCATTGCGCTGTACACACGCTTCATTCTCTTACGGAGACATATGAATCCATGGGTTTGAAGATTCTTACTAGTCAGGTGTATATCTAGGCATTGAATATATGGTTGTTAGTCCATTTCGTTGAGCAAGGGGTAGGTCTTGACTATTACATATTTGACTTATTGAATGGTATCTGTGCGAATTTCTATCTCTGGTTTTATGCAGCACCCCAACTCACCTTTCCCCTTAAGCAAACATAAGATGGTTTTCTAAATTTGAGACCCTGTTCTGTTTTGTAATTCAGTTCATGTGTAGCCAAGATTACATTCCGTGTATTAGTGATATCTTATGATGTTTCATTTTATGTGTGACTTATTTCACTTAGAATCATCGTACCTGAATCCACTCATTATGCCACAACGGGCCTGGTGACATAGATTTCATTGGTGAGTGATATTCCATTGTACGTACGTACCACAACTTCTTTATCCATTTTTCGCTTTCTGGGATATTTAACTTGTACCATAGACGAGGTTCTTGTAAACAGAGCCGGTTGAAACTTTGGGGTGGCTGTGCGTTTCTGATTGTAATTTCCCTAAGCTATAGGACCATAAGTGGAAGTGCCGTAGGCTCCGATGCTTTGTTTTTTAGGTGTCTGAGGAAACACCATACACTTCTCCAGAGTGGCTGTTGGCAATTTACATCCCTCCCATCAGCATAACAAGGCTCCCTGTTCTCCATGGCCTGTGCTGCCTTTCTGGATTTTACACTTTTTTCAGATGGCCCTTTTGACCGGGGGGCAGTGAGACTTCACTGTAGTGCAGATTTCTTTAACATGCTTGCTTGGTTGGCCAAAAAGTGCGTACGCGTTTTTTCCTGAATATATTCAGGAAAAAACGCATACGCACTTTTTGGCCAAGTGCATCATTGTCGACGTTCTGCCTCTTTTCCTATGCTTTAAATGCAATTCCAGTCAACCCCCTGAAATCGTTTTCCTGCAATTCTGCCCCGCTTTCAAGTCCTCTTCGCAGCCTTCTTTCAATATATTTTTGGAAGATAGCTGTCATTTATAACTCTGCAGGTTTGTGAATTACATTGCCCCTGAGCTCCTTTCTTCAAATCACTTTCTTGTGAGCTGTCCGCAAACCCGCAGGATTGCTTCAGGCCCTAATCTGGTTCCGGCACGGCACGCTGAGCCTTTGGTTAATTCCTCTTCCTGGTGGGAAATCAGCGTTAAATTTGCCCGTTCAGACACCTACAGCTAGTCGCTCATTGTTTCTCCCTATTCCTGTTCATCTTGCGCAGAAATTGCAAACTGCGCCAAACAGGAGGTTAAAGGCACTGACTCTCCAAGTGGGGAGAGTGTTAGTAAAGGGTCTGGAATGGTGAACCCGAGTAAAAGGGGACGAAAACTGAGATTCATTTGAAAACGTTTGCCGGTCACATGGTGCACCATACTGTGGGTTTCCCATGCATGTTTTAGCTGAAGGAAATATCCCTTAAACCTGGAGAGTTGGGACCCATGGAATTGGTACCATGCATTATGACTTCAAAGGGTCTGCATTTGCTCATCGAACATCACCAATGCTATCAGCGCGAAGTGTCCAACCTTATGTCTCTCTCAGCTCTGGGTTTAGATGAGGTAAATCCAGGTTGCATCACAAGCCCTGAATGAATTATTTAAGAATTGCTCTCTATTTCACTGTCATTGTGTTTTGTTTTTGTAATTCATTTTGATAATGGGATTTATCGGATTTTCTCTGCTACATTCATGCAGCTGTACACACGCTTGATTCTCTTATGGAGACATATAAGTCCATGGGTTTGAAGATTCTTACTAGTCAGGTGTATTCCTAGGCGTTGAATATAAGGTTGTTAGTCCATTTCGTTGAGCAAGGGGTAGGTCTTGACTATTACATATTTGACTTATGGAATGGTATCTGTGCGAATTTCTATCTCTGGTTTTATGCAGCACCCCAACTCACCTTTCCCCTTAAGCAAACATAAGTTGGTTTTCTAAATTTGAGACCCTGTTCTGTTTTGTAATTCAGTTCATGTGTAGCCAAGATTACATTCCGTGTATTAGTGATATCTTATGATATTTCACTTTCTGTGTGACTTATTTCACTTAGAATGATCGTACCTGAATCCACTCATTATGCTGCGATGGGCCTGATGACATACATTTCATTGGAGAGTGATATTCCATTGTACATACGTACCACAACTTCTTTATCCATTTTTTGCTTTCTGCGATATTTAACTTGTACCGTAGACGAGGTTCTTGTAAACAGAGCCGTCTGAAACTTTGGGGTGGCTGTGTGTTTTTGATTTTAATTTCCCTAAGCTATAGGACCATAAGTGGAAGTGCCATAGGCTCCGTTGCTTTGTTTTTTAGGTTTTCAGGAAACACCATACACTTCTCCAGATTGGCTCTTGGCAATTTACATCCCACCTATCAGCATAACAAGGCTCCCTGTTCTCCATGGCCTGTGCTGCCTTTCTGGATTTTACACTTTTTTCAGATGGCCCATTTGACCGGGGGGCAGTGAGACTTCACTGTAGTGCAGATTTCTTTAACATGCTTGCTTGGTTGGCCACAAAGGGCGTATGCGTTTTTTCCTGAATATATTCAGGAAAAGACGCATACGCCCTTTTTGGCCAAGTGCATCATTGTCGATGTTCTGCCTCTTTTCCTATGCTTTAAATGCAATTCCAGTCTACCCCCTGAAATCGTTTTCCTGCAATTCTGCCCCGCTTTCAAGTCCTTTCGCAGCCTTCCTTCAATATATTTTTGGACGATAGCTGTCATTTATAACTCTGCAGGTTTGTGAATTACTTGGCCCCTGAGCTCCTGTCTTCAAATCGCTTTCTTGTGAGCTGGCCGCAAACCCGCAGGATTGCTTCAGGCCCTAATCTGGTTCCTGCACGGCATGCTGAGCCTTTGGTTAATTCCTCTTCCTGGTTGGAAATGAGCGTTAAATTTGCCCGTGCAGACACCTACAGCTAGTCTCTCATTGGTTCTCCCTATTCCTGTTCATCTTGCGCAGAAATTGCTAACTGTGCTAAACAGGAGTTTAAAGGCACTGACTCTCCAAGTGCGGAGAGTGTTAGTAAAGGGTCTGGAATTGTGAACCCGAGTAAAAGGGGACAAAAACTGAGATGCATTTGAAAACGTTTCCCGGTCACATGGTGCACCATACTGTGGGTTTCCCATGCATGCTTTAGCTGAAGGAAGAATCACTTAAACCTGGAGAGTTGGGACCCATGGAATGGGTACCATGTAGTATGACTTCAAATGGTCTGCATTTGCTCATCGAACCTCACCAATGCTATCAGCCCGAAGTGTCCAACCTTATGTCTTACTCAGCTCTGGGTTTTGATGAGGTAAATCCAGGTTGCATCACAAGCCCTGAATGAAGTATTTAAGAATTGCTCTCTATTTCACTGTCATTGTGTTTGGTTTTTTAATTCATTTTGATAATGGGATTTATCAGATTTTCTCTGCTGCCTTCATGCAGCTGTACACACGCTTGATTCTCTTATGGAGACATATAAATCCATGGGTTTGAAGATTCTTACTAGTCAGGTGTATTCCTAGGCGTTGAATATAGGGTGTTTAGCCCATTTCGTTGAGCAAGGGGTATGTCTTGACTATTACGTATTTGACATATAGAATGGTATCTGTGCTAATTTCTAACTCTGGTTTTATGCAGCACCCCAACTCACCTTTCCCCTTACGCAAACATAAGTTGGTTTTCTAAATTTGAGACCCTGTTCTGTTTTGTAATTCAGTTCATGTGTAGCCAAGATTACATTCCGTGTATTAGTGATATCTTATGATGTTTCATTTTCTGTGTGACTTATTTCACTTAGAATCATCGTACCTGAATCCACTCATTATGCCACGACGGGCCAGATGACATAGACTTCATTGGTGAGTGATATTCCATTGTACGTACGTACCACAACTTCTTTATCCATTTTTCGCTTTCTGGGATATTTAACTTGTACCGTAGACGAGGTTCTTGTAAACAGAGCCGGCTGAAACTTTGGGGTGGCTGTGTGTTTTTGATTTTAATTTCCCTAAGCTATAGGACCATAAGTGGAAGTGCCGTAGGCTCCGTTGCTTTGTTTTTTGGTGTTTCAGGAAACACCATACACTTCTCCAGAGTGGCTGTTGGCAATTTACATCCCACCCATCAGCATAACAAGGCTCCCTGTTCTCCTTGGCCTGTGCTGCATTTCTGGATTTTACACTTTTTTCAGATGGCCCTTTTGACCGGGGGGCAGTGAGACTTCATTGTAGTGCAGATTTCTTTAACATGCTTGCTTGGTTGGCCAAAAAGGGCGTATGCGTTTTTTCCTGAATATATTCAGGAAAAAACGCATACGCACTTTTTGGCCAAGTGCATCATTGTCGACGTTCTGCCTCTTTTCCTATGCTTTAAATGCAATTCCAGTCTACCCCCTGAAATCGTTTTCCTGCAATTCTGCCCCGCTTTCAAGTCCTCTTCGCAGCCTTCCTTCAATATATTTTCGGAAGATAGCTGTCATTTATAACTCTGCAGGTTTGTGAATTACAGTGCCCCTGAGCTCCTTTCTTCAAATCGCTTTCTTGTGAGCTGGCCGCAAACCCGCAGGATTGCTTCAGGCCCTAATCTGGTTCCTGCACGGCATGCTGAGCCTTTGGTTAATTCCTTTTCTTGGTTGGATATGAGCGTTAAATTTGCCCGTGCAGACACCTACAGCTAGTCTCTCATTGGTTCTCCCTATTCCTGTTCATCTTGCGCAGAAATTGCAAACTGTGCCAAACAGGAGGTTAAAGGCACTGACTCTCCAAGTGGGGAGAGTGTTAGTAAAGGGTCTGAAATTGTGAACCCGAGTAAAAGGGGACAAAAACTGAGATGCATTTGAAAACGTTTCCCGGTCACATGGTGCACCATACTGTGCGTTTCCCATGAATGCTTTAGCTGAAGGAAGAATCACTTAAACCTGGAGAGTTGGGACCCATGGAATGGGTACCATGCAGTATGACTTCAAATGGTCTGCATTTGCTCATCGAACCTCACCAATGCTATCAGCCCGAAGTGTCCAACCTTATGTCTCACTCAGCTCTGGGTGTAGATGAGGTAAATCCAGGTTGCATCACAAGCCCTGAATGAATTATTTAAGAATTGCTCTCTATTTCACTGTCATTCTGTTTGGTTTTTGTAACTCATTTTGATAATGGGATTTATCGGATTTTCTCTGCTGCCTTCATGCAGCTGTACACATGCTTGATTCTCTTATGGAGACATATAAATCCATGGGTTTGAATATTCTTTCTAGTCAGGTGTATTCCTACACGTTGAATATAGGGTGTTTAGCCCATTTGGTTGAGAAAGGGGTAGGTGTTGACTATTACATATTTGACATATGGAATGGTATCTGTGCTAATTTCTATCTCTGGTTTTATGCAGCACCCCAACTCACCTTTCCCCTTAAGCAAACATAAGTTGGTTTTCTAAATTTGAGACCCTGTTCTGTTTTGTAATTCAGTTCATGTGTAGCCAAGATTACATTCCGTGTATTAGTGACATCTTATGATGTTTGATTTTCTGTGTGAGTTATTTCACTTAGAATCATCGTACCTGAATCCACTCATTATGCCACGACGGGCCAGATGACATAGATTTCATTGGTGAGTGATATTCCATTGTACGTACGTACCACAACTTCTTTATCCATTTTTCACATTCTGGGATATTTAACTTGTACCGTAGACGAGGTTCTTGTAAACAGAGCCGTCTGAAACTTTGGGGTGGCTGTGTGTTTTTGATTTTAATTTCCCTAAGCTATAGGACCATAAGTGGAAGTGCCGTAGGCTCCGTTGCTTTGTTTTTTAGGTGTTTCAGGAAACACCATACGCTTCTCCAGAGTGGCTGTTGGCAATTTACATCCCACCCATCAGCATAACAAGGCTCCCTGTTCTCCATGGCCTGTGCTGCATTTCTGGATTTTACACTTTTTTCAGATGGCCCTTTTGACCGGGGGGCAGTGAGACTTCATTGTAGTGCAGATTTCTTTAACATGCTTGCTTGGTTGGCCAAAAAGGGCGTGAACGCATACGCCCTTTTTGGCCCAGTGCATCATTTTCGACGTTCTGCCTCTTTTCCTATGCTTTAAATGCAATTCCAGTCTACCCCCTGAAATCGTTCTCCTGCAATTCTGCCCCGCTTTCAAGTCCTCTTCGCAGCCTTCCTTCAATATATTTTCGGACGATAGCTGTCATTTATAACTCTGCAGGTTTGTGAATTACCGTGCCCCTGTGCTCCTTTCTTGAAATTGCTTTCTTGTGAGCTGGCCGCAAACCCGCAGGATTGCTTCAGGCCCTAATCTGGTTCCTGCACGGCATGCTGAGCCTTTGGTTAATTCCTCTTCCTGGTTGGAAATGAGCATTAAATTTGCCCGTGCAGACACCTACAGCTAGTCTCTCATTGGTTCTCCCTAATCCTGTTCATCTTGCGCAGAAATTGCAAACTGTGCCAAACAGGAGGTTAAAGGCACTGACTCTCCAAGTGTGGAGAGTGTTAGTAAAGGGTCAGGAATTGTGAACCCGAGTAAAAGGGGACAAAAACTGAGATGCATTTGAAAACGTTTCCCGGTCACATGGTGCACCATACTGTCGGTTTCCCATGCATGCTTTAGCTGAAGGAAGAATCCCTTAAACCTGGAGAGTTGGGACCCATGGAATGGGTACCATGCAGTATGACTTCAACTGGTCTGCATTTCCTCATCGAACCTCAACAATGCTATCAGCCCGAAGTGTCCAACCTTATGTCTCACTCAGCTCTGGGTTTTGATGAGGTAAATCCAGGTTGCATCACAAGCCCTGAATGAATTATTTAAGGATTGCTCTCTATTTCACTGTCATTGTGTTTTGTTTTTGTAATTCATTTTGATAGTTGGATTTATCGGATTTTCTCTGCTGCCTTCATGCAGCTGTACACACGCTTGATTTTCTTATGGAGACATATAAATCCATGGGTTTCAAGATTCTTTCTAGTCAGGTGTATTCCTAGGCGTTGAATATAGGGTGTTTAGCCCATTTCGTTGAGCAAGGGGTAGGTTTGACTATTACATATTTGACGTATGGAATGGTATCTGTGCTAATTTCTAACTCTGGTTTTATGCAGCACCCCAACTCACCTTTCCCCTTACGCAAACATAAGTTGGTTTTCAAAATTTGAGACCCTGTTCTGTTTTGTAATTCAGTTCATGTGTAGCCAAGATTACATTCGGTGTATTAGTGATATCTTACGATGTTTCATTTTCTGTGTGACTTATTTCACTTAGAATCATCGTACCTGAATCCACTCATTATGCCACGACGGGCCAGATGACATAGAATTCATTGGTGAGTGATATTCCATTGTACGTACGTACCACAACTTCTTTATCCATTTTTCGCTTTCTGGGATATTTAACTTGTACCGTAGACGAGGTTCTTGTAAACAGAGCCATCTGAAACTTTGGGGTGGCTGTGTGTTTTTGATTTTAATTTCCCTAAGCTATAGGACCATAAGTGGAAGTGCCGTAGGCTCCGTTGCTTTGTTTTTTAGGTGTTTCAGGAAACACCATACAATTCTCCAGAGTGGCTGTTGGCAATTTACATCCCACCCATCAGCATAACAAGGCTCCCTGTTCTACATGGCCTGTGCTGCATTTCTGGATTTTACACTTTTTTCAGATGGCCCTTTTCACCGGTGGGCAGTGAGACTTCATTGTAGTGCAGATTTCTTTAACATGCTTGCTTGGTTGGCCAAAAAGCGCGTATGCGTTTTTACCTGAATATATTCAGGAAAAAACGCATACGCCCTTTTTGGCCACGTGCATCATTGTCGACGTTCTGCCTCTTTTCCTATGCTTTAAATGCAATTCCACTCTACTCCCTGAAACCGTTTTCCTGCAATTCTGCCCCGATTTCAAGTCCTCTTCGCAGCCTTCCTTCAATATATTTTTGGACAATAGCTGTCATTTATAACTTTGCAGGTTTGAGAATTACAGTGCCCCTGAGCTCCTTTCTTCAAATCGCTTTCTTGTGAGCTGGCCGCAAACCCGCAGGATTGCTTCAGGCCCTAATCTTGTTCCGGCACGGCATGCTGAGCCTTTGGTTAATTCCTGTTCCTGGTTTGAAATGAGCGTTAAATTTGCCCGTGCAGACACCTACAGCTAGTCTCTCATTGGTTCTCCCTATTCCTGTTCATCTTGTGCAGAAATTGCAAACTGTGCCAAACAGGAGTTTAAAGGCACTGACTCTCCAAGTGGGGAGAGTGTTAGTAAAGGGTTTGGAATTATGAACCCGAGTAAAAGGGGACGAAAACTGAGATGCATTTGAAAACGTTTCCCGGTCACACGGTGCACCATACTGTGGGTTTCCCATGCATGCTTTAGCTGAAGGAAGAATCGCTTAAAACTGGAGAGTTGGGACCCATGGAATGTGTACCATGTATTATGACTTCAAATGGTCTGCATTTGCTCATCGAACCTCACCAATGCTATCAGCCCGATGTGTCCAACCTTATGTCTCACTCAGCTCTGGGTGTAGATGAGGTAAATCCAGGTTGCATCACAAGCCCTGAATGAATTATTTAAGAATTGCTCTCTATTTCACTGTCATTGTGTTTTGTTTCTGTAATTCATTTTGATAATAGGATTTATTGGGTTTTCTCTGCTGCCTTCATGCAGCTGTACACACGCTTGATTCTCTTATGGAGACATATAAATCAATGGGTTTGAAGATTCTTTCTAGTCAGGTGTATTCCTAGGTGTTGAATATAGGGTGTTTAGCCCATTTCGTTGAGCAAGGGGTATGTCTTGACTATTACGTATTTGACATATGGAATGGTATCTGTGCTAATTTCTATCTCTGGTGTTATGCAGCACCCCAACTCACCTTTCCCCTTACGCAAACATAAGTTCGTTTTCTAAATTTGAGACCCTGTTCTGTTTTGTAATTCATTTCATGTGTAGCCACGATTACATTCCGTGTATTAGTGACATCTTATGATGTTTCATTTTCTGTGTGACTTATTTCACTTAGAATCATCGTACCTGAATCGACTCATTATGCCACGATGGGCCAGATGACATAGATTTCATTGGTGAGTGATATTCCATTGTACGTACGTACCACAACTTCTTTATCCATTTTTCGCTTTCTGGGATATTTAACATGTACCGTAGATGAGGTTCTTGTAAACAGATCCGTCTGAAACTTTGGGGTGGCTGTGTGTTTTTGATTTTAATTTCCCTAAGCTATAGGACCATAAGTGGAAGAGCCGTAGTCTCCGTTGCTTTGTTTTTTAGGTGTTTCAGGAAACACCATACACTTCTCCAGAGTGGCTGTTGGCAATTTACATCCCACCCATCAGCATAACAAGGCTCCCTGTTCTCCATGGCCTGTGCTGCATTTCTGGATTTTACACTTTTTTCAGATGGCCCTTTTGACCGGGGGGCAGTGAGACTTCATTGTAGTGCAGATTTCTTTAACATGCTTGCTTGGTTGGCCAAAAAGGGTGTATGCGTTTTTTCCTGAATATATTTAGGAAAAAACGCATACGCCCTTTTTAGCCAAGTGCATCATTGTCGACGTTCTGCCTCTTTTCCTATGCTTTAAATGCAATTCCAGTCTACCCCCTGAAATCGTTTTCCTGCAATTCTGCCCCGCTTTCAAGTCCTCTTCGCAGCCTTCCTTCAATATGTTTTTGGATGATAGCTGTCATTTATAACTCTGCAGTTTTGTGAATTACAGTGCCCCTGACCTCCTTTCTTCAAATCGCTTTCTTGTGAGCTGGCCGCAAACCCGCAGGATTGCTTCAGGCCCTAATCTGGTTCCTGCACGGCATGCTGAGCCTTTGGTTAATTCCTCTTCCTGGTTGGAAATGAGCGTTAAATTTGCCCGTGCAGACACCTACAGCTAGTCTCTCATTGGTTCTCCCTATTCCTGTTCATCTTGCGCAGAAATTGCAAACTGTGCCAAACAGGAGGTTAAAGGCACTGACTCTCCAAGTGGGGAGAGTGTTAGTAAAGGGTCTGGAATTGTGAACCCGAGTAAAAGGGGACAAAAACTGAGATGCATTTGAAAACGTTTCCCGGTCACATGGTGCACCATACTGTGGGTTTCCCATGCATGCTTTAGCTGAAGGAAGAATCACTTAAACCTGGAGAGTTGGGAACCATGGAATGGGTACCATGTAGTATGACTACAAATGGTCTGCATTTGCTCATCGAACCTCACCAATGCTATCAGCCCGAAGTGTCCAACCTTATGTCTCTCTCAGCTCTGGGTTTTGATGAGGTAAATCCAGGTTGCATCACAAGCCCTGAATGAATTATTTAAGAATTGCTCTCTATTTCACGGTCATTGTGTTTTCTTTTTGTAATTCATTTTGATAATAAGATTTATCGGATTTTCTCTGCTGCCTTCATGCAGCTGTACACACGCTTGATTCTCTTATGGAGACATATAAATCCATGGGTTTGAAGATTCTTACTAGTCAGGTGTATTCCTAGGCGTTGAATATAGGGTGTTTAGCCCATTTCGTTGAGCAAGGGGTAGGTCTTGACTATTACATATTTGACGTATGGAATGGTATATGTGCTAATTTCTATCTCTGGTTTTATGCAGCACCCCAACTCACCTTTCCCCTTACGCAAACATAAGTTGGTTTTCTAAATTTGAGACCCTGTTCTGTTTTGTAATTCAGTTCATGTGTAGCCAAGATTACATTCGGTGTATTAGTGATATCTTATGATGTTTCATTTTCTGTGTGACTTATTTCACTTAGAATCATCGTACCTGAATCCACTCATTATGCCACGACGGGCCAGATGACATAGATTTCATTGGTGAGTGATATTCCATTGTACGTACGTACCACAACTTCTTTATCCATTTCTCGCTTTCTGGGATATTTAACTTGTACCGTAGACGAGGTTCTTGTAAACAGAGCCGGCTGAAACTTTGGGGTGGCTGTGTGTTTTTGATTTTAATTTCCCTAAGCTATAGGACCATAAGTGGAAGTGCCGTAGGCTCCGTTGCTTTGTTTTTTAGGTGTTTCAGGAAACACCATACACTTCTCCAGAGTGGCTGTTGGCAATTTACATCCCACCCATCAGCATAACAAGGCTCCCTGTTCTCCATGGCCTGTGCTGCATTTCTGGATTTTACACTTTTTTCAGATGGCCCTTTTGACCGGGGGGCAGTGAGACTTCATTGTAGTGCAGATTTCTTTAACATGCTTGCTTGGTTGGCCAAAAAGGGCGTATGATTTTTTTCCTGAATATATTCAGGAAAAAACGCATACGCCCTTTTTGGCCAAGTGCATCATTTTCGACGTTCTGCCTCTTTTCCTATGCTTTAAATGCAATTCCAGTCTACCCCCTGAAATCGTTTTCCTGCAATTCTGCCCCGCTTTCAAGTCCTCTTCGCAGCCTTCCTTCAATATATTTTTGGACGATAGCTGTCATTTATAACTCTGCAGGTTTGTGAATTACAGTGCCCCTGAGCTCCTTTCTTCAAATCGCTTTCTTGTGAGCTGGCCGCAAACCTGCAGGATTGCTTCAGGCCCTAATCTGGTTCCTGCACGGCATGCTGAGCCTTTGGTTAATTCCTCTTCCTGGTTGGAAATGAGCGTTAAATTTGCCCGTGCAGACACCTACAGCTAGTCTCTCATTGGTTCTCCCTATTCCTGTTCATCTTGCGCAGAAATTGCAAACTGTGCCAAACAGGAGGTTAAAGGCACTGACTCTCCAAGTGGGGAGAGTGTTAGTAAAGGGTCAGGAATTGTGAACCCGAGTAAAAGGGGACAAAAACTGAGATGCATTTGAAAACGTTTCCCGGTCACACGGTGCACCATACTGTGGGTTTCCCATGCATGTTTTACCTGAAGGAAGAATTGCTTAAACCTGGAGAGTTGGGACCCATGGAATGGGTACCATGCAGTATGACTTCAAATGGTCTGCATTTGCTCATTGAACCTCACCAATGCTATCAGCCTGAAGTGTCCAACCTTATGTCTCACTCAGCTCTGGGTGTAGATGAGGTAAATCCAGGTTGCATCACAAGCCCTGAATGAATTATTTAAGAATTGCTCTCTATTTCACTGTCATTCTGTTTTGTTATTGTAATTCATTTTGATAATGGGATTTATCGGATTTTCTCTGCTGCCTTCATGCAGCTGTGCACACGCTTGATTCTCTTATGGAGACATATAAATCCATGGGTTTGAATATTCTTTCTAGTCAGGTGTATTCCTAGACGTTGAATATAGGGTGTTTAGCCCATTTGGTTGAGCAAGGGGTAGGTCTTGACTATTCCGTATTTGACGTATGGAATGGTATCTGTGCTAATTTCTAACTCTGGTTTTATGCAGCACCCCAACTCACCTTTCCCCTTAAGCAAACATAAGTTGGTTTTCTAAATTTGAGACCCTGTTCTGTTTTGTAATTCAGTTCATGTGTAGCCAAGATTACATTCCGTGTATTAGTGATATCTTATGATGTTTCATTTTCTGTGTGACTTATTTCACTTAGAATCATCGTACCTGAATCCACTCATTATGCCACGACGGGCCAGATGACATAGAATTCATTGGTGAGTGATATTCCATTGTACGTACGTACCACAACTTCTTTATCCATTTTTCGCTTTCTGGGATATTTAACTTGTACCGTAGACGAGGTTCTTGTAAACAGAGCCATCTGAAACTTTGGGGTGGCTGTGTGTTTTTGATTTTAATTTCCCTAAGCTATAGGACCATAAGTGGAAGTGCCGTAGGCTCCGTTGCTTTGTTTTTTAGGTGTTTCAGGAAACACCATACAATTCTCCAGAGTGGCTGTTGGCAATTTACATCCCACCCATCAGCATAACAAGGCTCCCTGTTCTACATGGCCTGTGCTGCATTTCTGGATTTTACACTTTTTTCAGATGGCCCTTTTCACCGGTGGGCAGTGAGACTTCATTGTAGTGCAGATTTCTTTAACATGCTTGCTTGGTTGGCCAAAAAGCGCGTATGCGTTTTTACCTGAATATATTCAGGAAAAAACGCATACGCCCTTTTTGGCCACGTGCATCATTGTCGACGTTCTGCCTCTTTTCCTATGCTTTAAATGCAATTCCACTCTACTCCCTGAAACCGTTTTCCTGCAATTCTGCCCCGATTTCAAGTCCTCTTCGCAGCCTTCCTTCAATATATTTTTGGACAATAGCTGTCATTTATAACTTTGCAGGTTTGAGAATTACAGTGCCCCTGAGCTCCTTTCTTCAAATCGCTTTCTTGTGAGCTGGCCGCAAACCCGCAGGATTGCTTCAGGCCCTAATCTTGTTCCGGCACGGCATGCTGAGCCTTTGGTTAATTCCTGTTCCTGGTTTGAAATGAGCGTTAAATTTGCCCGTGCAGACACCTACAGCTAGTCTCTCATTGGTTCTCCCTATTCCTGTTCATCTTGTGCAGAAATTGCAAACTGTGCCAAACAGGAGTTTAAAGGCACTGACTCTCCAAGTGGGGAGAGTGTTAGTAAAGGGTTTGGAATTATGAACCCGAGTAAAAGGGGACGAAAACTGAGATGCATTTGAAAACGTTTCCCGGTCACACGGTGCACCATACTGTGGGTTTCCCATGCATGCTTTAGCTGAAGGAAGAATCGCTTAAAACTGGAGAGTTGGGACCCATGGAATGTGTACCATGTATTATGACTTCAAATGGTCTGCATTTGCTCATCGAACCTCACCAATGCTATCAGCCCGATGTGTCCAACCTTATGTCTCACTCAGCTCTGGGTGTAGATGAGGTAAATCCAGGTTGCATCACAAGCCCTGAATGAATTATTTAAGAATTGCTCTCTATTTCACTGTCATTGTGTTTTGTTTCTGTAATTCATTTTGATAATAGGATTTATTGGGTTTTCTCTGCTGCCTTCATGCAGCTGTACACACGCTTGATTCTCTTATGGAGACATATAAATCAATGGGTTTGAAGATTCTTTCTAGTCAGGTGTATTCCTAGGTGTTGAATATAGGGTGTTTAGCCCATTTCGTTGAGCAAGGGGTATGTCTTGACTATTACGTATTTGACATATGGAATGGTATCTGTGCTAATTTCTATCTCTGGTGTTATGCAGCACCCCAACTCACCTTTCCCCTTACGCAAACATAAGTTCGTTTTCTAAATTTGAGACCCTGTTCTGTTTTGTAATTCATTTCATGTGTAGCCACGATTACATTCCGTGTATTAGTGACATCTTATGATGTTTCATTTTCTGTGTGACTTATTTCACTTAGAATCATCGTACCTGAATCGACTCATTATGCCACGATGGGCCAGATGACATAGATTTCATTGGTGAGTGATATTCCATTGTACGTACGTACCACAACTTCTTTATCCATTTTTCGCTTTCTGGGATATTTAACATGTACCGTAGATGAGGTTCTTGTAAACAGATCCGTCTGAAACTTTGGGGTGGCTGTGTGTTTTTGATTTTAATTTCCCTAAGCTATAGGACCATAAGTGGAAGAGCCGTAGTCTCCGTTGCTTTGTTTTTTAGGTGTTTCAGGAAACACCATACACTTCTCCAGAGTGGCTGTTGGCAATTTACATCCCACCCATCAGCATAACAAGGCTCCCTGTTCTCCATGGCCTGTGCTGCATTTCTGGATTTTACACTTTTTTCAGATGGCCCTTTTGACCGGGGGGCAGTGAGACTTCATTGTAGTGCAGATTTCTTTAACATGCTTGCTTGGTTGGCCAAAAAGGGTGTATGCGTTTTTTCCTGAATATATTTAGGAAAAAACGCATACGCCCTTTTTAGCCAAGTGCATCATTGTCGACGTTCTGCCTCTTTTCCTATGCTTTAAATGCAATTCCAGTCTACCCCCTGAAATCGTTTTCCTGCAATTCTGCCCCGCTTTCAAGTCCTCTTCGCAGCCTTCCTTCAATATGTTTTTGGATGATAGCTGTCATTTATAACTCTGCAGTTTTGTGAATTACAGTGCCCCTGACCTCCTTTCTTCAAATCGCTTTCTTGTGAGCTGGCCGCAAACCCGCAGGATTGCTTCAGGCCCTAATCTGGTTCCTGCACGGCATGCTGAGCCTTTGGTTAATTCCTCTTCCTGGTTGGAAATGAGCGTTAAATTTGCCCGTGCAGACACCTACAGCTAGTCTCTCATTGGTTCTCCCTATTCCTGTTCATCTTGCGCAGAAATTGCAAACTGTGCCAAACAGGAGGTTAAAGGCACTGACTCTCCAAGTGGGGAGAGTGTTAGTAAAGGGTCTGGAATTGTGAACCCGAGTAAAAGGGGACAAAAACTGAGATGCATTTGAAAACGTTTCCCGGTCACATGGTGCACCATACTGTGGGTTTCCCATGCATGCTTTAGCTGAAGGAAGAATCACTTAAACCTGGAGAGTTGGGAACCATGGAATGGGTACCATGTAGTATGACTACAAATGGTCTGCATTTGCTCATCGGACCTCACCAATGCTATCAGCCCGAAGTGTCCAACCTTATGTCTCTCTCAGCTCTGGGTTTTGATGAGGTAAATCCAGGTTGCATCACAAGCCCTGAATGAATTATTTAAGAATTGCTCTCTATTTCACGGTCATTGTGTTTTGTTTTTGTAATTCATTTTGATAATAAGATTTATCAGATTTTCTCTGCGGCCTTCATGCAGCTGTACACACGCTTGATTCTCTTATGGAGACATATAAATCCATGGGTTTGAAGATTCTTACTAGTCAGGTGTATTCCTAGGCGTTGAATATAGGGTGTTTAGCCCATTTCGTTGAGCAAGGGGTAGGTCTTGACTATTACATATTTGACGTATGGAATGGTATATGTGCTAATTTCTATCTCTGGTTTTATGCAGCACCCCAACTCACCTTTCCCCTTACGCAAACATAAGTTGGTTTTCTAAATTTGAGACCCTGTTCTGTTTTGTAATTCAGTTCATGTGTAGCCAAGATTACATTCGGTGTATTAGTGATATCTTATGATGTTTCATTTTCTGTGTGACTTATTTCACTTAGAATCATCGTACCTGAATCCACTCATTATGCCACGACGGGCCAGATGACATAGATTTCATTGGTGAGTGATATTCCATTGTACGTACGTACCACAACTTCTTTATCCATTTCTCGCTTTCTGGGATATTTAACTTGTACCGTAGACGAGGTTCTTGTAAACAGAGCCGGCTGAAACTTTGGGGTGGCTGTGTGTTTTTGATTTTAATTTCCCTAAGCTATAGGACCATAAGTGGAAGTGCCGTAGGCTCCGTTGCTTTGTTTTTTAGGTGTTTCAGGAAACACCATACACTTCTCCAGAGTGGCTGTTGGCAATTTACATCCCACCCATCAGCATAACAAGGCTCCCTGTTCTCCATGGCCTGTGCTGCATTTCTGGATTTTACACTTTTTTCAGATGGCCCTTTTGACCGGGGGGCAGTGAGACTTCATTGTAGTGCAGATTTCTTTAACATGCTTGCTTGGTTGGCCAAAAAGGGCGTATGATTTTTTTCCTGAATATATTCAGGAAAAAACGCATACGCCCTTTTTGGCCAAGTGCATCATTTTCGACGTTCTGCCTCTTTTCCTATGCTTTAAATGCAATTCCAGTCTACCCCCTGAAATCGTTTTCCTGCAATTCTGCCCCGCTTTCAAGTCCTCTTCGCAGCCTTCCTTCAATATATTTTTGGACGATAGCTGTCATTTATAACTCTGCAGGTTTGTGAATTACAGTGCCCCTGAGCTCCTTTCTTCAAATCGCTTTCTTGTGAGCTGGCCGCAAACCTGCAGGATTGCTTCAGGCCCTAATCTGGTTCCTGCACGGCATGCTGAGCCTTTGGTTAATTCCTCTTCCTGGTTGGAAATGAGCGTTAAATTTGCCCGTGCAGACACCTACAGCTAGTCTCTCATTGGTTCTCCCTATTCCTGTTCATCTTGCGCAGAAATTGCAAACTGTGCCAAACAGGAGGTTAAAGGCACTGACTCTCCAAGTGGGGAGAGTGTTAGTAAAGGATCTGGAATTGTGAACCCGAGTAAAAGGGGACAAAAACTGAGATGCATTTGAAAACGTTTCCCGGTCACACGGTGCACCATACTGTGGGTTTCCCATGCATGTTTTACCTGAAGGAAGAATTGCTTAAACCTGGAGAGTTGGGACCCATGGAATGGGTACCATGCAGTATGACTTCAAATGGTCTGCATTTGCTCATTGAACCTCACCAATGCTATCAGCCTGAAGTGTCCAACCTTATGTCTCACTCAGCTCTGGGTGTAGATGAGGTAAATCCAGGTTGCATCACAAGCCCTGAATGAATTATTTAAGAATTGCTCTCTATTTCACTGTCATTCTGTTTTGTTATTGTAATTCATTTTGATAATGGGATTTATCGGATTTTCTCTGCTGCCTTCATGCAGCTGTGCGCACGCTTGATTCTCTTATGGAGACATATAAATCCATGGGTTTGAATATTCTTTCTAGTCAGGTGTATTCCTAGACGTTGAATATAGGGTGTTTAGCCCATTTGGTTGAGCAAGGGGTAGGTCTTGACTATTCCGTATTTGACGTATGGAATGGTATCTGTGCTAATTTCTAACTCTGGTTTTATGCAGCACCCCAACTCACCTTTCCCCTTAAGCAAACATAAGTTGGTTTTCTAAATTTGAGACCCTGTTCTGTTTTGTAATTCAGTTCATGTGTAGCCAAGATTACATTCCGTGTATTAGTGATATCTTATGATGTTTCATTTTCTGTGTGACTTATTTCACTTAGAATCATCGTACCTGAATCCACTCATTATGCCACGACGGGCCAGATGACATAGACTTCATTGGTGAGTGATATTCCATTGTATGTACGTACCACAACTTCTTTATCCATTTTTCGCTTTCTGGGATATTTAACTTGTACCGTAGACGAGGCTCTTGTAAACAGAGCCGTCTGAAACTTTGGGGTGGCTGTGTGTTTTAGATTTTAATTTCCCTAAGCTATAGGACCATAAGTGGAAGTGCCGTAGGCTCCGTTGCTTTGTTTTTTAGGTGTTTCAGGAAACACCATACACTTCTGCAGAGTGGCTGTTGGCAATTTACATCCCACCCATCAGAATAACAAGGCTCCCTGTTCTCCATGGCCTGTGCTGCATTTCTGGATTTTACACTTTTTTCATATGGCCCTTTTGACCGGGGGGCAGTGAGACTTCATTGTAGTGCAGATTTCTTTAACATGCTTGCTTGGTTGGCCAAAAAGGGCGTATGCGTTTTTTCCTGTATATATTCAGGAAAAAACGCATACGCCCTTTTTGGCCACGTGCATCATTGTCGACGTTCTGCCTCTTTTCCTATGCTTTAAATGCAATTCCACTCTACTCCCTGAAACCGTTTTCCTGCAATTCTGCCCCGATTTCAAGTCCTCTTCGCAGCCTTCCTTCAATATATTTTTGGACAATAGCTGTCATTTATAACTTTGCAGGTTTGAGAATTACAGTGCCCCTGAGCTCCTTTCTTCAAATCGCTTTCTTGTGAGCTGGCCGCAAACCCGCAGGATTGCTTCAGGCCCTAATCTTGTTCCGGCACGGCATGCTGAGCCTTTGGTTAATTCCTGTTCCTGGTTTGAAATGAGCGTTAAATTTGCCCGTGCAGACACCTACAGCTAGTCTCTCATTGGTTCTCCCTATTCCTGTTCATCTTGTGCAGAAATTGCAAACTGTGCCAAACAGGAGTTTAAAGGCACTGACTCTCCAAGTGGGGAGAGTGTTAGTAAAGGGTTTGGAATTATGAACCCGAGTAAAAGGGGACGAAAACTGAGATGCATTTGAAAACGTTTCCCGGTCACACGGTGCACCATACTGTGGGTTTCCCATGCATGCTTTAGCTGAAGGAAGAATCGCTTAAAACTGGAGAGTTGGGACCCATGGAATGTGTACCATGTATTATGACTTCAAATGGTCTGCATTTGCTCATCGAACCTCACCAATGCTATCAGCCCGATGTGTCCAACCTTATGTCTCACTCAGCTCTGGGTGTAGATGAGGTAAATCCAGGTTGCATCACAAGCCCTGAATGAATTATTTAAGAATTGCTCTCTATTTCACTGTCATTGTGTTTTGTTTCTGTAATTCATTTTGATAATAGGATTTATTGGGTTTTCTCTGCTGCCTTCATGCAGCTGTACACACGCTTGATTCTCTTATGGAGACATATAAATCAATGGGTTTGAAGATTCTTTCTAGTCAGGTGTATTCCTAGGTGTTGAATATAGGGTGTTTAGCCCATTTCGTTGAGCAAGGGGTATGTCTTGACTATTACGTATTTGACATATGGAATGGTATCTGTGCTAATTTCTATCTCTGGTGTTATGCAGCACCCCAACTCACCTTTCCCCTTACGCAAACATAAGTTCGTTTTCTAAATTTGAGACCCTGTTCTGTTTTGTAATTCATTTCATGTGTAGCCACGATTACATTCCGTGTATTAGTGACATCTTATGATGTTTCATTTTCTGTGTGACTTATTTCACTTAGAATCATCGTACCTGAATCGACTCATTATGCCACGATGGGCCAGATGACATAGATTTCATTGGTGAGTGATATTCCATTGTACGTACGTACCACAACTTCTTTATCCATTTTTCGCTTTCTGGGATATTTAACATGTACCGTAGATGAGGTTCTTGTAAACAGATCCGTCTGAAACTTTGGGGTGGCTGTGTGTTTTTGATTTTAATTTCCCTAAGCTATAGGACCATAAGTGGAAGAGCCGTAGTCTCCGTTGCTTTGTTTTTTAGGTGTTTCAGGAAACACCATACACTTCTCCAGAGTGGCTGTTGGCAATTTACATCCCACCCATCAGCATAACAAGGCTCCCTGTTCTCCATGGCCTGTGCTGCATTTCTGGATTTTACACTTTTTTCAGATGGCCCTTTTGACCGGGGGGCAGTGAGACTTCATTGTAGTGCAGATTTCTTTAACATGCTTGCTTGGTTGGCCAAAAAGGGTGTATGCGTTTTTTCCTGAATATATTTAGGAAAAAACGCATACGCCCTTTTTAGCCAAGTGCATCATTGTCGACGTTCTGCCTCTTTTCCTATGCTTTAAATGCAATTCCAGTCTACCCCCTGAAATCGTTTTCCTGCAATTCTGCCCCGCTTTCAAGTCCTCTTCGCAGCCTTCCTTCAATATGTTTTTGGATGATAGCTGTCATTTATAACTCTGCAGTTTTGTGAATTACAGTGCCCCTGACCTCCTTTCTTCAAATCGCTTTCTTGTGAGCTGGCCGCAAACCCGCAGGATTGCTTCAGGCCCTAATCTGGTTCCTGCACGGCATGCTGAGCCTTTGGTTAATTCCTCTTCCTGGTTGGAAATGAGCGTTAAATTTGCCCGTGCAGACACCTACAGCTAGTCTCTCATTGGTTCTCCCTATTCCTGTTCATCTTGCGCAGAAATTGCAAACTGTGCCAAACAGGAGGTTAAAGGCACTGACTCTCCAAGTGGGGAGAGTGTTAGTAAAGGGTCTGGAATTGTGAACCCGAGTAAAAGGGGACAAAAACTGAGATGCATTTGAAAACGTTTCCCGGTCACATGGTGCACCATACTGTGGGTTTCCCATGCATGCTTTAGCTGAAGGAAGAATCACTTAAACCTGGAGAGTTGGGAACCATGGAATGGGTACCATGTAGTATGACTACAAATGGTCTGCATTTGCTCATCGAACCTCACCAATGCTATCAGCCCGAAGTGTCCAACCTTATGTCTCTCTCAGCTCTGGGTTTTGATGAGGTAAATCCAGGTTGCATCACAAGCCCTGAATGAATTATTTAAGAATTGCTCTCTATTTCACGGTCATTGTGTTTTCTTTTTGTAATTCATTTTGATAATAAGATTTATCGGATTTTCTCTGCTGCCTTCATGCAGCTGTACACACGCTTGATTCTCTTATGGAGACATATAAATCCATGGGTTTGAAGATTCTTACTAGTCAGGTGTATTCCTAGGCGTTGAATATAGGGTGTTTAGCCCATTTCGTTGAGCAAGGGGTAGGTCTTGACTATTACATATTTGACGTATGGAATGGTATATGTGCTAATTTCTATCTCTGGTTTTATGCAGCACCCCAACTCACCTTTCCCCTTACGCAAACATAAGTTGGTTTTCTAAATTTGAGACCCTGTTCTGTTTTGTAATTCAGTTCATGTGTAGCCAAGATTACATTCGGTGTATTAGTGATATCTTATGATGTTTCATTTTCTGTGTGACTTATTTCACTTAGAATCATCGTACCTGAATCCACTCATTATGCCACGACGGGCCAGATGACATAGATTTCATTGGTGAGTGATATTCCATTGTACGTACGTACCACAACTTCTTTATCCATTTCTCGCTTTCTGGGATATTTAACTTGTACCGTAGACGAGGTTCTTGTAAACAGAGCCGGCTGAAACTTTGGGGTGGCTGTGTGTTTTTGATTTTAATTTCCCTAAGCTATAGGACCATAAGTGGAAGTGCCGTAGGCTCCGTTGCTTTGTTTTTTAGGTGTTTCAGGAAACACCATACACTTCTCCAGAGTGGCTGTTGGCAATTTACATCCCACCCATCAGCATAACAAGGCTCCCTGTTCTCCATGGCCTGTGCTGCATTTCTGGATTTTACACTTTTTTCAGATGGCCCTTTTGACCGGGGGGCAGTGAGACTTCATTGTAGTGCAGATTTCTTTAACATGCTTGCTTGGTTGGCCAAAAAGGGCGTATGATTTTTTTCCTGAATATATTCAGGAAAAAACGCATACGCCCTTTTTGGCCAAGTGCATCATTTTCGACGTTCTGCCTCTTTTCCTATGCTTTAAATGCAATTCCAGTCTACCCCCTGAAATCGTTTTCCTGCAATTCTGCCCCGCTTTCAAGTCCTCTTCGCAGCCTTCCTTCAATATATTTTTGGACGATAGCTGTCATTTATAACTCTGCAGGTTTGTGAATTACAGTGCCCCTGAGCTCCTTTCTTCAAATCGCTTTCTTGTGAGCTGGCCGCAAACCTGCAGGATTGCTTCAGGCCCTAATCTGGTTCCTGCACGGCATGCTGAGCCTTTGGTTAATTCCTCTTCCTGGTTGGAAATGAGCGTTAAATTTGCCCGTGCAGACACCTACAGCTAGTCTCTCATTGGTTCTCCCTATTCCTGTTCATCTTGCGCAGAAATTGCAAACTGTGCCAAACAGGAGGTTAAAGGCACTGACTCTCCAAGTGGGGAGAGTGTTAGTAAAGGGTCAGGAATTGTGAACCCGAGTAAAAGGGGACAAAAACTGAGATGCATTTGAAAACGTTTCCCGGTCACACGGTGCACCATACTGTGGGTTTCCCATGCATGTTTTACCTGAAGGAAGAATTGCTTAAACCTGGAGAGTTGGGACCCATGGAATGGGTACCATGCAGTATGACTTCAAATGGTCTGCATTTGCTCATTGAACCTCACCAATGCTATCAGCCTGAAGTGTCCAACCTTATGTCTCACTCAGCTCTGGGTGTAGATGAGGTAAATCCAGGTTGCATCACAAGCCCTGAATGAATTATTTAAGAATTGCTCTCTATTTCACTGTCATTCTGTTTTGTTATTGTAATTCATTTTGATAATGGGATTTATCGGATTTTCTCTGCTGCCTTCATGCAGCTGTGCACACGCTTGATTCTCTTATGGAGACATATAAATCCATGGGTTTGAATATTCTTTCTAGTCAGGTGTATTCCTAGACGTTGAATATAGGGTGTTTAGCCCATTTGGTTGAGCAAGGGGTAGGTCTTGACTATTCCGTATTTGACGTATGGAATGGTATCTGTGCTAATTTCTAACTCTGGTTTTATGCAGCACCCCAACTCACCTTTCCCCTTAAGCAAACATAAGTTGGTTTTCTAAATTTGAGACCCTGTTCTGTTTTGTAATTCAGTTCATGTGTAGCCAAGATTACATTCCGTGTATTAGTGATATCTTATGATGTTTCATTTTCTGTGTGACTTATTTCACTTAGAATCATCGTACCTGAATCCACTCATTATGCCACGACGGGCCAGATGACATAGAATTCATTGGTGAGTGATATTCCATTGTACGTACGTACCACAACTTCTTTATCCATTTTTCGCTTTCTGGGATATTTAACTTGTACCGTAGACGAGGTTCTTGTAAACAGAGCCATCTGAAACTTTGGGGTGGCTGTGTGTTTTTGATTTTAATTTCCCTAAGCTATAGGACCATAAGTGGAAGTGCCGTAGGCTCCGTTGCTTTGTTTTTTAGGTGTTTCAGGAAACACCATACAATTCTCCAGAGTGGCTGTTGGCAATTTACATCCCACCCATCAGCATAACAAGGCTCCCTGTTCTACATGGCCTGTGCTGCATTTCTGGATTTTACACTTTTTTCAGATGGCCCTTTTCACCGGTGGGCAGTGAGACTTCATTGTAGTGCAGATTTCTTTAACATGCTTGCTTGGTTGGCCAAAAAGCGCGTATGCGTTTTTACCTGAATATATTCAGGAAAAAACGCATACGCCCTTTTTGGCCACGTGCATCATTGTCGACGTTCTGCCTCTTTTCCTATGCTTTAAATGCAATTCCACTCTACTCCCTGAAACCGTTTTCCTGCAATTCTGCCCCGATTTCAAGTCCTCTTCGCAGCCTTCCTTCAATATATTTTTGGACAATAGCTGTCATTTATAACTTTGCAGGTTTGAGAATTACAGTGCCCCTGAGCTCCTTTCTTCAAATCGCTTTCTTGTGAGCTGGCCGCAAACCCGCAGGATTGCTTCAGGCCCTAATCTTGTTCCGGCACGGCATGCTGAGCCTTTGGTTAATTCCTGTTCCTGGTTTGAAATGAGCGTTAAATTTGCCCGTGCAGACACCTACAGCTAGTCTCTCATTGGTTCTCCCTATTCCTGTTCATCTTGTGCAGAAATTGCAAACTGTGCCAAACAGGAGTTTAAAGGCACTGACTCTCCAAGTGGGGAGAGTGTTAGTAAAGGGTTTGGAATTATGAACCCGAGTAAAAGGGGACGAAAACTGAGATGCATTTGAAAACGTTTCCCGGTCACACGGTGCACCATACTGTGGGTTTCCCATGCATGCTTTAGCTGAAGGAAGAATCGCTTAAAACTGGAGAGTTGGGACCCATGGAATGTGTACCATGTATTATGACTTCAAATGGTCTGCATTTGCTCATCGAACCTCACCAATGCTATCAGCCCGATGTGTCCAACCTTATGTCTCACTCAGCTCTGGGTGTAGATGAGGTAAATCCAGGTTGCATCACAAGCCCTGAATGAATTATTTAAGAATTGCTCTCTATTTCACTGTCATTGTGTTTTGTTTCTGTAATTCATTTTGATAATAGGATTTATTGGGTTTTCTCTGCTGCCTTCATGCAGCTGTACACACGCTTGATTCTCTTATGGAGACATATAAATCAATGGGTTTGAAGATTCTTTCTAGTCAGGTGTATTCCTAGGTGTTGAATATAGGGTGTTTAGCCCATTTCGTTGAGCAAGGGGTATGTCTTGACTATTACGTATTTGACATATGGAATGGTATCTGTGCTAATTTCTATCTCTGGTGTTATGCAGCACCCCAACTCACCTTTCCCCTTACGCAAACATAAGTTCGTTTTCTAAATTTGAGACCCTGTTCTGTTTTGTAATTCATTTCATGTGTAGCCACGATTACATTCCGTGTATTAGTGACATCTTATGATGTTTCATTTTCTGTGTGACTTATTTCACTTAGAATCATCGTACCTGAATCGACTCATTATGCCACGATGGGCCAGATGACATAGATTTCATTGGTGAGTGATATTCCATTGTACGTACGTACCACAACTTCTTTATCCATTTTTCGCTTTCTGGGATATTTAACATGTACCGTAGATGAGGTTCTTGTAAACAGATCCGTCTGAAACTTTGGGGTGGCTGTGTGTTTTTGATTTTAATTTCCCTAAGCTATAGGACCATAAGTGGAAGAGCCGTAGTCTCCGTTGCTTTGTTTTTTAGGTGTTTCAGGAAACACCATACACTTCTCCAGAGTGGCTGTTGGCAATTTACATCCCACCCATCAGCATAACAAGGCTCCCTGTTCTCCATGGCCTGTGCTGCATTTCTGGATTTTACACTTTTTTCAGATGGCCCTTTTGACCGGGGGGCAGTGAGACTTCATTGTAGTGCAGATTTCTTTAACATGCTTGCTTGGTTGGCCAAAAAGGGTGTATGCGTTTTTTCCTGAATATATTTAGGAAAAAACGCATACGCCCTTTTTAGCCAAGTGCATCATTGTCGACGTTCTGCCTCTTTTCCTATGCTTTAAATGCAATTCCAGTCTACCCCCTGAAATCGTTTTCCTGCAATTCTGCCCCGCTTTCAAGTCCTCTTCGCAGCCTTCCTTCAATATGTTTTTGGATGATAGCTGTCATTTATAACTCTGCAGTTTTGTGAATTACAGTGCCCCTGACCTCCTTTCTTCAAATCGCTTTCTTGTGAGCTGGCCGCAAACCCGCAGGATTGCTTCAGGCCCTAATCTGGTTCCTGCACGGCATGCTGAGCCTTTGGTTAATTCCTCTTCCTGGTTGGAAATGAGCGTTAAATTTGCCCGTGCAGACACCTACAGCTAGTCTCTCATTGGTTCTCCCTATTCCTGTTCATCTTGCGCAGAAATTGCAAACTGTGCCAAACAGGAGGTTAAAGGCACTGACTCTCCAAGTGGGGAGAGTGTTAGTAAAGGGTCTGGAATTGTGAACCCGAGTAAAAGGGGACAAAAACTGAGATGCATTTGAAAACGTTTCCCGGTCACATGGTGCACCATACTGTGGGTTTCCCATGCATGCTTTAGCTGAAGGAAGAATCACTTAAACCTGGAGAGTTGGGAACCATGGAATGGGTACCATGTAGTATGACTACAAATGGTCTGCATTTGCTCATCGGACCTCACCAATGCTATCAGCCCGAAGTGTCCAACCTTATGTCTCTCTCAGCTCTGGGTTTTGATGAGGTAAATCCAGGTTGCATCACAAGCCCTGAATGAATTATTTAAGAATTGCTCTCTATTTCACGGTCATTGTGTTTTGTTTTTGTAATTCATTTTGATAATAAGATTTATCAGATTTTCTCTGCGGCCTTCATGCAGCTGTACACACGCTTGATTCTCTTATGGAGACATATAAATCCATGGGTTTGAAGATTCTTACTAGTCAGGTGTATTCCTAGGCGTTGAATATAGGGTGTTTAGCCCATTTCGTTGAGCAAGGGGTAGGTCTTGACTATTACATATTTGACGTATGGAATGGTATATGTGCTAATTTCTATCTCTGGTTTTATGCAGCACCCCAACTCACCTTTCCCCTTACGCAAACATAAGTTGGTTTTCTAAATTTGAGACCCTGTTCTGTTTTGTAATTCAGTTCATGTGTAGCCAAGATTACATTCGGTGTATTAGTGATATCTTATGATGTTTCATTTTCTGTGTGACTTATTTCACTTAGAATCATCGTACCTGAATCCACTCATTATGCCACGACGGGCCAGATGACATAGATTTCATTGGTGAGTGATATTCCATTGTACGTACGTACCACAACTTCTTTATCCATTTCTCGCTTTCTGGGATATTTAACTTGTACCGTAGACGAGGTTCTTGTAAACAGAGCCGGCTGAAACTTTGGGGTGGCTGTGTGTTTTTGATTTTAATTTCCCTAAGCTATAGGACCATAAGTGGAAGTGCCGTAGGCTCCGTTGCTTTGTTTTTTAGGTGTTTCAGGAAACACCATACACTTCTCCAGAGTGGCTGTTGGCAATTTACATCCCACCCATCAGCATAACAAGGCTCCCTGTTCTCCATGGCCTGTGCTGCATTTCTGGATTTTACACTTTTTTCAGATGGCCCTTTTGACCGGGGGGCAGTGAGACTTCATTGTAGTGCAGATTTCTTTAACATGCTTGCTTGGTTGGCCAAAAAGGGCGTATGATTTTTTTCCTGAATATATTCAGGAAAAAACGCATACGCCCTTTTTGGCCAAGTGCATCATTTTCGACGTTCTGCCTCTTTTCCTATGCTTTAAATGCAATTCCAGTCTACCCCCTGAAATCGTTTTCCTGCAATTCTGCCCCGCTTTCAAGTCCTCTTCGCAGCCTTCCTTCAATATATTTTTGGACGATAGCTGTCATTTATAACTCTGCAGGTTTGTGAATTACAGTGCCCCTGAGCTCCTTTCTTCAAATCGCTTTCTTGTGAGCTGGCCGCAAACCTGCAGGATTGCTTCAGGCCCTAATCTGGTTCCTGCACGGCATGCTGAGCCTTTGGTTAATTCCTCTTCCTGGTTGGAAATGAGCGTTAAATTTGCCCGTGCAGACACCTACAGCTAGTCTCTCATTGGTTCTCCCTATTCCTGTTCATCTTGCGCAGAAATTGCAAACTGTGCCAAACAGGAGGTTAAAGGCACTGACTCTCCAAGTGGGGAGAGTGTTAGTAAAGGATCTGGAATTGTGAACCCGAGTAAAAGGGGACAAAAACTGAGATGCATTTGAAAACGTTTCCCGGTCACACGGTGCACCATACTGTGGGTTTCCCATGCATGTTTTACCTGAAGGAAGAATTGCTTAAACCTGGAGAGTTGGGACCCATGGAATGGGTACCATGCAGTATGACTTCAAATGGTCTGCATTTGCTCATTGAACCTCACCAATGCTATCAGCCTGAAGTGTCCAACCTTATGTCTCACTCAGCTCTGGGTGTAGATGAGGTAAATCCAGGTTGCATCACAAGCCCTGAATGAATTATTTAAGAATTGCTCTCTATTTCACTGTCATTCTGTTTTGTTATTGTAATTCATTTTGATAATGGGATTTATCGGATTTTCTCTGCTGCCTTCATGCAGCTGTGCGCACGCTTGATTCTCTTATGGAGACATATAAATCCATGGGTTTGAATATTCTTTCTAGTCAGGTGTATTCCTAGACGTTGAATATAGGGTGTTTAGCCCATTTGGTTGAGCAAGGGGTAGGTCTTGACTATTCCGTATTTGACGTATGGAATGGTATCTGTGCTAATTTCTAACTCTGGTTTTATGCAGCACCCCAACTCACCTTTCCCCTTAAGCAAACATAAGTTGGTTTTCTAAATTTGAGACCCTGTTCTGTTTTGTAATTCAGTTCATGTGTAGCCAAGATTACATTCCGTGTATTAGTGATATCTTATGATGTTTCATTTTCTGTGTGACTTATTTCACTTAGAATCATCGTACCTGAATCCACTCATTATGCCACGACGGGCCAGATGACATAGACTTCATTGGTGAGTGATATTCCATTGTATGTACGTACCACAACTTCTTTATCCATTTTTCGCTTTCTGGGATATTTAACTTGTACCGTAGACGAGGCTCTTGTAAACAGAGCCGTCTGAAACTTTGGGGTGGCTGTGTGTTTTTGATTTTAATTTCCCTAAGCTATAGGACCATAAGTGGAAGTGCCGTAGGCTCCGTTGCTTTGTTTTTTAGGTGTTTCAGGAAACACCATACACTTCTGCAGAGTGGCTGTTGGCAATTTACATCCCACCCATCAGAATAACAAGGCTCCCTGTTCTCCATGGCCTGTGCTGCATTTCTGGATTTTACACTTTTTTCATATGGCCCTTTTGACCGGGGGGCAGTGAGACTTCATTGTAGTGCAGATTTCTTTAACATGCTTGCTTGGTTGGCCAAAAAGGGCGTATGCGTTTTTTCCTGTATATATTCAGGAAAAAACGCATACGCCCTTTTTGGCCACGTGCATCATTGTCGACGTTCTGCCTCTTTTCCTATGCTTTAAATGCAATTCCACTCTACTCCCTGAAACCGTTTTCCTGCAATTCTGCCCCGATTTCAAGTCCTCTTCGCAGCCTTCCTTCAATATATTTTTGGACAATAGCTGTCATTTATAACTTTGCAGGTTTGAGAATTACAGTGCCCCTGAGCTCCTTTCTTCAAATCGCTTTCTTGTGAGCTGGCCGCAAACCCGCAGGATTGCTTCAGGCCCTAATCTTGTTCCGGCACGGCATGCTGAGCCTTTGGTTAATTCCTGTTCCTGGTTTGAAATGAGCGTTAAATTTGCCCGTGCAGACACCTACAGCTAGTCTCTCATTGGTTCTCCCTATTCCTGTTCATCTTGTGCAGAAATTGCAAACTGTGCCAAACAGGAGTTTAAAGGCACTGACTCTCCAAGTGGGGAGAGTGTTAGTAAAGGGTTTGGAATTATGAACCCGAGTAAAAGGGGACGAAAACTGAGATGCATTTGAAAACGTTTCCCGGTCACACGGTGCACCATACTGTGGGTTTCCCATGCATGCTTTAGCTGAAGGAAGAATCGCTTAAAACTGGAGAGTTGGGACCCATGGAATGTGTACCATGTATTATGACTTCAAATGGTCTGCATTTGCTCATCGAACCTCACCAATGCTATCAGCCCGATGTGTCCAACCTTATGTCTCACTCAGCTCTGGGTGTAGATGAGGTAAATCCAGGTTGCATCACAAGCCCTGAATGAATTATTTAAGAATTGCTCTCTATTTCACTGTCATTGTGTTTTGTTTCTGTAATTCATTTTGATAATAGGATTTATTGGGTTTTCTCTGCTGCCTTCATGCAGCTGTACACACGCTTGATTCTCTTATGGAGACATATAAATCAATGGGTTTGAAGATTCTTTCTAGTCAGGTGTATTCCTAGGTGTTGAATATAGGGTGTTTAGCCCATTTCGTTGAGCAAGGGGTATGTCTTGACTATTACGTATTTGACATATGGAATGGTATCTGTGCTAATTTCTATCTCTGGTGTTATGCAGCACCCCAACTCACCTTTCCCCTTACGCAAACATAAGTTCGTTTTCTAAATTTGAGACCCTGTTCTGTTTTGTAATTCATTTCATGTGTAGCCACGATTACATTCCGTGTATTAGTGACATCTTATGATGTTTCATTTTCTGTGTGACTTATTTCACTTAGAATCATCGTACCTGAATCGACTCATTATGCCACGATGGGCCAGATGACATAGATTTCATTGGTGAGTGATATTCCATTGTACGTACGTACCACAACTTCTTTATCCATTTTTCGCTTTCTGGGATATTTAACATGTACCGTAGATGAGGTTCTTGTAAACAGATCCGTCTGAAACTTTGGGGTGGCTGTGTGTTTTTGATTTTAATTTCCCTAAGCTATAGGACCATAAGTGGAAGAGCCGTAGTCTCCGTTGCTTTGTTTTTTAGGTGTTTCAGGAAACACCATACACTTCTCCAGAGTGGCTGTTGGCAATTTACATCCCACCCATCAGCATAACAAGGCTCCCTGTTCTCCATGGCCTGTGCTGCATTTCTGGATTTTACACTTTTTTCAGATGGCCCTTTTGACCGGGGGGCAGTGAGACTTCATTGTAGTGCAGATTTCTTTAACATGCTTGCTTGGTTGGCCAAAAAGGGTGTATGCGTTTTTTCCTGAATATATTTAGGAAAAAACGCATACGCCCTTTTTAGCCAAGTGCATCATTGTCGACGTTCTGCCTCTTTTCCTATGCTTTAAATGCAATTCCAGTCTACCCCCTGAAATCGTTTTCCTGCAATTCTGCCCCGCTTTCAAGTCCTCTTCGCAGCCTTCCTTCAATATGTTTTTGGATGATAGCTGTCATTTATAACTCTGCAGTTTTGTGAATTACAATGCCCCTGACCTCCTTTCTTCAAATCGCTTTCTTGTGAGCTGGCCGCAAACCCGCAGGATTGCTTCAGGCCCTAATCTGGTTCCTGCACGGCATGCTGAGCCTTTGGTTAATTCCTCTTCCTGGTTGGAAATGAGCGTTAAATTTGCCCGTGCAGACACCTACAGCTAGTCTCTCATTGGTTCTCCCTATTCCTGTTCATCTTGCGCAGAAATTGCAAACTGTGCCAAACAGGAGGTTAAAGGCACTGACTCTCCAAGTGGGGAGAGTGTTAGTAAAGGGTCTGGAATTGTGAACCCGAGTAAAAGGGGACAAAAACTGAGATGCATTTGAAAACGTTTCCCGGTCACATGGTGCACCATACTGTGGGTTTCCCATGCATGCTTTAGCTGAAGGAAGAATCACTTAAACCTGGAGAGTTGGGAACCATGGAATGGGTACCATGTAGTATGACTACAAATGGTCTGCATTTGCTCATCGAACCTCACCAATGCTATCAGCCCGAAGTGTCCAACCTTATGTCTCTCTCAGCTCTGGGTTTTGATGAGGTAAATCCAGGTTGCATCACAAGGCCTGAATGAATTATTTAAGAATTGCTCTCTATTTCACGGTCATTGTGTTTTGTTTTTGTAATTCATTTTGATAATAAGATTTATCGGATTTTCTCTGCTGCCTTCATGCAGCTGTACACACGCTTGATTCTCTTATGGAGACATATAAATCCATGGGTTTGAAGATTCTTACTAGTCAGGTGTATTCCTAGGCGTTGAATATAGGGTGTTTAGCCCATTTCGTTGAGCAAGGGGTAGGTCTTGACTATTACATATTTGACGTATGGAATGGTATATGTGCTAATTTCTATCTCTGGTTTTATGCAGCACCCCAACTCACCTTTCCCCTTACGCAAACATAAGTTGGTTTTCTAAATTTGAGACCCTGTTCTGTTTTGTAATTCAGTTCATGTGTAGCCAAGATTACATTCCGTGTATTAGTGATATCTTATGATGTTTCATTTTCTGTGTGACTTATTTCACTTAGAATCATCGTACCTGAATCCACTCATTATGCCACGACGGGCCAGATGACATAGATTTCATTGGTGAGTGATATTCCATTGTACGTACGTAGCACAACTTCTTTATCCATTTCTCGCTTTCTGGGATATTTAACTTGTACCGTAGACGAGGTTCTTGTAAACAGAGCCGGCTGAAACTTTGGGGTGGCTGTGTGTTTTTGATTTTAATTTCCCTAAGCTATAGGACCATAAGTGGAAGTGCCGTAGGCTCCGTTGCTTTGTTTTTTAGGTGTTTCAGGAAACACCATACACTTCTCCAGAGTGGCTGTTGGCAATTTACATCCCACCCATCAGCATAACAAGGCTCCCTGTTCTCCATGGCCTGTGCTGCATTTCTGGATTTTACACTTTTTTCAGATGGCCCTTTTGACCGGGGGGCAGTGAGACTTCATTGTAGTGCAGATTTCTTTAACATGCTTGCTTGGTTGGCCAAAAAGGGCGTATGATTTTTTTCCTGAATATATTCAGGAAAAAACGCATACGCCCTTTTTGGCCAAGTGCATCATTTTCGACGTTCTGCCTCTTTTCCTATGCTTTAAATGCAATTCCAGTCTACCCCCTGAAATCGTTTTCCTGCAATTCTGCCCCGCTTTCAAGTCCTCTTCGCAGCCTTCCTTCAATATATTTTTGGACGATAGCTGTCATTTATAACTCTGCAGGTTTGTGAATTACAGTGCCCCTGAGCTCCTTTCTTCAAATCGCTTTCTTGTGAGCTGGCCGCAAACCTGCAGGATTGCTTCAGGCCCTAATCTGGTTCCTGCACGGCATGCTGAGCCTTTGGTTAATTCCTCTTCCTGGTTGGAAATGAGCGTTAAATTTGCCCGTGCAGACACCTACAGCTAGTCTCTCATTGGTTCTCCCTATTCCTGTTCATCTTGCGCAGAAATTGCAAACTGTGCCAAACAGGAGGTTAAAGGCACTGACTCTCCAAGTGGGGAGAGTGTTAGTAAAGGGTCAGGAATTGTGAACCCGAGTAAAAGGGGACAAAAACTGAGATGCATTTGAAAACGTTTCCCGGTCACACGGTGCACCATACTGTGGGTTTCCCATGCATGTTTTACCTGAAGGAAGAATTGCTTAAACCTGGAGAGTTGGGACCCATGGAATGGGTACCATGCAGTATGACTTCAAATGGTCTGCATTTGCTCATCGAACCTCACCAATGCTATCAGCCTGAAGTGTCCAACCTTATGTCTCACTCAGCTCTGGGTGTAGATGAGGTAAATCCAGGTTGCATCACAAGCCCTGAATGAATTATTTAAGAATTGCTCTCTATTTCACTGTCATTCTGTTTTGTTATTGTAATTCATTTTGATAATGGGATTTATCGGATTTTCTCTGCTGCCTTCATGCAGCTGTGCACACGCTTGATTCTCTTATGGAGACATATAAATCCATGGGTTTGAATATTCTTTCTAGTCAGGTGTATTCCTAGACGTTGAATATAGGGTGTTTAGCCCATTTGGTTGAGCAAGGGGTAGGTCTTGACTATTCCGTATTTGACGTATGGAATGGTATCTGTGCTAATTTCTAACTCTGGTTTTATGCAGCACCCCAACTCACCTTTCCCCTTAAGCAAACATAAGTTGGTTTTCTAAATTTGAGACCCTGTTCTGTTTTGTAATTCAGTTCATGTGTAGCCAAGATTACATTCCGTGTATTAGTGATATCTTATGATGTTTCATTTTCTGTGTGACTTATTTCACTTAGAATCATCGTACCTGAATCCACTCATTATGCCACGACGGGCCAGATGACATAGACTTCATTGGTGAGTGATATTCCATTGTATGTACGTACCACAACTTCTTTATCCATTTTTCGCTTTCTGGGATATTTAACTTGTACCGTAGACGAGGTTCTTGTAAACAGAGCCGTCTGAAACTTTGGGGTGGCTGTGTGTTTTTGATTTTAATTTCCCTAAGCTATAGGACCATAAGTGGAAGTGCCGTAGGCGCCGTTGCTTTGTTTTTTAGGTGTTTCAGGAAACACCATACACTTCTCCAGAGTGGCTGTTGGCAATTTACATCCCACCCATCAGAATAACAAGGCTCCCTGTTCTCCATGGCCTGTGCTGCATTTCTGGATTTTACACTTTTTTCAGATGGCCCTTTTGACCGGGGGGCAGTGAGACTTCATTGTAGTGCAGATTTCTTTAACATGCTTGCTTGGTTGGCCAAAAAGGGCGTATGCGTTTTTTCCTGTATATATTCAGGAAAAAACGCATACGCCCTTTTTGGCCACGTGCATCATTGTCGACGTTCTGCCTCTTTTCCTCTGCTTTAAATGCAATTCCACTCTACTCCCTGAAACCGCTTTCCTGCAATTCTGCCCCGATTTCAAGTCCTCTTCGCAGCCTTCCTTCAATATATTTTTGGACAATAGCTGTCTTTATAACTTTGCAGGTTTGAGAATTACAGTGCCCCTGAGCTCCTTTCTTCAAATCGCTTTTTTGTGAGCTGGCCGCAAACCCGCAGGATTGCTTCAGGCCCTAATCTTGTTCCGGCACGGCATGCTGAGCCTTTGGTTAATTCCTGTTCCTGGTTGGAAATGAGCGTTAAATTTGCCCGTGCAGACACCTACAGCTAGTCTCTCATTGGTTCTCCCTATTCCTGGTCATCTTGTGCAGAAATTGCAAACTGTGCCAAACAGGAGTTTAAAGGCACTGACTCTCCAAGTGGGGAGAGTGTTAGTAAAGGGTCTGGAATTATGAACCCGAGTAAAAGGGGACGAAAACTGAGATGCATTTGAAAACGTTTCCCGGTCACACGGTGCACCATACTGTGGGTTTCCCATGCATGCTTTAGCTGAAGGAAGAATCGCTTAAAACTGGATAGTTGGGACCCATGGAATGTGTACCATGTATTATGACTTCAAATGGTCTGCATTTGCTCATCGAACCTCACCAATGCTATCAGCCCGATGTGTCCAACCTTATGTCTCACTCAGCTCTGGGTGTAGATGAGGTAAATCCAGGTTGCATCACAAGCCCTGAATGAATTATTTAAGAATTGCTCTCTATTTCACTGTCATTGTGTTTTGTTTCTGTAATTCATTTTGATAATAGGATTTATCGGATTTTCTCTGCTGCCTTCATGCAGCTGTACACACGCTTGATTCTATTATGGAGACATATAAATCAATGGGTTTGAAGATTCTTTCTAGTCAGGTGTATTCCTAGGTTTTGAATATAGGGTGTTTAGCCCATTTCGTTGAGCAAGGGGTATGTCTTGACTATTACGTATTTGACATATGGAATGGTATCTGTGCTAATTTCTATCTCTGGTGTTATGCAGCACCCCAACTCACCTTTCCCCTTACGCAAACATAAGTTCGTTTTCTAAATTTGAGACCCTGTTCTGTTTTGTAATTCATTTCATGTGTAGCCAAGATTACATTCCGTGTATTAGTGACATCTTATGATGTTTCATTTTCTGTGTGACTTATTTCACTTAGTTTCATTGTACCTGAATCCACTCATTATGCCACGACGGGCCAGATGACATAGATTTCATTGGTGAGTGATATTCCATTGTACGTACGTACCACAACTTCTTTATCCATTTTTTGCTTTCTGGGATATTTAACCTGTACCGTAGACGAGGTTCTTGTAAACAGATCCGTCTGAAACTTTGGGGTGGCTGTGTGTTTTTGATTTTAATTTCCCTAAGCTATAGGACCATAAGTGGAAGTGCCATAGGCTCCGTTGCTTTGTTTTTTAGGTGTTTCTGGAAACACCATACACTTCTCCAGAGTGGTTCTTGGCAATTTACATCCCACCCATCAGCATAACAAGGCTCCCTGTTCTCCATGGCCTGTGCTGCATTTCTGGATTTTACACTTTTTTCAGATGGCCCTTTTGACCGGGGGGCAGTGAGACTTCATTGTAGTGCAGATTTCTTTAACATGCTTGCTTGGTTGGCCAAAAAGAGCGTATGCGTTTTTTCCTGAATATATTCAGGAAAAAACGCATACGCCCTTTTTGGCCAAGTGCATCATTGTCGACGTTCTGCCTCTTTTCCTATGCTTTAAATGCAATTCCAGTCTACCCCCTGAAATCGTTTTCCTGCAATTCTGCCCCGCTTTCAAGTCCTCTTCGCAGCCTTCCTTCAATATATTTTTGGACGATAGCTGTCATTTATAACTCTGCAGGTTTGTGAATTACAGTGCCCCTGAGCTCCTTTCTTCAAATCTCTTTCTTGTGAGCTGGCCGCAAACCCGCAGGATTGCTTCAGGCCCTAATCTGGTTCCGGCATGGCATGCTGAGCCTTTGGTTAATTCCTCTTCCTGGTTGGAAATGAGCGTTAAATTTGCCCATGCAGACACCTACAGCTAGTCTCTCATTGGTTCTCCCTATTCCTGTTCATCTTGCGCAGAAATTGCAAATTGTGCCAAACAGGAGGTTAAAGGCACTGACTCTCCAAGTGGGGAGAGTGTTAGTAAAGGGTCTGGAATTGTGAACCCGAGTAAAAGGGGACGAAAACTGAGATGCATTTGAAAACGTTTCCCGGTCACATGGTGCACCATACTGTGGGTTTCCCATGCATGCCTTAGCTGAAGGAAGAATCACTTAAACCTGGAGAGTTGGGACCCATGGAATGGGTACCATGCAGTATGACTTCAAATGGTCTGCATTTGCTCATCGAACCTCACCAATGCTATCAGCCCGAAGTGTCCAACCTTATGTCTCACTCAGCTCTGGGTTTTAATGAGGTAAATTCAGGTTGCATCACAAGCCCTGAGTGAATTATTTAAAAATTGCTCTCTATTTCACTGTCATTGTGTTTTGTTTTTGTAATTCATTTTGATAATAGGATTTATCGGATTTTCTCTGCTGCCTTCATGCAGGTGTACACACGCTTGATTCTCTTATGGAGACATATAAATCCATGGGTTTGAAGATTCTTACTAGTCAGGTGTATTCCTAGGCGTTGAATATAGGGTGTTTAGCCCATTTCGTTGAGCAAGGGGTAGGTCTTGACTATTACGTATTTGACATATGGAATGTTATCTGTGCTAATTTCTATCTCTGGTTTTATGCAGCACCCCAACTCACCTTTCCCCTTAAGCAAACATAAGTTGTTTTTCTAAATTTGAGACCCTGTTCTGTTTTGTAATTCAGTTCATGTGTAGCCAAGATTACATTCGGTGTATTAGTGATATCTTATGATGTTTCTTTTTCTGTGTGACTTATTTCACTTAGAATCATCGTACCTGAATCCACTCATTGTGACACGTCGGGCCAGATGACATAGATTTCATTGGTGAGTGATATTCCATTGTATGTACGTACCACAACTTCTTAATCCATTTTTCGCTTTCTGGGATATTTAACTTGTACCGTAGATGAGGTTTTTGTAAACAGAGCCATCCCAAATTTTGGGGTGGATGTGTGTTTTTGATTTTAATGTGCCTAAGCTACTGGACCATAAGTGGAAGTGCCATAGGCTGTGTTGCTTTGTTTCCTACGTGTTTCAGGAAACACCATACACTTCTCCAGTGTGGCTGTTGGCAATTTACATCCTGCCCATCAGCATAACAAGGCTCCATGATCTCCATGGCCTGTCCTGCCTTTCTGGATTTTACACTTTTTCCAGATGGCCCTGTTGACTGGGGGGCAGTGAGACATCCCTTGTAGTGCAGATTTCCTTTACATGCTTGCTTAGTTGGCCAAAAAGGGCGTATGCGTTTTTTCCTGAATATATTCAGGAAAAAACGCATATGCACTTTTTGGTCAAGTGCATCATTGTCGACGTTCTGCCTCTTTTCCTATGCTTTAAATGCAATTCCCGTCTACCCCCTGAAACCGTTTTCCTGAAATTCTGCCCCTCTTTCAAGTCCACTTCGCAGACTTACTTCAATATATTTTTGGACGATAGCTGTCATTCATAACTCTGCAGGTTTGTGAATTACTGTGCTCCTGAGCTCATTTCTTCAACTCGTTTTCTTGTGAGCTGGCAGCAAAACCGCAGGATTGCTTTAGGCCCTACTCTCTTTCTGGCAGGGCATGCTGAGCCATTGGTTAATTCCTCTTCCTGGTGGGAAATGAGCGTTACATTTGCCCGTGCAGACACCTACAGCTAGTCTCTCATTGGTTCTCCCTATTCCTGTTCACCTTGCGCAGAAATTGCAAACTGTGCCAAACAGGAGCTTAAAGGCACTGACTCTCCAAGTGGGGAGAGGGTTAGTAAAGCGTCTGGAATGGTGAACCCGAGTACCAGGGGACGAAAACTGAGATGCATTTGAAAACGTTTCCCAATCACACGGTGGACCATACTCTGGGTTTCCCATGCATGTTTTAGCTGAAGGAAGAATCCCTTAAACCTGGAGAGTTGGGACCCATGGAAAGGGTTCCATGCAGTATGACTTCAAAGGGTCTGCATTTGCTCACCGAACATCACCAATGCTATCAGCCCGAAGTGTCCAGCGTTATGTCTCACCTAGCTCTGGGTGTAGATGTGGTAAATCCAGGTTGCATCACAACCCTGAATGAATTATTTAAAAATTGCTCTCTATTTCACTGTCATTGTGTTTTGTATTTGAAAATTATTTTGATAATGGGATTTATCGGGTTTTCACTGCTACCTTTATGCCGCTGTACACACGCATGTTTCTCTTATGGAGACATATAAATCCGTGGGTTTTAAGATTCTTACTAGTCAGGTATATTCCTAGGCCCTGAATATGGGGTGTTGAGTCCATTTCGTTGAGCAAGGAGTAGGTCTGGTCTGTTACTTATTTTGCTTATGGAACGGTATCTGTGCTAATTTCAATCTCTGGTTTTATGCAGCACCCCAACTCATCTTTCCCCATAAGCAAGCATAAGTTGGTTTTCTAAATTTGAGACCCTGTTCTGTTTTGTAATTCAGTTCATGTGTAGCCAAGTTTACATTCCGTGTATTAGTGATATCTTATGATGTTTCATTTTCTGTGTGACTTATTTCACGTAGAATCATCGTACCTGAATACTCTCATTATGCCGCTATGGGCCTGATGACATAGATATAATTGCTGAGTGATATTCCATTGTACGTATGTACCAGAACTTCTTTATCCATTTTTCACTTTCTGGGATATTTAACTCGTACCGTAGATGAGGTTCTTGTAAACAGAACCGTCCCAAACTTTGGGGTGGCTGTGTGTTTTTGATTTTAATTTCCCAAAGCTATAGGACCATAAGTGGAAGTGCCATAGGCTGTGTTGCTTTGTTTCCTACGTGTTTCAGGAAACACCATACACTTCTCCAGAGTGGCTGTTGGCAATTTACATCCCGTAAATCAATATTATAAGGCTCCCTGTTCTCCATGGCCTGTCCTGTCTTTCTGGATTTTACACTTTTTTCAGATGACCCTTTTGACTGGGGTGCAGTGAGACTTCATTGTAGTGCAGATTTCCTGTACACGCTTGCTTGGTTGGCCAAAAAGTGCGTATGCGTTTTTTCCTGAATATATTAAGGAAAAAACGCTTACGCCCATTTTGGCCAAGTGCATCATTGTCAACATTCTGTCCCTTTTCCTGTGCTTTAAGTGCAATTCCAGTCTACCCCCTGAAATCGTTTTCCTGGAATTCTGCCCTGCTTTCTAGTCCTCTTCGCAGACTTACTTCAATATATTTTTGGACGATAGCTGTCATTCATAACTCTGCAGGTTTGTGAATTACAGTGCCCCTGAGCTCCTTTCTTCAACTCGCATTCTTCTGAGCTGGCTGCAAAACCGCAGGATTGCTTCAGTCCCTAATCTGTTTCCGGCAGGGCACGCTGAGCCTTTGCTTAATTCCTCTTCCTGGTGGGCAGCAAGCGATACATTTGCCCGTACAGACTCCTACAGCTGGTCTCTCATTGGTTCTCCCTATTCCTGTTCATCTTGCGCAGAAATTGCAAACTGTGCCAAACAGGAGGTTAAAGGCACTGACCCTCCGAGTGGGGAGAGTGTTAGTGAAGGGTCTGGAATGGTGAACCCGAGTACCAGGGGACAAAAACTGAGATGCATTTGAAAACATTTCCCAATCACCCAGTGTACCATAGTCTGGGTTTCCCATGCGTGTTTTAGCTGAAGGAAGAATCACTTAAACCTGGAGAGTTCGGACCCATGGAATGGGTACCATGCAGTGTGACTTCAAAGGGTCTGCATTTGCTCATCGAACCTCACCAATGATATCAGCCCGAAGTGTCCAACCTTATGTCTCTCTCAGCTCTGGGTTTAGATGAGGTAAATCCAGGTTGCATCACAAGCCCTGAATGAATTATTTAAGAATTGCTCTCTATTTCACTGTCATTGTGTTTTCTTTTTGTAATTCATTTTGATAATAAGATTTATCGGATTTTCTCTGCTGCCTTCATGCAGCTGTACACACGCTTGATTCTCTTATGGAGACATATAAATCCATGGGTTTGAAGATTCTTACTAGTCAGGTGTATTCCTAGGTGTTGAATATAGGGTGTTTAGCCCATTTCGTTGAGCAAGGGGTAGGTCTTGACTATTACATATTTGACGTATGGAATGGTATCTGTGCTAATTTCTATCTCTGGTTTTATGTAGCACCCCAACTCACATTTCCGCTTAATCAAACATAAGTTGGTTTTCTAAATTTGAGACCCTGTTCTGTTTTGTAATTCAGTTCATGTGTAGCCAAGATTACATTCCGTGTATTAGTGACATCTTATGATGTTTGATTTTCTGTGTGAGTTATTTCACTTAGAATCATCGTACCTGAATCCACTCATTATGCCACGACGGGCCAGATGACATAGATTTCATTGGTGAGTGATATTCCATTGTACGTACGTACCACAACTTCTTTATCCATTTCTCGCTTTCTGGGATATATAACTGGTACCGTAGACGAGGTTCTTGTAAACAGAGCCGTCTGGAACTTTGGGGTGGCTGTGTGTTTTTGATTTAAATTTCCCTAAGCTATAGGACCATAAGTGGAAGTGCCGTAGGCTCCGTTGCTTTGTTTTTTAGGTGTTTCAGGAAACACCATACACTTCTCCAGAGTGGCTGTTGGCAATTTACATCCCACCCATCAGCATAACAAGGCTCCCTGTTCTCCATGGCCTGTGCTGCATTTCTGGATTTTACACTTTTTTCAGATGGCCCTTTTGACCGGGGGGCAGTGAGACTTCATTGTAGTGCAGATTTCTTTAACATGCTTGCTTGGTTGGCCAAAAAGGCCGTATGCGTTTTTTCCTGAATATATTCAGGAAAAAACGCATACGGCCTTTTTGGCCAAGTGCATCATTGTCGATGTTCTGCCTCTTTTCCTATGCTTTAAATGCAATTCCAGTCTACCCCCTGAAATCGTTTTCCTGCAATTCTGCCCCGCTTTCAAGTCCTCTTCGCAGCCTTCCTTTAATATATTTTTGGACGATAGCTGTCATTTATAACTCTGCAGGTTTGTGAATTACAGTGCCCCTGAGCTCCTTTCTTCAAATCGCTTTCTTGTGAGCTGGCCGCAAACCCGCAGGATTGCTTCAGGGCCTAATCTGGTTCCTGCACGGCATGCTGAGCCTTTGGTTAATTCCTCTTCCTGGTTGGATATGAGCGTTAAATTTGCCCGTGCAGACACCTACAGCTAGTCTCTCATTGGTTCTCCCTATTTCTGTTCATCTTGCGCAGAAATTGCAAACTGTGCCAAACAGGAGGTTAAAGGCACTTACTCTCCAAGTGGGGAGAGTGTTAGTAAAGGGTCTGGAATTGTTAACCCGAATAAAAGGGGACAAAAACTGAGATGCATTTGAAAACGTTTCCCGGTCACATGGTGCACCATACTGTGGGTTTCCCATGCATGCTTTAGCTGAAGGAAGAATCACTTAAACCTGGAGAGTTGGGACCCATGGAATGGGTACCATGAAGTATGACTTCAAATGGTCTGCATTTGCTCATCGAACCTCACCAATGCTATCAGCCCGAAGTGTCCAACCTTATGTCTCACTCAGCTCTGGGTGTAGATGAGGTAAATCCAGGTTGCATCACAAGCCCTGAATGAATTATTTAAGAATTGCTCTCTATTTCACTGTCATTGTGTTTTGTTTTTGTAATTCATTTTGATAATAAGATTTATCGGATTTTCTCTGGTGCCTTCATGCAGCTGTACACACGCTTGATTCTCTTATGGAGACATATAAATCCATGGGTTTGAAGATTCTTACTAGTCAGGTGTATTCCTAGGTGTTGAATATAGTGTGTTTAGCCCATTTCGTTGAGCAAGGGGTAGGTCTTGACTATTACATATTTGACGTATGGAATGGTATCTGTGCTAATTTCTATCTCTGGTTTTATGCAGCACCCCAACTCACCTTTCCCCTTACGCAAACATAAGTTGGTTTTCTAAATCTGAGACCCTGTTCTGTTTTGTAATTCAGTTCATGTGTAGCCAAGATTACATTCGGTGTATTAGTGATATCTTATGATGTTTCATTATCTGTGTGACTTATTTCACTTAGAATCATCGTACCTGAATTGACTCATTATGCCACGACGGGCCAGATGACATAGATTTCATTGATGAGTGATATTCCATTGTACGTACGTACCACAACTTCTTTATCCATTTCTCGCTTTCTGGGATATTCAACTTGTACCGTAGACGAGGTTCTTGTAAACAGAGCCGTCTGAAACTTTGGGGTGGCTGTGTGTTTTTGATTTTAATTTCCCTAAGCTATAGGACCATAAGTGGAAGTGCCGTAGGCTCCGTTGCTTTGTTTTTTAGGTGTTTCAGGAAACACCATACACTTCTCCAGAGTGGCTGTTCGCAATTTACATCCCACCCATCAGCATAACAAGGCTCCCTGTTCTCCATGGCCTGTGCTGCATTTTTGGATTTTACACTTTTTTCAGATGGCCCTTTTGACCGGGGGGCAGTGAGACTACATTGTAGTGCAGATTTCTTTAACATGCTTGCTTGGTTGGCCAAAAAGGGCGTATGCGTTTTTTCCTGAATATATTCAGGAAAAAACGCATACGCCCTTTTTGGCCAAGTGCATCATTGTCGACGTTCTGCCTCTTTTCCTATGCTTTAAATGCAATTCCAGTCTACCCCCTGAAATCGTTTTCCTGCAATTCTGCCCCGCTTTCAAGTCCTCTTCGCAGCCTTCCTTCAATATATTTTCGGACGTTAGCTGTCATTTATAACTCTGCAGGTTTGTGAATTACAGTGCCCCTGAGCTCCTTTCTTCAAATCGCTTTCTTGTGAGCTGGCCGCAAACCCGCAGGATTGCTTCAGGCCCTAATCTGGTTCCTGCACGGCATGCTGAGCCTTTGGTTAATTCCTCTTCCTGGTTGGAAATGAGCGTTAAATTTGCCCGTGCAGACACCTACAGCTAGTCTCTCATTGGTTCTCCCTATTCCTGTTCATCTTGCGCAGAAATTGCTAACTGTGGTAAACAGGAGTTTAAAGGCACTGACTCTCCAAGTGGGGAGAGTGTTAGTAAAGGGTCTGGAATTGTGAACCCGAGTAAAAGGGGACAAAAACTGAGATGCATTTGAAAACGTTTCCCGGTCACATGGTGCACCATACTGTGGGTTTCCCATGCATGCTTTAGGTGAAGGAAGAATCACTTAAACCTGGAGAGTTGGGACCCATGGAATGGGTACCATGTAGTATGACTTCAAATGGTCTGCATTTGCTCATCGAACCTCACCAATGCTATCAGCCCGAAGTGTCCAACCTTATGTCTCACTCAGCTCTGGATGTAGATGTGGTAAATCCAGGTTGCATCACAAGCCCTGAATGAATTATTTAAGAATTGCTCTCTATTTCACTGTTCTTGTGTTTTGTTTTTGTAATATATTTTGATAATGGGATTTATCGGATTTTCTCTGCTGCATTCATGCCGCTGTACACATGCTTCATTCTCTTATGGAGACATATGAATCCATGGGTTTGAAAATTCTTACTAGTCAGGTGTATTCCTAGGCGTTGAATATGGGGTGTTTAGTCCATTTCGTTGAGCAGGGGGTAGGTCTTGACTATTACATATTTGGCTTATGAAAAGGTATCTGTGCTAATTTCTATCTCTGTTTTGATGCGGCACCCCAACTCACCTTTCCCCTTAAGCAAGCATAAGTTGGTTTTCTAAATTTGAGGCCCTGTTCTGTTTTGTAATTCAGTTCATGTGTAGCCTAGTTTATATTCCGTGTATTAGTGATATCTTATGATGTTTTATTTTCTGTGTGACTTATTTCACTTAGAATCATGGTACCTGAATCCACTCATTATGCCGCGACGGGCCTGATGACATAGATTTCATTGCTCAGTGATATTCCATTGTACGTACGTACCACAACTTCTTTATCCATTTTTCACATTCTGGGATATTTAACTTGTACCGTAGACGAGGTTCTTGTAAACAGAGCCGACCGAAACTTTGGGGTGGCTGTGTGTTTTTGATTTTAATTTCCCTAAGCTATAGGACCATAAGTGGAAGTGCCGTAGGCTCCGTTGCTTTGTTTTTTAGGTGTTCCAGGAAACACCATACACTTCTCCAGAGTGGCTGTTGGCAATTTACATCCCGCCCATCAGCATAACAAGGCTCCCGGTTCTCCATGCCCTGTGCTGCCTTTCTGGATTTTACACTTTTTTCAGATGGCCCTTATGACCAGGGGGAAGTGAGACTTCATTGTAGTGCAGATTTCCTTTGCAAGCTTGCTTGGTTGGCCAAAAAGCGTGTATGCGTTTTTTCCTGACTATATTCAGGAAAAATCGAATACGCCCTTTTTAGCCAAGTGCATCATTGTCAACGTTCTGCCTCTTTTCCTATGCTTTAAATGCATTTTCAGTCTAACTCCTGATATCGGTTTCCTGCAATTCTGCCCCACTTTCAAGTCCTCTTCGCGTCCTTACTTCAGTATATTTTTGGACAATAGCTGTCATTTATAACTCTGCATGTTTGTGAATTACAGTGCCCCTGAGCTCGTTTCTTCAACTCGTTTTCTTTTGAGCTGGCTGCATAACCATAGGATTGCTTCTGGCCCTAATCTTGTTCCGGCATTGCACGCTGACCGTTTGTTTAATTCTCCTTCCTGGTGGGAAATGAGCATTACTTTTGCCCATGCAGACACCTACAGCTAATCTCTCATTGGTTCTCCCTATTCCTGTACATCTTCTGCGTAAATTGCAAACTGAGCTAGACAGGAGGTTAAAGACACTGACTCTCCAAGTGGGGAGAGTGTTAGTAAAGCGTCTGGAATGGTGAACCCGAGTACCAGGGGACGAAAACTGAGATGCATTTAAAAACGTTTCCCAATCACACGGTGGACCATACACTGGGTTTCCCATGCACGTTTTAGCTGAAGGAAGAATCCCTTAAACCTGGAGAGTTGAAACCCATGGAATGGGTAAAATGCTGTATGACTTCAAATGGTCTGCATTTGCTCACAGAACCTCACCAATGCTATCAGCTCGAAGTGTCCAGCCTTATGTCTCATCCAGCTGTGGGTGTAGATGTGTTAAATCCAGGTTGCATCACAAGCCCTGAAAGAATTTTTTAAGAATTGCTCTCTATTTCACTGCCATTTTGTTATGTTTTTGAAATTTATTTTGAAAATGTGATTTAGCTGATTTTCACTGCTGCGTTTATGTCGCTCTACACACGCTTGATTCTCTTACGGAGACATATAAATCCATACGTTTTAAGACTCTTACTAGTCAGGTATATTCCTAGGTGGTGAATATGGGGTGTTGAGTCATTTCGTTGACCAAAAAGTAGGTCTTTTCTATTACATATTTGGCTTATGGAACAGTATCTGTGCTAATTTCAATCTCTGGTTTTATTCAGCACCCGAACTCACCTTTCCCCTTAAGCAAGCATATGTTGGTTTTCTAAATTTGAGGCCCCGTTCTGTTTTGTAGTTCCATTCATGTGTCCCCAAGTTTACATTCCGTGTATTAGTGATATCTTATGTTGCTTTAAATGATATCTTATGATATGTGTCTTTTTCTTTTGAATTATGTGACTTCGAATGATCATACGTAACTCCTCTGGAGTTGTTACAAATGGCCATATTTCATTGATTTCCAGGCTGAGTAATATTCCACTCTACATAAGTACCACATCTCTATCCATTTTTTCCCTCCAGAGACATTTAAGTTATATCCTAGTCGAGGTTCTTTTAAACAGAGAGGCGGTAAACATTGGGGTGCCTGTGTCCTCTCGATTTTTGTTTTTCCCAAGATACACGTCCATGAGTGCAAGTGCCCTGTGCTCTGTAGCTCATTTTTTAGATGCTTTAGTAAACACAATACACTTCTCCAGAGTGACCGTTGGCAATATACATTTCCACTATAAGCCTCACAGGGCTCCCTTTTCTCCTTGTCCTGTCCTGCATTTCTGGTGTTTACACTTTATGAGGACGGCTCTTCTGACTGATGTGAAGTGATATCTTTTGTAGTATTGATTTCCAGTGCCCACCTGTTTGGTTGGCTAAAAATGTGTGTGCCCTTTTCTTGAATATATACAGAAAGAGACGCATACACCCTTTTTGACCAAGTGCAAAGTTGCAAATGTTCAGCCCCTTTTCTGGTGCTTAATGGCGAGTCCTTTCTACCTCTTCCAATCCCTTTCCTGCCATTCTCCCTTGCTTACAAGTCCTTTTCTCTGACTATCCTCAAGACATTTTTTAGGGATAGATATTTTCAACTCTGCAGTTTCGTGAATTTTAGTGCCCCTGAGTTCCATTTTTTACTTGTGTTTATGGGAACTGGCCACAAAGCAGCGGGATTTCCTCAAGGCCTATTCTGTTTCCATGGGCAACCCTAGCCTTTGGTCAATTCGTCTTTCTGATTGGAAATTAAAGTGACATGTGGCTGTCCGAGCACCTAGGACTTGTCTCTCATTGTTCCTCCTCCTTCCGCTTCATCCTCTGGACAAATTCCAAACTGTACACAACAGGATGTTGACAGTGCTGACATCTCCAAGTGGGGAGACTGTTAGTAAAGACGCCGGAGTGGTGAACCCGAGCACCAGGAGATGAGGAGATGAGATGCCTTTTCCAAACTCTTCCCGATCAGACGGTATACCATCCTCTGGGTGTGACAGGCATGTTTTAGCTGTAGGAAGGATCCCATTCATGTGAGGAGACCACCAGGGCTTTTTCAAAATCAGTGTCTCTCCGCAACCCAAACTGGGGAATTTTTTAAGCTACGGCTACACATATGTTCATTAAGGGCCTTGGGAAGTAGGCAGAGTCCAAACTTTAGATGATTGAAGTCTTCAGGGTCAGAAGCACTCACCAACGGCTTCCCTTAGGTTCCATTTTAACTATCATTGATAGATGATGTCAATAAAAATATCTATTCTTTTTCAGATTATTTCCCCTTATAGGTTATTGCAAAATATTGAGTGTAGTTCCCTGTGCTATACAGTAGTTCCTTGTTGATGATTGATTATATACATAGCAGTGTGTATGTGTTAATCCCAAACTGTTAATTTATGCCTCTTCCCACCTTTCCTCTTTGGTAATCATAAATTATAAGATTTTATACTTCTCAGAAATGGGGGAGCTGAAAGAGAGGTATCATTTTCAATGGAAAAGCATTTAAAACAAGATTGAAGCTTTAACCAAGATTATTAGATGTACATCCTTGGAAAGAAATCATTTCGTTTCTCTAATATTGACCTGACAAATAAGACAAACCTTTTCAGTGAACTTGCTTATAATAAAGTGATGGAAATATCAAATGGAAGTGTTAGAAACATCTTATTTTACCCGAGCCTTATACACTGTTCTATGTTAATTACAGTTTGGCTCACACATCTGTTCATTGAAGTTACAAGGTTCTCAATTTCTGTTACTGATCCTCCAGAGTGGACCCCAGCAAGTGTCCCCCTGCCCGGTGTCATTGGAGCCAACAGATCGAGACTGAGTTTGGTTCAGAAGCAAAGGAAACTTTATATTTTGATCAGAGAATGGAGAGGTGAGAGCATGTGCTACCCTGTGGGCTGTGGGCTGGGCTGCTGTGTAGAGATCCTGTCAGAGTCAGTGGGAGGGAGGGGGCAGAGCTCTCTCAAGGGCCCGGTTGGCTGCAGCTCAGGCTCTATATAACGGAGTCTGCCCTGGGCCCCAGGATCTGATGTGTCGACCCAGCCATTCTGCACCAGAAAATCTGGTCTGAAGTGCCAAGTGTGGAACCTCTGTATGCGGGACCCTAGGAGCACGTGAAATTAGACAAAGCACAAAGGATAAAAAGGTTAGACTTTATTTTATTGCCCAGATTCTATTTTTATCTCCCAGGGATTTTTAAGGGGCTTTGCCTTGGACAAACCCCGCTTCTGCCTTTTGTCCCCTTCCTCATTCTTGGAGTGCTGAGGGTGCAGACCCTTCATCTGTAACTGCTGAGTGCTGAGTTAAGAGCACTCATACTCGTGGGCGAGGGTCAGAACTTCTCCCCAGCAGCCTCCAGGTGACGTTGATTGTCCCCAGGGCTGCTGCCTCCCTGCTCGTCCGCCTGAGCACCAGTATTGGAAGTGTTATAGATTCTAATGACCGTTAAGGGTCCAGGAAGGAGATGTGCAGTGATGCTGTGAGGTCCAGTTTCACCCCGCCCCACATTTATTTGGCCACGTTAGGCTGACCGTTTCTGCCAGCCTAGATGCTCTGACCAGTAGTCTGCGCTTTCTTCAATTAGGCCCCTGAATTAACGTAAAAACAGCACCAGGTGTCAGGACCCTGCCCGCTCAACTCCCACACAGCCCAGGGTCAGTGGTGATGAAGGACCATGATGGCCACTGAGTCAACAGCCTTTTGAAGTAAACAGGAGTCCAGCCGGTCTTATTGGCCACCATCATCACGGTGTTTCTAGGCTTTTCTATGGTGACAGCGTGATATTCGGTTCCCCCGCCAAGATTATTAGCTCCCCTCTGGGTGCAGTAAGTCCTGCAAGCAGTAGTCTACTCTTTTGGGACACACTCTTGTTGTTTTATGAGAGAAACTCCAGGTCAAGTGATGGTCACATGAGTTGTCATGTTGCCCCGTTGCCCCTGGTTATCTCTCTGGAGGTTGGAGTTGGAGGGCCTCCTCACTCGAGGTCAGTGTGCCCACGGAGCAAACCCTGCAACTTCAGGGCATGGTTGGGAGTTAGGATCACCACGTGGGGTCCTTTTCCCTTAAGAGGGAGGTGGCCTTTTGGGCTGCTGATTTCCAGGTTTTTAGATACCGCCAGTATCTTGGGCAGATGTGGCGGTGGGCCAAGCTCCATGGTGACCGTAGTTTATCCTACCTATATGGCATTCTTGCATTGTTCCATTTCAAGTGGTCTCAGTTTTTGCACTAATACTCCAATGGCGATTCACCTTTCACCAGGAATGTAAAGGTCAAAGGGTTTAGCTAAATTAGGGAGTTCCAGGGCAAGGGTCTGAATTGACTGCTCTTTCCATTCTTGAAAGGCCACTTCTGGATTCTATTCAAAAGGATCATCATCTTTTCCTTTCAGTGTTTCATATAGAGGCCCAGCTAGTAGACTGTAATTAGGGATCCAGAAGCAGCAAACCCTGGCCTCCCCAGGAACCCCTAAGCTGTCTTCTAGTTTTAGAAAGGGGTAAGGCTATAAATTGTTTCTTCCCTTTCCTGGGATGTGCTTCTCCGACCTTCTGTGAGAATGAAGCCCAGGCAGGTCACCGTAGTCTGTGATATTTGAGCTTTTTCTTGGACAACTTCTATCCTCTATTGGCTTGGTAGTTCAGAGGTCTCCTTAGTAGGGCTGGCGATCAGAATGTCGTCTGCATATTGAAGGAGTGTTTCCTTTTCCAGAGGTAGAGCTTTTAGGTCTTTAGCTGAGCTTTCCCCAAAGGTGGTGTGGGAATTTTTGAACCCTTGGGGCAAGACGGCCCGGAAGTATTGTTTTAGTTGTATGTTGAGTCCTGCCACTCACAAGCCAAAATTTTTTGTGACTCTCGGACTAATGGAATACAAAAGAAGGCATCATTCAAGACTAATACAGAATACCAAGTCCTGGTGGTTGGTAGAATGACCAGCAGGGTGTAGGATTTAGGAACTACTGGAGGTATATCCTCGGTGGCTTCACTGACTGTCCTGACATCCTTTACCAGGACTCCAGCAGCCCATGGGGCTCTCGAGGTCAGGCCAATCCCAGGATATGAAGCTCACCTGGGCAGGTACCCCACCCCCACGCCAGCCCACGGGGCTCTCGTGTTCAGGCCCCTCCCAGGATATGGGGTTCCCTGCGCAGGTCCCCTGCAGCCCATGGGGCTCTCGTGGTCAGGCCCCTCCCAGGATACAGAGCTACCCTTGCAGGTACCGTGGCAAGGCTGGGCACACGGGAACCGTGCACATAGCCCACATTGCAGAGCACTCCCAGCTCACCTGTCGCTCAGATCTGACACAGAGCACCTCAGAGCAGGACTTGAACTAACAAATAGCACCTCCGTCAGGTCTGTGACCCTGGGCATCACTCTGTGCGGCCTCCCTCCACCTGGTCTTCCAGAGACTTCCACTGCACCCGGGGCACCAGGCCTCTGTCTCCACCCACCACCCACCCCTCCTCTCCCTGACTCCTGGGGTCCTCTCATTAGGAGAGGGTTTTCTTGAAGTTGTCTCCCACTCATGGGCCACTTAAAATGATTAGAAAACAAGCCGGAGCTACAACCCCTTGTCTATCCTGACTCTCAAGAGCCCACACCTGTTCCTTGGACCTGGCTGATTCAGCAATTTCCATTTTCTGCAATTGTGAGACCCTGAGGGGTGATGATTGGCTGACCTGGGCAGCCTGACCGTGCCGGCCAGCCCTCCCCAGGTGTGCCTGGGTTGAGATCGATATAAACACACATATAAAATGGCTGTGCCTGACGCCATTTTCTCTGCCCTGTCAACAGTCTCGGGGCTGGGCTGGTGGGACGGAGTGAGAGGCCACGGCTTTGTGGGTGGCCCAGTGTGAGTGGGGTTCTGCTGGACTTTCTGCAGCAGTTGCCAAGATGCCACCTGCTAAAGAAGAGGATGTGACACTCATACCTGCCGCTGGAATTTCTTCCTGGGCAGAGGTGAGGAAGGAAGAAAGCAGTGGGGGCGAGGACAGGAGGGGTATCTCAGGCAGGGAAATGGAAAGCTTCCAGAAGAGCACCCAGGGCCAGGGCCATCCTGGCTGGCCTGCAGGCACCAAGTCGGCCGGCATGCTGTCACTCGTGTGGCTCCATGGCCCTTCCTCTAGGCTTTCAAGTCCTTGTACATATTCAGGTGTTTTACCTGGGAAGGGTGGGAACATTTCAGCAGCAGCTGGCCTGGGGTTCGGCCCACGTTTACTCACAGATGCCTCGGCATGGTCCCCCAGCTTTGCAAAGAGGACGCTTGTTGCGTGGGGCCTGCTGGCTGAATGGGAGATGATTCCCCACCACTGACCAACTTCAGAATGGTTTACAACTGGAGCAAGTGCCCTGATACGGTTTTCCTCTGTGTAAATGGTGGGTTCTGATTTTTTTTCTTTTTTCCGTTTTTGGTTCAAGGTAGATTTTATTCCTCTTTTTTGTATTTACAGATATAAGCATGGAAATAATTTATTCATATTAATACATGTATGTGAAGGGAAGAATATTTTTTCTGTTTTACTTTTTTTAATTTTATTTTTTTAATTTTGAATTTTATTTTATTTTTTATACAGCAGGTTCTTATTGGTTATCTATTTTATACATATAAATGTATACATGCCAATCCCAATCTCTCAACTCCTCCCACCACCACCCCCCCAACCGCTCTCCCCCCTTGGTGTCCATACGTTTGTTGTCTACATCTGTTGCTCTATTTCTGTCTTGCAAAACGGTTCATCTGTACAATTTTTCTAGGTTCCACATATATGCATTAATATACAAGATTTGTTTTGTTTTTCTCTTTCTGACTTACTTCACTCTGTATGACAGTCTCTAGATCCATCAACGTCTCTACAAATGATCCAATTTCATTCCTTTTTATGGCTTAGTAATATTCCATTTTATATATATACCACATCTTTATGCATTCGTCTGTCTGGGCATTTAGGTTGCTTCCATTACCTGGATATTGTAAATAGTGATGCAATGAACATTGCGGTGAATGTCTCTTTTTGATTTTTGGTTTTGTCTGGGTATATGCCCAGTAGTGGGATTGCTGTATCATATGGTAATTCTATTTTTAGTTTTATAAGAAACTCCATAATGTTCTCCACAGTGACTGTATCTATTTACATTCCCAACCATAGTGGAAGAGGGTTCCTTATCTCCACACCCTTTCCAGCATTTGTTGTTTGTAGATTTTCTGATGATGCCCATTCTAACAGGTGTGAGATGATACAGCATGGATGAGTCTATTTCGTTGAGCAAGGAGTAGGTCTTGTCTATTACATATTTGGCTTATGGAAAGGTATCTGTGCTAATTTCAATCTCTGGTTTTATACAGCACCCCAACTCAACTTTCCCCTTAAGCAAGCATAAGTTTTTTAGCTAAATGTGAGACACTGTTCGGTTTTGTAATTCAGTTCATGTGGAGCCAAGTTTACACTCCCTCTATTAGTGATATCTTATGATTACTGTCTTTCTCTGTGTGACATATTTCTCTTAGAGTCATCGTGCTTAAATCCACTCAATTTGCTGCTACAGGCCTGATGACATTGATTTCATTGCTGAGTGATATTCCGTTGTACGTAAGTAGCACAACTTCTTTATCCATTTTTTTCTTTCTGGGATATTTAATTTGTACTGGACTCAAGGTTCTTGTAAACACAGCAGCCCTAAATTTTGTGTTGGCTGTGTCTTGTTGATTTTAATTTTCCTAAGCTATAGGACCATAAGTGGAAGTGCCCTAGGCTCTGTAGCTTTGTTTTTTAGATGTTTCAGGATACACCATAAACATCTCCAGAGTGTCTGTTGGCAATTTACATCCCACCCATCAGCATAACAAGGCTCCCTGTTCTCCATGGCCTGTCCTGTGTTTCTCGTTTTTACACTTTTTTCAGATGGCCCTTTTGACGAATGGGAAAAGAGACTTCATTGTAGTGCGGATTTCCATTGCTCGAGTGCTTGGTTGACCAAAAAGGGTGTATGCGTTTTTTCCTGAATATATTCACGAAAAAATGCATACGCTATTTTTGTCCAAGTGCATCACTGTCAAAGATCTGCTGCTTTTCATATGCTTTAAATGCAATTCAAATCTACCTCCTGAAATCTGATTCCTGGAATTCTGCCGTGTTTTCAAGTCTTCTTTGCAGCCTTACTTCAATATATTTTTGACAATAGTTGTCATTTATAACTCTGCAGGTTTGTGAATTACAGTGTCCCTGATTTCCTTTCTCAACTCGCTTCCTTGTAAGCTGGCCACAAAACCGCAGGTTTGCTTCAGGCCGTAATCTGGTTCCGGCACGGTACGCTGAGCGTTTGGTTAATTCCTCTTCCTGGTGGGAAATGAGAGTTAAATGTGCCCGTCCAGACACCTGCCTCACTCCCAGCCCATTGGTGATGTGTGTCCTCTGGTTTGAGGCCACATGTGCCAGTTTACTCACCTATTAAAGATGTGGACCCACTGGTGTGAGGACACTCCTGCCTGGTTCATATTCCCTTGGTGATGTGGGCTGTCTGGTGAGAGTCTGATCCTGGCTGGTTTCGTCACCTTTCTGTGAGGTGGTCCCTCTGCTCTGAGGTCACACCTGCCTGGCTTGTTCCCGTTGCCTTGGAGACGTCGGCCCTCTGGTGGCAGTTGGAGCTTGCTGGGAGTCTCCTCCCCTCGGTGATGAGGGCCCTGTGGCATCAGTCAATAACTGCTGGGCTCCCCATTTTTTCTGATGTTTGCCCACTTGTGCGATGACACTCCTGCCGGGTTCCCATCCCCATGTGGATGTGCGCCTTCTGCTGTGAGGTCCCAATGGTTGGGTCGCTCACAGTTTAATGATGAGGGCACTCTGGTGTGAGTTCATTCCAGAAAGGATCCCATTGCCTCGCTGCTCCTGGCCGCCTGCTGGGACGTTTGTTGTTAGGCTACTCCTGCCTGCCTCACTCTGAGCACCTTGGAGATGTGGTTCCTGTGGTTTAGGCCACATGTTCTGGGTTCCTCACCTTTCCATTATTTGGCCACACTGGTGTGAGGATACTTCTGCCTGGTTCCGATCCCCTTGGTGATGTGGGCCCTCTGGTGAGAGTCTTATCCTGGCTGGGTTCCTCTCCCTTCTGTGACGTTTGCCCTCTGCTGTGAGGTCACTCCTGCCTGGCTGGCGCACGTCACCTTGGCGACGTGAGCCCTCAGTTGGGATTTGGTGCCTGCTGGGAGTTTCCTCCCTTCGGTAATGAGGGCCCTCTGGCGTCTGGCCCTAACTCCTGGGCTCCCAAATTTTTCTGATGTGTGCCCTGTGGTGCGAGTACACTCCTGCCAGGTTCCCAACCCCATGGAAATGTGGGCCTTCTGCTCTGTGGACACAATGGCTGGGTTGTTCACAGTTTCATGATGAGGACCCTCTTTTGTGAGTTCACACCGACCAGGAACCCATAGCCTCGCTGCTCCTTGCCACCTGCTGGGACGTTCCAACTGCGGGATACCTCACCTTTTTTATTCTATGGGCCCTCTGTTTTGAGGCTACTCCTGCCTGCCTCCCTCCCAGACCCTTGGTGATGTGTGTCCTCTGGTTTGAGGCCACGTGTGTTGGGTCCCTCACCTTTCGATGATATGGCCCCAATGGTGTGAGGACACTCCTGCCTGGTTCACATCCCCTTGGTGTTGTGGGCCCTCTGGTGAAAGTCTGATCCTTGCTGGGTTCCTGACCCTTCTTTGAGGTGGGCCCTCTTCTGTGAGGTAACTCCTGCCTGGCTTGCTCACATTGCCTTGGTGACGTCGGCCATCTGGTGGCAGTTGGAGCCTGCTGGGAGCCTCCTCTCCTAGGTGATGAGGGCCCTCTGGCATCAGGCTCTAACTGCTGGGCACCCCACGTTTTCTGACTGAGCCCTGTGATGCCAGGACACTCCTGTAAGGTTCCCATCCCCATGAGGAAGTGGGCCTTCTGCTCAGTGGTCCCAAAGCCTGGGTTGCTCACAGTTTCGTGACGTTGGTTCTCTGGTGTTAGTTCACTCAGGCCTAGATCCCATATCCTCTGTGCTCTGGGCCGACTGCTGGGAGGTTCCAACTGCTGGATTCCGCCCCTCTTTTATACTTTGGGCCCTCTGTTGTGAGGCTCCTCCTGCCTGCCTCACTCCAAGCCCCTTGGTGATGTAGGTCCTCTGGTTTGAGGCAACATGTGCCGGTTGCCTCACCTTTTAGGTATGTGACCCCACTGGTGTGAGGACACTCGTGACTGGTTCCCATCCTCTTGTTGATGTGGACCCTCTGGTGAGAGTTGGACCCTGGCTTGATTCCTCATACTTCTGGGAGGTGGGTCCTCTGCTGTGAGGTCACTCCTGCCTGGCTGGCACACGTCGCCTTGGCCACATGGGCCCTCTGGTTGCAGTTGGAGCGTGCTGGGAGCCTCCTCCCGTCGGTGATGAGGGCCCTCTGGCGTCAGGCCCTAACTGCTGGGCTCCCCACATTTTCTGATATGTGCTCACTGGTGCGATGACACTCCTGCCGGATTCCCATCTCCATGCGGATTTGGGCCTTCTGTTCTGAGGTGCCAATGTGTGGGTTGCTCACAGTGTCAGGATGTGGGCCCTCTGCTGTGAGTTCACTCCGGCATGCATCCCATATCCTCGGTGTTCTGGGCCACCTGCTTGGAGCTTCCAACTGCAGGATTCCTTACCTTTTTTCTTCTATGGGCCGTGTGTTGTGAGACACTTCCTGCCTGCCTCACTCTGAGCCCCTTGTTGTTGTGGGTCTTCTGGTTTGAGGCCACATGTGGTGGGTTTCTCGCCTTTCAATGATGTGGCCCCACTGGGGTCAGAACACTCCTGCCTGGTTCCCATCCCCTTGGTGATGTGGGCCCTCTGGTGAGAGTCTCATCCTGGTTGGGTTACTCACAGTTACGTAAGGTTGGCCGTCTGCCCTGAGGTCACTCCTGCCTGGCTGGCACACACCGCCTTGGTGACGTCGGCCATCTAGCCGCAGATGGAGCGTGCTGGGAGCCTTCTCCTCTCGGTGATGAGGACACTCTGGTGTCAGGCCCTAACTGCTGGGTACCCATATTTTCTGATACGTGCTAAGTGGTGAGAGGACACTCCGGCCAGGTTCCCATCCCCATGCGGATTTGGGCCTTCTGTTCTGAGGTGCCAACGGCTGGGTTGCTCACAGTGTCAGGATGTGGGCCCTCTGCTGTGAGTTCAATCCGGCATGGATCCCATAGCCTCGGTGCTCTGGGACAACTGCTTGGAGCTTCCAACTGCGGGATTCCCCACCTTTTTTATTTTATGGGCCCTCTGTTTGAGACACCTCCTGCCTGCCTCACTCTGAGCCCCTTGTTGATATGGGTCCTCTGGTTTAGGCCATATGTTCTGGGTTCCTCACTTTTCTATGATTTGGCCATACTGGTGTGAGGCCACTCCTGCCTGGTTCTGATCCCCTTGGTGATGTGGGCCCTCTGGTGATTGTCTTATACTGGCTGGGTTCCTCCCCCTTCTGTGACGTTTGCCCTCTGCTGTGAGGTCACTCCTGCCTGGCTGACGCACGTCACCTTGGCGACGTGGGCCCTCAGTTGGGAGTTGGTGCCTGCTAGGAGTCTGCTCCCCTCGGTAATTAGGGCTGTCTGGAGTCAGGCCCTAACTCCTGGGCTCCCAAACTTTTCTGATGTGTGCCCTGTGGTGCGAGTACACTCCTGCCATGTTACCAAACACATGGGAATGTGGGCCTTCTGTTCTGTGGTCCCAACAGCTGTGTTGTTCACAGTTTCATGATGAGGGCCCTCTGTTGTGAGTTCACACTGGCTGGGATCCCATAGCCTCGCTGCTCCTTGCCGCATGCTAGGAGTTTCCAACTGCGGGATTCCTCACATTTTTTATTCTATGGGTCCTCTGTTTTGAGGGTCCTCCTGCCTGCCTCACTCCCAGCCCCTTGGAGATGTGGGTCGGCTTGTTTGGGCCACATATTCTGGGTTCCTCACCTTTCTATGATTTGGCCACACTGGTGTGAGGCCACTCCTGCCTGGCTTGCTCCCGTTGCCTTGGTGACGTCGGACCTCTGGTGGCAGTTGGAGCCTTCTTGTACGCTCCTCTCCAAGGTGATGAGGGCCCTCTTGCGTCAGGCCCTAACTGCTGGGCTCCGCACATTTTCTGATGTGAGCCCACTGGTGCAATGTCACTCCTTCCAGGTTCCCATCCCCATGCGGATTTGGGACTTCTGTTCTGAGGTGCCAACGGCTGGGTTGCTCCCAGTGTCAGGATGTGGGCCCTCTGCTGTGAGTTCACTCCGGCATGCATCCCAGAGCCTCCGTGCTCTGGGCCACCTGCTTGGAGCTTCCAAATGCAGGATTCCTTACCTTTATTCTTCTATGGGCCCTGTGTTGTGAGACACTTCCTGCCTCCCTCACTCTGAGCCCCTTGTTGATGTGGGTGTTCTGGATTGAGGCCACATGTTGTGGGTTCCTCGCCTTTCAGTGATGTGGCACCACTGTGGTGAGAACACTCCTGCCTGGTTCCCATCCCCTTGGTGATGTGGGCCCTCTGGTGAGAGTCTCATCCTGGTTGGGTTCCTCACAGTTCCGTAAGGTTGACCCTCGGCCCTGAGGTCACTCCTGCCTGGCTGGCACACCCCGCCTTGGTGACGTCGGCCCTCTGGCGGCAGTTGGAGCATGCTGGGAGCATTCTCCTCTCGGTGATGAGGACACTCTGGCGTCAGGCCCTACCTCCTGGGCTCCCATACTTTTCTGATGTGTGCCCTCTGGTGGGAGGACACTCCTGTCAGGTTCCCAACCACATGGGAATGTGAGCCTTCTGCTCTGTTGTCCCAACTGCTGGGTTGTTCACAGTTTCGTGATGAGGGCCCTCTGTTGTGAGTTCACACCGGCCGGGATCCCATAGCCTCGCTGTACCTTGCCGCCTGCTGGGAGGTTCCAACTGCGGGATTCCCCACCTTTTTTATTTTATGGGCCCTCTGTTTGAGACACCTACTGCCTGCCTCACTCTGAGCCCCTTGTTGATGTGGGTCCTCTGGTTTAGGCCATATGTTCTGGTTTCTTCACTTTTCTATGATTTGGCCATACTGGTTTGAGGCCACTCCTGCCTGGTTCTGATCCCCTTGGTGATGTGGGCCCTCTGGTGGGAGTCTTATCCTGGCTGGGTTCCTCCCCCTTCTGTGACGTAGGCCCTTGGCTGTGAGGTCATTCCTGCCTGGCTGCCACACGTCACATTGGTGACGTGTGCCCTCAGTTGAGAGTTGGTGCCTGCTAGGAGTCTGCTCCCCTCTGTAATTAGGGCCGTTTGGCGTCCGGCCCTAACTCCTGGGCTCCCAAAATTTTCTGATGTGTGCCCTGTGGTGCGAGTACACTCCTGCCAGGATGCCAACCCCATGGGAATGTGGGCCTTCTGTTCTGTGGTCCCAACAGCTGTGTTGTTCACAGTTTAATGATGAGGGCCCTCTGTTGTGAGTTCACACTGGCTGGGAACCCATAGCCTCGCTGCTCCTTGCCGCATGCTAGGAGGTTCCAACTGCGGGATTCCTCACTTTTTTATTCTATGGGTCCTCTGTTTTCTGGCTCCTCCTTCCTGCCTCACTTCCAGCCCCTTGGAGATGTGGGTCCTCTTGTTTAGGCCACATGTTCTGGGTTCCTCACCTTTCTATTATTTGGCCACACTGGTGTGAGGCCACTCCTGCCTGGATCCGATCCCCTTGGTGATGTGGGCCCTCTGGTGAGAGTCTGATCCTGGCTGGGTACCTCACCCTTCTGTGAGGTGGGCCCTCTGACATGAGGTCACTCCTGCCTGGGTGGCACACGTCGCCTTGGTGACATGGGCCCTCTGTTGGCCATTGGAGTGTGCTGGGAGCCTCCTCCCCTCTTTAATGAGGGCCCTGGATAAAACGCATATGCCCTTCTTGGCCAAGTGCATCATTGTCGACGTACTGCCTCTTTTCCTATGCTTTAAATGCAGTTACTGTCTACCTCCTGAAATCGGTTTCCTTCAATTCTGCCCCACTTTCAAGTCTGCTTTGCAGCCTTACTTCAATATATTTTTGGAAGATAGCTGTCATTGATAACTGCAGGTTTGTGAATGACAGTGACCCTGAGCTCTTTTTTTCAACTAGCTTTCTTTTGAGCTGGCCGCAAAACTGCAGGATTGCTTCAGGCCCTAATCTGGTTCCGGCATGGCATGCTGAGACTTTGGTTCATTCCTCTTCCTGGTGGGAAATGAGAGTTAAATTTGCCCGTGCAGACAGCTACAGCTACTCTCTCATTAGTTCTCCCTATTCCTGTTCATCTTGCGCAGAAATTGCAAACTGTGCCAAACAGGAGATAAAGACACTGACTGTCCAAGTGGGGAGACTTTTAGTAAAGGGTCTGGAATTGTGAAACCGAGAAAAAGCGGACGAAAACGAACATGCATTTGAAAACGTTTCCCGGTCACATGGTGCACCATACTGTGGGATTCCCATGCATGTTTTAGCTGAAGGAAGAATCCCTTAAACCTGGAGAGTTGGGACCCATGGAACGGGTACCATGCAGTATGACTTCAAAGGGTCTGCATTGCTCATCGAACCTCACCAATACTATCAACCCGAAGTGTCCAACCTTATGTCTCACTCAGCTCTGTGTGTAGATGAGGTAAATCCAGGTTGCATCACAAGCAGTGAATGAAATATTTAAGAATTGCTCTCCATTTCACTGTCATTGTGTTTTGTTTTTGTAATTAATTTTGATAATGGGATTTATCGGATTTTCCCTGCTGCATTCATGCAGCTGTACACACGCTTGGTTCTCTTATGGAGACATATAAATCCATGGGTTTGAAGATTCTTACTAGTAAGCTGTATTGCTAGGCGTTGAATATGGGGTGTATAGTCCATCTCGTTGAGCAAGGGGTAGGTCTTGACTATTACATATTTGACTTATGGAATGGTATTTGTGCTAATTTCTATCTCTGGTTTTATGCAGCACCCCAACTCACCTTTCCCCTTAAGCAAACATAAGTTGGTTTTCTAAATTTGAGACCCTGTTCTGTTTTGTAATTCAGTTCATGTGTAGCCAAGATTACATTCCGTGTATTAGTGATATCTTATGATGTTTCATTTTCTGTGTGACTTATTTCACTTGAATCATCGTACCTGAATCCACTCATTATGCCACGACGGGCCTGATGACATAGATTTCATTGGTGAGTGATATTCCTTTGTACGTACGTACCACAACTTCTTTATCCATTTTTCGCTTTCTGGGATATTTAACTTGTACCGTAGACGAGGTTCTTGTAAACAGAGCCGTCTGAAACTTTGGGGTGGCTGTGTGTTTCTGATTTTAATTTCCCTAAGCTATAGGACCATAAGTGGAAGTGCCGTAGGCTCCGTTGCTTTGTTTTTTAGGTGTTTCAGGAAACACCATACACTACTCCAGAGTGGCTGTTGGCAATTTACATCCCACCCATCAGCATAACAAGGCTCCCTGTTCTCCAAGGCCTGTGCTGCCTTTCTGGATTTTACACTTTTTTCAGATGTCCCTTTTGACCGGGGGGCAGTGAGACTTCATTGTAGTGCAGATTTCTTTAACATGCTTGCTTGGTTGGCCAAAAAGGGCGTATGCTTTTTTTCCAGAATATATTCAGGAAAAAACGCATACGCCCTTTTTGGCCAAGTGCATCATTGTCGACGTTCTGCCTCTTTTCCTATGCTTTAAATGCAATTCCAGTCTACCCCCTGAAATCGTTCTCCTGCAATTCTGCCCCGCTTTCAAGTCCTCTTCGCAGCCTTCCTTCAATACATTTTTGGCCGATAGCTGTCATTTATAACTCTGCAGGTTTGTGAATTACAGTGCCCCTGAGCTCCTTTCTTCAAATCGCTTTCTTGTGAGCTGGCCGCAAACCTGCAGGATTGCTTCAGGCCCTAATCTGGTTCCGGCATGGCATGCTGAGCGTTTGGTTAATTCCACTTCCTGGTGGCAAATGAGCGTTAAATTTGCCTGTGCAGACACCTACAGCTAGTCTCTCATTGGTTCTCCCTATTCCTGTTCATCTTGCGCAGAAATTGCAAACTGTGACAAACGGGAAGTTAAAGGCTCTGACTCTCCAAGTGGGGAGAGTATTAGTAAACGGTCTGGAATTGTGAACCCGAGTAAAAGGGGACGGAAACTGAGATGCATTTGAAAACGTTTCCCGGTCACACGGTGCACCATACTTTGGGTTTCCCATGCATGATTTAGCTGAAGGAAGAATCGCTTAAACCTGGAGTTGGGACCCATGGAATGGGTACCATGCAGTATGACTTCAAAGGGTCTGCATTTGCTCATCGAACCTCACCAATGCTATCAGCCCGAAGTGTCCAACCTTATGTCTCACTCAGCTCTGGGTGTAGATAAGGTAAATCCAGGTTGCATCACAAGCCCTGCATGAATTATTTAAGAATTGCTCTCTATTTCACTGTCATTGTGTTTTGTTTTTGTAATTCATTTCGATAATGGGATTTATCGGATTTTCTCTGCTGCCTTCATGCAGCTGTACACACGCTTGATTCTCTTATGGAGACATATAAATCCATGGGGTTGAAGATTCCTACTAGTCAGGTGTATTCCTAGGCGTTGAATATAGGGTGTTTAGCCCATTTCGTTGAGCAAGGGGTAGGTCTTGACTATTACATATTTGACTTATGGAATGGTATTTGTGCTAATTTCTATCTCTGGTTTTATGCAGCACCCCAACTCAACTTTCCCCTTAAGCAAACATAAGTTGGTTTTCTAAATTTGAGACCCTGTTCTGTTTTGTAATTCAGTTCATGTGTAGCCAAGATTACATTCCGTGTATTAGTGATATCTTATGATGTTGCATTTTCTGTGTGACTTACTTCACTTAGAATCATCGTACCTGAATCCACTCATTATGCCACAAGGGGCCTGATGACATAGATTTCATTGGTGAGTGTTATTCCATTATACATATGTACCACAACTTCTTTATCCATTTTTCGCTTTCTGGGATATTTAACTTGTACCGTAGACGAGGTTCTTGTAAACAGAGCCGTCTGAAACTTTGGGGTGGCTATGTGTTTCTGATTTTAATTTCCCTAAGCTATAGTACCATAAGTAGAAGGGCCGTAGGCTCCGTTGCTTTGTTTTTTAGGTGTTTGAGGATACACCATACAGTTCTCCAGAGTGACTCTTGGCAATTTACATCCCGCCCATCAGCATAACAAGGCTCGCTGTTCTCCATGGCCTGTGCTGCTTTTCTGGATTTTACACTTTTTTCAGATGGCCCTTTTGACCGGGGGGCAGTGAGACTTCACTGTAGTGCAGATTTCTTTAACATGCTTGCTTGGTTGACCAAAAAGTGCGTATGCGTTTTTTCCTGAATATATTAGGGAAAAAACGCATACGCCCTTTTTGGCCAAGTGCATCATTCTCGCCGTTCTGCCTCTTTTCCTATGCTTTAAATGCAATTCCAGTCTACCCCCTGAAATCGTTTTCCTTCAATTCTGCCCCGCATTCAAGTCCTCTTCGCAGCCTTCCTTCAATACATTTTTGGACGATAGCTGTCATTTATAACTCTGTAGGTTTGTGAATTACAGTGCCCCTGAGCTCTTTTCTTCAAATCGCTTTCTTGTGAGCTAGCCGCAAACCCGCAGGATTGCTTCAGGCCCTAATCTGGTTCCGGGACGGCATGCTGAGCGTTTCGTTAAATCCTCTTCCTGGTGGGAAATGATCGTTAAATTTGCCCGTGCAGACACCTACAGCTACTCTCTCATTGGTTCTCCCTATTCCTGTTCATCGTGCGCAGAAATTGCAAACTGTGCCAAACAGGAGGTTAAAGGCACTGACTCTCCAAGTGGGGAGAGTGATAGTAATGGGTCTGGAATTGTGAACCCGAATAAAAGAGGACTAAACCTGAGATGCATTTGAAAACGTTTCCAGGTCACACGGTGCACCATACTGTGGGTTTCCCATGCATGTTTTAGCTGAAGGAAACATCCCTTAAACCTGGAGAGTTGGGATCCATGGAATGGGTCCCATGAATTATGACTTCAAAGGATCTGCATTTGCTCATCGAACCTCACCAATGTTATCAGCCCGAAGTGTCCAACCTTATGTCTCACTCAGCTCTGGGTGTAGATGAGGTAAATCCAGGTTGCATCACAAGCCCTGAATGAATTATTTAAGAATTGCTCTCTATTTCACTGTCATTGTGTTCAGTTTTTGTAATTCATTTTGAAAATGGGATTTATCAGATTTTCTCTGCTGCCTTCATGCAGCTGTACACACGCTTGATTCTCTTATGGAGACATATAAATCCTTGGGTTTGAAGATTCTTACTAGTCAGGTGTATTCCTAGGTGTTGAATATAGGGTTGTTAGTCCATTTCGTTGAGCAAGGGGTAGGTTTTGACTATTACATATTTGACTTATGGAATGGTATCTGTGGTAACTTCTATCTCTGGTTTTATGCAGCACCCCAACTCACCTTTCCCCTTAAGCCAATATAAGTTGGTTTTCTAAATTTGAGACCCTGTTCTATTTTGTATTTCAATTCATGTGTAGCCAAGATTACATTCGGTGTATTAGTGATATCTTATGATGTTTCATTTTCTGTGTGACTTATTTCACTTAGAATCATCGTACCTGAAGCCACTCATTATGCCGTGACGGGCCTGATGACATAGATTTCATTGGAGAGTGATATTCCATTGTACATACGTACCACAACCTCTTTATCCATTTTTTGCTTTCTGCGATATTTAACTTGTGCCGTACGCGAGGTTCTGGTAAACAGAGCCGTCCGACACTTTGGGGTGGCCGTTTGTCTGATTTTAATTTCCCTAAGCTATAGGACCATAAGTGGAAGTGCCGTAGGCTCCGTTGCTTTGTTTTTTAGGTGTTTGGGGAAACACCATACACTTCTCCAGAGTGGCTCTTGGCAATTTACATCCCGCCCATCAGCTTAACAAGGCTCCCTGTTCTCCATGGCCTATGCTGCCTTTGTGGATTTTACACTTTTTTCAGATGGCCCTTTTGACCGGGGGGCAGTGAGACTTCACTGTAGTGCAGATTTCTTTAACATGCTTGCTTGGTTGGCCAAAAAGGGCGTATGCGTTTTTTCCTGAATATATTCAGGAAAAGACGCATACGCCCTTTTTGGCCAAGTGCATCATTGTCGACATTCTGCCTCTTTTCCTATGCTTTAAATGCAATTCCAGTCTACCCCCTGAAATCGTTGTCCTGCAATTCTGCCCCGCTTTCAAGTCCTCTTCGCAGCCTTCCTTCAATATATTTTCGGACGATAGCTGTCATTTATAACTCTGCAGGTTTGTGAATTACAGTGCCCCTGAGCTCCTTTCTTCAAATCGCTTTCTTGTGAGCTGGCCGCAAACCCGCAGGATTGCCTCAGGCCCTAACCTGGTTCCAGGACGGCATGCTGAGGCTTTGGTTAATTCCTCTTCCTGGTGGGAAATGAGCGTTAAATTTGCCCGTGCAGACACCTACAGCTAGTCTCTCATTTGTTCTCCCTATTCCTGTTCATCTTGGGCAGAAATTGCAAACTGTGCCAAACAGCAGGTTAAAGGCACTGACTCTCCAAGTGGGGAGAGTGTTAGTAAAGGGTCTGGAATTGTGAACCCGAGTAAAAGGGGACGAACACTGAGATGCATTTGAAAAAGTTTCCCGGTCACACGGTGCACCATACTGTGGGTTTCCCTTGCATGCTTTAGCTGAAGGAAGAATCGCTTAAACCTGGAGAGTTGGGACCCATGGAATGGGTACCATGCAGTATGACTTCAAATGGTCTGCATTTGCTCATCGAACCTCACCAATGCTATCAGCCCAAAGTGTCCAACCTTATGTCTCACTCAGCTCTGGGTGTAGATGAGGTAAATCCAGGTTGCATCACAAGCCCTGAATGAATTATTTAAGAATTGCTCTCTATTTCACTGTCATTGTGTTTTGTTTTTGTAATTCATTTTGATAATGGGATTTATCGGATTGTCTCTGCTGCCTTCATGCAGCTGTACACACGCTTGATTCTCTTATGGAGACATATAAATCCATGTGTTTGAAAATTCTTTCTAGTCAGGTGTATTCCTAGGCGTTGAATATAGGGTGTTTAGCCCATTTCGTTGAGCAAGGGGTAGGTCTTGACTATTACATATTTGACATATGGAATGGTATCTGTGCTAATTTGTATCTCTGGTTTTATGCAGCACCCCAACTCACCTTTCCTCTTAAGCAAACATAAGTTGGTTTTCTAAATTTAGACCCTGTTCTGTTTTGTAATTCAGTTCATGTGTAGCCAAGATTACATTCGGTGTATTAGTGATATCTTATGATGTTTCATTTTCTGTGTGACTTATTTCACTTAGAATCATCATACCTGAATCCACTCATTATGCCACGATGGGCCAGATGTCATAGATTTCATTGGTGAGTGATATTCCATTGTACGTACGTACCGCAACTTCTTTATCCATTTTTTGCTTTCTGGGATATTTAACTTGTACCGTAGACGTGTTTCTTGTAAACAGAGCCGTCTGAAACATTGGGGTGGCCGTGTGTTTTTGATTTTAAATTCCCTAAGCTATAGGACCATAAGTGGAAGTGCCGGAGGCTTCGTTGCTTTGTTTTTTATGGGTTTCAGGAAACACCATACACTTCTCCAGAGTGGCTCTTGGCAATTTACATCCCACCCATCGGCATAACAAGGCTCCCTGTTCTCCATGGCCTGTGCTGCATTTCTGGATTTTACACTTTTTTCAGATGGCCCTTTTGACCAGGGGGCAGTGAGACTTCATTGTAGTGCAGATTTCTTTAACATGCTTGCTTGGTTGGCCAAAAAGGGCGTATGCGTTTTTTCCTGAATATATTCAGGAAAAAACGCATACGCCCTTTGTGGCCAAGTGCATCATTGTTGACGTTCTGCCTCTTTTCCTATGCTTTAAATGCAATTCCAGTCTACCCCCTGAAATCGTTTTCCTGCAATTCTGCCCCGCTTTCAAGTCCTCTTCGCAGCCTTCCTTCAATATATTTTTGGACGATAGCTGTCATTTATAACTCTGCAGGTTTGTGAATTACAGTGCCCCTGAGCTCCTTTCTTCAAATCGCTTACTTGTGAGCTGGCCGCAAACCCGCAGGATTGCTTCAGGCCGTAATCTGGTTCCGGCATGGCATGCTGAGCGTTTGGTTAATTCCTCTTCCTGGTTGGAAATGAGCGTTAAATTTGCCCGTGCAGACACCTACAGCTAGTCTCTCATTGGTTCTCCCTATTCCTGTTCATCTTGCGCAGAAATTGCAAACTGTGCCAAACAGCAGGTTAAAGGCACTGACTCTCCAAGTGGGGAGAGTGTTAGTAAAGTGTCTGGAATTGTGAACCCGAGGAAAAGGGGACGAAACCTGAGATGCATTTGAAAACGTTTCCCAGTCACATGTTGCACCATACTGTGGGTTTCCCATGCATGCTTTAGCTGAAGGAAGAATCCCTTAAACCTGGAGAGTTGAGACCCTTGGAATGGGTACTTCAAGGGGTCTGCATTTGCTCACCGAACCTCACCAATGCTATTAGCCTGGTGTCCAGCCTTATGTCTCACTCAGCTCTGGGTGTAGATGTGGTAAATCCAGGTTGCATCACAGGCCCTGAATGAATTATTTAAGAATTGCTCTCTATTTCACTGTCATTGTGTTTTTTGTTTCTGTAATTTATTTTGATAATGGGATTTATCGTATTTTCACTGCTGTGTTCATGCCTCTGTAGACACGCTTGATTCTCTTACGGAGACATATAAACCCATGGGTTTGAAGATTCTTACTAGTCAGGTATATTCCTAAGTGTTGAATATGGGGTGTTGAGTCCATTTTGTTGAGCAAGCAGTAGGTCTTGACTATTACATATTTGGCTTATGGACCAGTATCTGTGCTAATTTCAATCTCTGGTTTTATGCAGCACCCCAACTCACCTTTATCCTTAAGCAAGAATAAGTTGCTTTTCTATATTTGAGACCCTGTTCTGTTTCGTAATTCAGTTCATGTGTAGCCAAGTTTACATTCCATGTATTAGTGATATAGTATGTCTTTTTCTTTTTGAATTCTGTGACTTTGAATGATCATACGTAACTCCTCTGGAGTTGTTTCAAGTGGCCATATTGCATTGATTTCCAGGCTGATTCATATTCCACTCTGCATAAGCACTACATCTGTATCCATTTTTTCCCTCCAGAGACATTTAAGTTATATCCTAGTCGAGGATCTTTTAAACAGTGAGGCGGTATACATTGGGGTGCCTGTGTCCTCTCGATTTTTGTTTTTCCCATGATATACGTCCATGAGTGCAAGTGCCCTGTGCTCTGTAGCTCATTTTTTAGATGCTTTAGTAAACACAGTACACTTCTCCAGAGTGACCGTTGGCAATATACATTTCCAGTATAAGCCTCACAGGGCTCCCTTTTCTCCTTGTCCTGTCCTGCATTTCTGGTGTTTACACTTTATGAGGACGGCTCTTCTGACTGATGCGAAGTGATATGTTTTGTAGTATTGATTTCCAGTGCCCACCTGTTTGGTTGGCTAAAAAAGTGTATGCCCTTTTCTTGAATATATACAGAAAATGACGCATACACCCTTTTTGGCCAACTGCAATGTTGGCAATGTTCAGCCCCTTTTCTTGTGCTTAATGGCAAGTCCTTTCTACCTCTTCCAATCCCTTTCCTGCCATTCTCCGTTGCTTACAAGTCCTTTTCTCTGACTTTCCTCAAGACATTTTTCAGTGATAGATATTTTCAACTCTGCAGTTTCGTGAATTTTAGTGCCACTGAGCTCCATTTTTCAACTTGTGTTTATGGGAACTGGCCACAGAGCAGCGGGATTTCCTCAAGGCCTATTCTGTTTCCATGGGCAACCCTAGCCTTTGGTCAATTCGTCTTCCTGATTGGAAATTAGAGTGACATGTGCCTGTCCGAACACCTAGGACTTGTCTCTCATTGTTCCTCCTCCTTCTGCTTCATCCTCTGGACAAATTCCAAACTGTATGCAACAGGATGTTGACAGTGCTGACATCTCCAAGTGGGGAGACTGTTCGTAAAGACGCTGGAGGGGTGAACCCGAGCACCAGGAGAAGAGGAGATGAGATGCCTTTTCCAAACTCTTCCCGATCAGACGGTATACCATCCTCTGGGTGTGACAGGCATGCTTTAGCTGTAGGAAGGGTCCCATTCATGTGAGGAGAACACCAGGGCTTTTTCAAAATCAGTGTCTCTCCGCAACCCAAAGTGGGGAATGTTTTAAGCTACGGCTACACATATGTTCATTAAGGGCCTTAGGAAGTAGGCAGAGTCCAAACTTTAGATGATTGAAGTCTTCAGGGTCAGAAGCACTCACCACCGGCTTCCCTTAGGTTCCATTTTAACTGTCATTAATAGATGATGTCAATAAAAATATCTATTCTTTTTCAGATTATTTCCCCTTATAAGTTATTGCAAAATATTGAGTGTAGTTCCCTGTGCTATACAGCAGTTCCTTGTTGATGATCGATTTTATACATAGCAGTGTGTATGTGTTAATCCCAAACTGTTAATTTATCCCTCCTCTCACCTTTCCCCTTTGGTAATAATAAATTATAAGACTTTATACTTCTCAGAAATGGGGGAGCTGAAAGAGAGGTATCATTGTCAATGGAAAAGCATTTAAAACAAGATTGAAGCTTTAACCAAGATTATTAGATGTACATCCTTGGAAAGAAATCACTTCGTTTCTCTAATATTGACCTGACAAATAAGACAAACCTTTTCAGTGAACTTGCTTATAATAAAGTGATGGAAATACCAAATGGAAGTGTTAGAAACATCTTATTTTACCCGAGCCTTATACACTGTTCTATGTTAATTACAGTTTGGCTCACACATCTGTTCATTGAAGTTACAATGTTCTGAATTTCTGTTACTGATCCTCCAGAGTGGACCCCAACAAGTGTCCCCCTGCCCAGGGTCATTGGAGCCAAGAGATCGAGACTGAGTTTGGTTCAGAAGCAAAGGAAACTTTATATTTTGATCAGAGAATGGAGAGGTGAGAGCATGTGCTACCCCGTGGGCTGTGGGCTGGGCTGCTGTGTAGAGATCCTGTCAGAGTCAGTCAGAGGGAGGGGGCGGAGCTCTTGAGGGCCCAGTTGGCTGCAGCTCAGGCTCTATATCACGGAGTGTGCACTGTGCCCCAGGAGCTGAGTTGTCGACCCAGCCATTCTGCACTAGGAAATCTGGTCTGAAGTGCCGGGTGTGGAACCTCTGTATGCGGGACCCTAGGAGCACGTGTAATTAGACAAAGCACAAAGGATAAAAAAGGTTAGACTTTATTTTATTGCCCAGATTCTATTTTTCTCTCCCAGGGATTTTTAAGGGTCTTTGCCTCGGACAAACCCCTCTTCTGCCTTTTGTCCCCTTCCTCATTCTTGGAGTGCTGAGGGTGCAGACCCTTCTTCTGTAACTGCTGAGTGCTGAGTTAGGAGCCCTCATACCCGTGGGCGAGGGTCAGAACTTCTCCCCAGCAGCCTCCAGGTGACGTTGATTGTCCCCAGGCCTCCTGCCTCCCTGCTCGTCCGCCTGAGCACCAGTATTGGAAGTGTTATAGATTCTAATGACCTTTAAGGGTCCAGGAAGGAGATGTGCAGTGACGCTGTGAGGTCCAGTTTCACCCCGCCCCTCATTTGTTCGGCCACCTTAGGCTGACCGTTTCTGCCAGCGTAGATGCTCTGACCAGTAGTCTGCGCTTTCTTCAATTAGGCCCCTGAATTAACGTAAAAACAGCACCAGGTGTCAGGACCCTGTCCGCTCAACTCCCAGACAGTCCAGGGTCAGTGGTGATGAAGGACCATGATGGCCACTGAGTCAACAGCCTTTTGAAGTAAACAGGAGTCCAGCCGGTCTTATTGGCCACCATTATCACAGTGTCTGTAGGCTTTTCTATGGTGACAGCATGATATACGGTTCCCCCACCAAGATTATTAGGTCTGATCTGGGTGCAGTAAGTCCTGCAAGCAGTAGTCTACTCTTTTGGGACACACTCTTGTTGTTTTATGAGAGAAACTCCAGGTCACGTGATGGTCACATGAGTCGTCATGGTGCCCCGTTGCCCCCGGTTATCTCTCTGGAGGTTGGAGTTGGAGGGCCTCCTCACTCGAGGTCAGTGTGCCCACGGAGCAAACCCTGCAACTTCAGGGCATGGTTGGGGGTTAGGATCACCACGTGGGACCCTTTTCCCTTAGGAGGGAGGTGGCCTTTTGGGCTGCTGATTTCAGGTTTTTAGATACTGCCAGTATCTTGGCCAGATGTGGCAGTGGGCCAAGCCCCTTGGTGACTGTAGTTTATCCTACCTGGATGGCATTTTTGCATTGTTCCATTTCAAGTGGTCCCAGTTTTTGCACTAATCCTCCAATGGCGATTCACTTTTCACCAGGAATGTAAAGATCAAAGGGTTTAGCTAAATTAGGGAGTTCCAGGGCAAGGGTCTGAATTGACTGCTCTTTCCATTCTTGAAAGGCCACTTCTGGATTCTATTCAAAAGGATCATCATCTTTTCCTTTCAGTGTTTCATATAGAGACCCAGCTAGTAGACTGTAGTTAGGGATCCAGAAGCAGCAAACCCTGGCCTCCCCAGGAACCCCTAAGCTGTCTTCTAGTTTTAGATATGGGTAAGGCTGTAAATTGTTTCTTCCCTTTCCTGGGATGGGCTTCTCCGACCTTCTGTGAGAATGAAGCCCAGGCAGGTCGCCGTAGTCTGTGATATTTGAGCTTTTTCTTGGACAACTTGTATCCTTTATTGGCTTGGTAGTTCAGAGGTCCCCTTAGTAGGGCTGGTGATCAGAATGTCGTCTGCATATTGAAGGAGTGTTTCCTTTTCCAGTGGTAGAACTTTTAGGTCTTTAGCTGAGCTTTCCCCAAAGATGGTGTGGGAATTTTTGAACCCTTGGGGCAAGACGGCCCAGAAGTATTGTTTTAGTTGTATGTTGAGTCCTGCCACTCACAAGCCAAAATTTCTTGTGACTCTGACACTAATGGAATACAAAAGAAGGCATCATTGAAGACTAATACAGAATACCATGTCCTGGTGGTTGGTAGAATGACCAGCAGGGTGTAGGATTTAGGAACTACTGGAGGTATATCCTCGGTGGCTTCACTGACTGTCCTGACATCCTTTACCAGGGCTCCAGCAGCCCATGGGGCTCTCGAGATCAGGCCAATCCCAGGATATTTAGATCACCTGCGCAGGTACCCTACCCCCACCCCAGAACATGGGGCTCTCATGGTCAGGCCCCTCTCAGGATACAGAGCTACCCTTGCAGTTACGGTGGCAGGGCTGGGCACACAGGAACCGTGCACATCGCCCTCATTGCAGAGCACTCCCAGCTCACCTGTCACTCAGATCTGACACAGAGCACCTCAGAGCAGGACTTGAACTAAGAAACGGCAGCTCCGACAGGTCTGTGACCCTGGGCATCACTCTGTGTGGCCTCCCTCCACCTGGTCTTCCAGAGACTTCCACTGCACCCGGGGCACCAGGCCTCTGTCTCCACCCACCACCCACCCCTCCTCTCCCTGACTCCTGGGTTCCTCTCATTAGGAGAGGGTTTTCTTGAAGTTGTCTCCCACTCATGGGCCAGATAATATAATTAGAAAACAAGCCAGAGCTGCAGCCCCTTGTCTATCCTGACTCTCAGGAGCCCACACCTGTTCCTTGGACCTGGCCGATTCAGAAAGTTCCATTTTCTGCAACTGTGAGCCCCTGAGGGGTGATTATTGGCTGGCCTGGGAAGCCTGACCATGCCGGCCAGTCCTCCCCAGGTGTGCCTGGGTTGAGATCAATATAAACACCGCTCCAGGCAGCAAGAGCCCCTGCAGCTGTGCCTGACGCCATTTTCTCTGCCCAGTCAGCAGTGTCGGGGCTGGGCTGGTGGGAGGGAGTGAGAGGCCACGGCTTTGTGGGTGGCCCAGTGTGAGTGGGGCTCTGCTGGACTTTCTGCAGCAGTTGCCAAGATGCCACCTGCTAAAGAAGAGGATGTGTCACCCATACCTGCCGCTGGAATTTCTCCGTGGGCAGAGGTGAGTAAGGAAGAAAGCAGTGGGGGCCGGGACAGGAGGGGTATCTCAGGCAGGGAAATGGAAAGCTTCCAGAAGAGCACCCAGGGCCAGGACCATCCTGTCTGGCCTGCAGGCACCAAGTCGGCTGGCGTGCTGTCGCTCATGTGGCTCCATGGCCCTTCCTCTAGGCTTTCAAGTCCTTGTACATATTCAGGTGTTTTACCTGGGAAGGGTGGGAACATTGCAGCAGCAGCTGGCCTGGGGCTCGGCCCACGTTTACTCACAGATGCCTCGGCACGGGCCCCCAGCTTTGCAATGAGGACGCTTGTTGCGTGGGGCCTGCTGGCTGAATGGGAGATGATTCCCCACCACTGACCAACTTCAGAATTGTTTACAACTGGAGCAAGGGCCCTGATACGGTTTTCCTCTGTGTAACTGGTGGGTTCTTTTTTTTTTTTCTTTTTTTCGTTTTTGGTTCAAGGTAGATTTTTTTCCTCTTTTTTGTATTTACAGATATAAGCATGGAAATAATTTATTCATATAAATACATGTATGTGAAGGGAAGAATATTTTTTCTGTTTTACTTTTTGTAATTTTGAATTTTATTTTATTTTTTTATACAGCAGCTTCTTTTTGGTTACCTATTTTATACATAGAAATGTATACATGCCAATCCCAATCTCTCAACTCCTCCCACCACCAGCCCCCTAACAGCTTTCCCCCCTTGGTGTCCATACGTTTGTTGTCTACATCTGTTGCTCTATTTCTGCCTTGCAAAACGGTTCATCTGTACAACTTTTCTAGGTTCCACATATATGCATTTATATACAGGATTTGTTTTTCTCTTTCTGACTTACTTCACTCTGTATGACAGTCTCTAGATCCATCAACGTCTCTACAAATGACCCAATTTCATTCCTTTTTATGGCTTAGTAATATTCCATTTTATATATGTACCTCATCTTTATGCATTCGTCTGTCTGTGGGCATTTAGGTTGCTTCCATTACCTGGATATTGTAAATAGTGATGCAATGAACATTGCGGTGAATGTCTCTTTTCGTTTTATGGTTTTGTCTGGGTATATGCCCAGTAGTGGGATTGCTGTATTATATGGTAATCCTATTCTTAGTTTTATAAGAAACTCCATAATGTTCTCCACAGTGACTGCATCAATTTACATTCCCAACAATAGTGGAAGAGGTTTCCTTATCTCCGCACCCTTTCCAGCATTTGTTGTTTGTAGATTTTCTGATGATGCCCATTCTAACAGGTGTGAGGTGATACACCATGGATGAGTCTATTTCGTTGAGCAAAGAGTAGGTCTTGTCTATTACATATTTGGCTTATGGAACGGTATGTGTGCTCATTTCAATCTCTGGTTTTATACAGCACCCCAACTCAACTTTCCCCTTAAGCAAGCATAAGTTTTTATCTAAATGTGAGACTCTGTTCGGTTTTGTAATTCAGTTTATGTGTAGCCAAGTTTACACTCCCTCTATTTGTGATATCTTATGATAATTATGTTTCTCTGTGTGACATATTTCTCTTAGAATCATCATACTTAAATCCACTCAATTTGCTGCTACAGGCCTGATGACACTGATTTCATTGCTGAGTGATATTCCGTTGTACGTAAGTAGGACAACTCCTTTATCCATTTTTTTCTTTCTGGGATATTTAGTTTGTACTGGACTCGAGGTTCTTGTAAACACAGCAGCCCTGGATATTGTGTTGGCTGTGTCTTGTTGATTTTAATTTTCCTAAGCTATAGGGCCAAAAGTGGAAGTGCCCTAGGCTCTGTAGCTTTGTTTTTTAGATGTTTCAGCATACACCATAAACATCACCAGAGTGTCTGTTGGCAATTTACATCCCGTCCATCAGCATAACAAGGCTCCCTGTTCTCCATGGCCTGTCCTGTGTTTCTGGGTTTTACACTTTTTTCAGATGGCTCTTTTGACGAATGGGAAATGAGAGTTCATTGTAGTGCGGATTTCCATTGCTCGAATTCTTGGTTGGCCACAAAGGGCATATGCGTTTTTTCCTGAATATATTCAGGAAAAAATGTATACGCACTTTTTGTCCAAGTGCATCACTGTCAAAGATCTGCCGCTTTTCACATGCTTTAAATGCAATTCCAATCTACCTCCTGAAATATGATTCCTGCAATTCTGCCTCGTTTTCAAGTCCTCTGTGCAGACTTACTTCAATATATTTTTGCCAATAGCTGTCATTTATAACTCTGCAGGTTTGTGAATTACAGTGCCTGTGATTTCCTTTCTTAACTCGTTTCCTTGAAAGCTGGCCACAGAACCGCAGGTTTGCTTCAGGCCGTAATCAGGGTCCCGCACGGCACTCTGAGCCTTTGGTTAATTCCTCTTCCTGCTGGGAAATTAGAGTTAAATGTGCCCCTCCAGACACCTGCCTCACTCCCAGCCCCTTGGTGATGTGTGTCCTCTGGTTTGAGGCCACATGTGCTGGGTTCCTCACCTTTCGCAGATGTGGCCCCACTGGTGTGCGGACACTCCTGCCTGGTTCCCATCCCCTTGGTGATGTGAGCCCTCCAGTGAGAGTCTGATCCTGGTTGGGCTCCTCACACTTCTGTGAGGTGGGCCCTCTTCTCTGAGGTCACTCCTGCCTGGCTGACACACCCCGCCTTGGAGACGTCGGCCCTCTGGCGGCAGTTGGAGCCCGCTGGGAGCCTCCTCCCCTCAGTGATGAGGCCCTCTGGCATCAGGCCCTAACTGCTGGTTACCCACATTTTCTGATACGTGCTAAGTGGTGTGAGGGCACTCCTGCCAGGTTCCCATCCCCATGTGCCTTCTGCTCTATGGTCCCAACACCTGTGTTGTTCACAGTTTCAGGATGTTGGCTCTCTGGTGTTAGTTCACTCAGGCCTAGATCCCATAGACTCTGTGCTCTGAGCCGCCTGCTGGGAGGTTCCTACTGCTGGATTCCTTACCATTTTTATTCTTTGGGTCCTGTGTTTTCATGCTCCTCCTTCCTGACTCACTCCCAGCCCTTTTGTGATGTAGGTCCTCTGGTTTGAGGCCACATGTGCCGGTTTCCTCACCTTTATTGATGTGGCCCCACTGGTGTGAGGACACTCCTGCCTGGTTCCCATCCCCTTGGTGATGGGGGCCCTCTGGTGAGAGTCTGATCCTGGCTGGATTCTTCACCCTTCTGGGAGGTGGGCCCTCTGCTGTGAGGTCACTCCTGCCTGGCTGGCACACATCACCTTGGCGATGTGCGCCCTCAGTTGGGAGTTGGTGCCTGCTGGGAGTCTCCTCCCCTCGGTAATGAGGGCCCTCTGGCGTCAGGCCCTAACTCATGGGCTCCCAAAATTTTCTGATATGTGCCCTGTCGTGCGAGTACACTCCTGCCACGTTCCCATCCCCATGGGGATGTGGGCCTTCTGCTCTGAGGTCCCACCAGCTGGGTTGCTCACAGTGTCATGATGTGAGCCCTCTGCTGTGAGTTCACTGTGGCCTGGATCCCATAGACTCCGTACTCTGGGCCACCTGCTGGGGGGTTCCAACTGCTGGATTCCTCACATTTTTTATTCTGTGGGCCCTGTGTTGTTAGGCTACTCCTGCCTGCCTCACTCGGAGCACCTTGGAAATGTGGGTCCTCTGGTTTAGGCCACATGTGCTGGGTTCCTCACCTTTCTATAATGTGGCCACACTGGTGTGAGGACACTCCTGCCTTGTTCCGGTCCCCTTGGTGATGTGGGCTCTCTGGTGAGAGTCTTATCCTGGCTGGTTTCCTCACCCTTCTGTGCGGTAGGCCCTCTGCTGTGAGGTCACTCCTGCCTGACTGGCACACGTCACCTTGGCGACGTGGGCCCTCAGTTGGGAGTTGGTGCCTGCTGGGATTCTCCTCCCCTCGGTAATGAGGGCCCTCTGGCGTCAGGCTCTAACTCCTGGGCTCCCAAAATTTTCTGATGTGCGCCCTGTGGTGTGAGTACACTCCTGCCAGGTTTCCAACCCCATGGGAATATGGGCCTTCTGCTCTGAGGTCCAAACGGTGGGTGGCTCAGTTTCATGATGAGGGCCCTCTGGTGTGAGTTCACTCCGGCCTGGATCCCATAGCCTCGCTGCTCCTGGCCGCCTGCGGGGAGGTTCCAACTGCAGGATTCCTCACCTTTTTCTTCTATGGGCCCTCTGTTTGGAGACTCCTCCTGCCTGACTCACTCCCAGCCCCTTGGTGATGTGTGTCCTCTGGTTTGAGGCCACGTGTGCTGGGTCCCTCACCTTTCGATGATGTGGCCCCACTGGTGTGAGGACACTCCTGCCTGGTTTCTATCCCCTTGTTGATATGGGCCCTCTGGTGAGAGTCTGATCCTGGCTGGGTTCCTCAACCTTCTGTGAGGTGGGCCCTCTGCTGTGAGGTCACTACTGACTGGCTGGCACACCCCGCCTTGGTGACATCGGCCCTCTTGTGGCAGTTGGAGCCTGCTGGGAGCCACCTCCCCTCGGTGATGAGGGCTCTCTAGCGTCAGGCCGTAACTTCTGGGTACCCACTTTTTCTGATACGTGCTAAGTGGTGCGAGGACACTCTTGCCATGTTCCCAACCCCATGGGGATGTGGGCCTTCTGCTGTGAGGTCCCAATGGCTGGGTTGCTCACAGTTTCATGATATGGGCCCTCTGCTGTGAGTTCACTGCAGCCTGGATCGCATAGACTCGGTGCTCTGGGCCGCCTGCTGGGAGGTTCCCACTGCAGGATTCCTCAGCTTTTTTATTCTATGGGCCCTGTGTTGTGAGGTTACTCCTGCATGCCTCACTCCGAGCCCATTGGAGATGTGGGTCTTCTGGTTTAGGCCACATGTGCTGGGTTCCTCACCTTTCTATGATGTGGTCACGCAGGTGTGCAGACAGTCCTGCCTGGTTCTGATCCTCTTGGTGATGTGGGCCCTCTGGTCAGAGTCTAATCCTCTTTGGGTTCCTCACACATTTTTGAGGTTGGCCCTCTGCTCTGAGGTCACTCCTGCCTGGCTGGCACACCCCGCATTGGCGACGTTGGCCCTCTTGTAGCAGTTGGAGCCTGCTGGGAGCCTCCTCTCCTCGGTGATGAGGGCCCTCTGGCGTCAGGCCCTAACTGCTGGGCTCCCCACATTTTCTGATGTGTGCCCACTGGTACGATGACACTCCTGCTTGGTTCGCTTCCCCATGGGGATGTGGGCCTTGTGCTCTGAGGTCACAATGGCTAGGTTGCTCACAGTTTCATGATGAGGGCCCTCTGTTGTGAGTTCATCATCGCCTGGATCCCATAGCCTCGGTGCTCTGGGCCGCCTGCTGGGATGTTCCAACTGCTGGATTCCTCACCTTTTTTATACAATGGGCCACGTGTTTTGAGGTTCATCCTGCCTGCCTCGCTCCGAGACCCATGGAGATGTGGGTCCTCTGGTTTGAGGCCACATGTGCTGGGTACCTCATCTTGCGATGATGTGGCCCCACGGGTGTGAAGACACTCCTGCCTGGTTCCCAGCCCATTGCTGATGTGGGCCCTCTGTTGAGAGTCTGATAATGGCTGGGTTCCTTACCCTTCTGTGATGTGGGCCCTCTGATGTGAGGTCACTCCTGCCTAGCTGGCTCACGTCACCTTGGCGATGTGGGCCCTCTGTTGGCCACTGAAGCATACTGGGAGCCCCCTACCCTCTTTAAGGAGGGCCTTGGAAAAAACGCATATGCACTTTTTGAACAAGTGCATCATTGTCGAGGTTCTGCCTCTTCTCCTATGCTTTCAGTGCACTTTCCGTCTACCTCCTGAAATCGTTTTCCTGAATTTCTGCCCCGCTTTCAAGTCCTCTTCGCAGACTTCCTTCAATATATTTTTGGACGATAGCTGTCATTTATAACTCTGCAGGTTTGTGAATTACAGTGCCCATGAGCTCCTTTCTTCAACTAGCTTTCTTGTGAGCAGGCCGCAAAACCGCAGGATTGCTTCAGGCCCTAATCTGGTTCCGGCAGGGCATGCTGAGCCTTCGGTTAATTCCTCTTCCTGGTGGGAAATGAGCGTTGCATTTGCCCGTGCAGACACCTACAGCTAGTCTCTCATTGGTTCTCCCTATTCCTGTTCATCTTGCGCAGAAATTGCAAACTGTGCAAAACAGGAGGTTAAAGGCACTGACTCTCCAAGTGGGGAGAGTGTTAGTTAAGCGTCTGGAATGGTGAACCCGAGTATAAAGGGACGAAAACTGAGATGCATTTGAAAACGTTTCCCAATCACATGGTGGACAATACTCTGGGTTTCCCATACATGATTTAGCGGAAGGAAGAATCCCTTAAACCTGGAGAGTTGGGACCCATGGAATGGGTACCATGCAGTATGACTTCAAAGGGTCTGCAATTGGTCACCGAACCTCACCAATGCTATCAGGGCGAAGTGTCCGGCCTTATGTCTCCCCAGCTCTGGGAGTACATGTGGTAAATCCAGGATGCCTCAGAAGCCCTGAATGAATTATTTAAGAATTGCTCTCTATTTCAGTGTCATTGTGTTTTGTTTTTGAAATTTATTTTGATAATGGGATTTATCGGATTTTCCATGCTGCGTTTAGGCCGCTGTACACATGCTTGATTTCCTTAGGGAGATATATAAATCCATGGGTTTTAAGATTCTTACTTGTCAGGTATATTCCCAGGCGTTGAATATGGGGTGTTGAGTCCATTTCGTTGAGCAAGGAGTAGGTCTTGTCTATTATATATTTGGCTTATGGAACGGTATCTGTGCTAATTTCAATCTCTGGTTTTGTGCAGCACCACAACTCACCTTTCCCCATAAGCAAACATAAGGTGGTTTTCTAAATTTGAGACCCTCTTCTGCTTTGTAATTCAGTTCATGTGTAGCCAAGTTTACATTCCGTGTATTAGTGATATCTTATGATGTTTCTTTTTCTGTGTGACTTATTTCTCGTAGAATCCTCGTACCTTAATCCACTCATTATTCCGCTATGGGCCTGATGACGTAGATTACATTGCTGAGTGATATTCCATTGTACGAAAGTACCACAACTTCTTTATCCATTTTTTGCTTTCTCGGATATTTAACTTGTACCGTAGACGAGGTTCTTGTAAACAGAACCATCCCAAACTTTGGGGTGGCTGGGTGTTTTTGATTTTAATTTCCCTAAGCTATAGGACCATAAGTGGAAGTGCCATAGGCTGTGTTGCTTTGTTTCCTATGTGTTTCAGGAAACACCATACACTTCTCCAGAGTGGCTCTTGGCAATTTACATCCCGCCCATCAGCTTAACAAGGCTCCCTGTTCTCCATGGCCTATGCTGCCTTTGTGGATTTTACACTTTTTTCAGATGGCCCTTTTGACCGGGGGGCAGTGAGACTTCACTGTAGTGCAGATTTCTTTAACATGCTTGCTTGGTTGGCCAAAAAGGGCGTATGCGTTTTTTCCTGAATATATTCAGGAAAAGACGCATACGCCCTTTTTGGCCAAGTGCATCATTGTCGACATTCTGCCTCTTTTCCTATGCTTTAAATGCAATTCCAGTCTACCCCCTGAAATCGTTGTCCTGCAATTCTGCCCCGCTTTCAAGTCCTCTTCGCAGCCTTCCTTCAATATATTTTCGGACGATAGCTGTCATTTATAACTCTGCAGGTTTGTGAATTACAGTGCCCCTGAGCTCCTTTCTTCAAATCGCTTTCTTGTGAGCTGGCCGCAAACCCGCAGGATTGCCTCAGGCCCTAACCTGGTTCCAGGACGGCATGCTGAGGCTTTGGTTAATTCCTCTTCCTGGTGGGAAATGAGCGTTAAATTTGCCCGTGCAGACACCTACAGCTAGTCTCTCATTTGTTCTCCCTATTCCTGTTCATCTTGGGCAGAAATTGCAAACTGTGCCAAACAGCAGGTTAAAGGCACTGACTCTCCAAGTGGGGAGAGTGTTAGTAAAGGGTCTGGAATTGTGAACCCGAGTAAAAGGGGACGAACACTGAGATGCATTTGAAAAAGTTTCCCGGTCACACGGTGCACCATACTGTGGGTTTCCCTTGCATGCTTTAGCTGAAGGAAGAATCGCTTAAACCTGGAGAGTTGGGACCCATGGAATGGGTACCATGCAGTATGACTTCAAATGGTCTGCATTTGCTCATCGAACCTCACCAATGCTATCAGCCCAAAGTGTCCAACCTTATGTCTCACTCAGCTCTGGGTGTAGATGAGGTAAATCCAGGTTGCATCACAAGCCCTGAATGAATTATTTAAGAATTGCTCTCTATTTCACTGTCATTGTGTTTTGTTTTTGTAATTCATTTTGATAATGGGATTTATCGGATTGTCTCTGCTGCCTTCATGCAGCTGTACACACGCTTGATTCTCTTATGGAGACATATAAATCCATGTGTTTGAAAATTCTTTCTAGTCAGGTGTATTCCTAGGCGTTGAATATAGGGTGTTTAGCCCATTTCGTTGAGCAAGGGGTAGGTCTTGACTATTACATATTTGACATATGGAATGGTATCTGTGCTAATTTGTATCTCTGGTTTTATGCAGCACCCCAACTCACCTTTCCTCTTAAGCAAACATAAGTTGGTTTTCTAAATTTAGACCCTGTTCTGTTTTGTAATTCAGTTCATGTGTAGCCAAGATTACATTCGGTGTATTAGTGATATCTTATGATGTTTCATTTTCTTTGTGACTTATTTCACTTAGAATCATCATACCTGAATCCACTCATTATGCCACGATGGGCCAGATGTCATAGATTTCATTGGTGAGTGATATTCCATTGTACGTACGTACCGCAACTTCTTTATCCATTTTTTGCTTTCTGGGATATTTAACTTGTACCGTAGACGTGTTTCTTGTAAACAGAGCCGTCTGAAACATTGGGGTGGCCGTGTGTTTTTGATTTTAAATTCCCTAAGCTATAGGACCATAAGTGGAAGTGCCGGAGGCTTCGTTGCTTTGTTTTTTATGGGTTTCAGGAAACACCATACACTTCTCCAGAGTGGCTCTTGGCAATTTACATCCCACCCATCGGCATAACAAGGCTCCCTGTTCTCCATGGCCTGTGCTGCATTTCTGGATTTTACACTTTTTTCAGATGGCCCTTTTGACCAGGGGGCAGTGAGACTTCATTGTAGTGCAGATTTCTTTAACATGCTTGCTTGGTTGGCCAAAAAGGGCGTATGCGTTTTTTCCTGAATATATTCAGGAAAAAACGCATACGCCCTTTGTGGCCAAGTGCATCATTGTTGACGTTCTGCCTCTTTTCCTATGCTTTAAATGCAATTCCAGTCTACCCCCTGAAATCGTTTTCCTGCAATTCTGCCCCGCTTTCAAGTCCTCTTCGCAGCCTTCCTTCAATATATTTTTGGACGATAGCTGTCATTTATAACTCTGCAGGTTTGTGAATTACAGTGCCCCTGAGCTCCTTTCTTCAAATCGCTTACTTGTGAGCTGGCCGCAAACCCGCAGGATTGCTTCAGGCCGTAATCTGGTTCCGGCATGGCATGCTGAGCGTTTGGTTAATTCCTCTTCCTGGTTGGAAATGAGCGTTAAATTTGCCCGTGCAGACACCTACAGCTAGTCTCTCATTGGTTCTCCCTATTCCTGTTCATCTTGCGCAGAAATTGCAAACTGTGCCAAACAGCAGGTTAAAGGCACTGACTCTCCAAGTGGGGAGAGTGTTAGTAAAGTGTCTGGAATTGTGAACCCGAGGAAAAGGGGACGAAAACTGAGATGCATTTGAAAACGTTTCCCAGTCACATGTTGCACCATACTGTGGGTTTCCCATGCATGCTTTAGCTGAAGGAAGAATCCCTTAAACCTGGAGAGTTGAGACCCTTGGAATGGGTACTTCAAGGGGTCTGCATTTGCTCACCGAACCTCACCAATGCTATTAGCCTGGTGTCCAGCCTTATGTCTCACTCAGCTCTGGGTGTAGATGTGGTAAATCCAGGTTGCATCACAGGCCCTGAATGAATTATTTAAGAATTGCTCTCTATTTCACTGTCATTGTGTTTTTTGTTTCTGTAATTTATTTTGATAATGGGATTTATCGTATTTTCACTGCTGTGTTCATGCCTCTGTAGACACGCTTGATTCTCTTACGGAGACATATAAACCCATGGGTTTGAAGATTCTTACTAGTCAGGTATATTCCTAAGTGTTGAATATGGGGTGTTGAGTCCATTTTGTTGAGCAAGCAGTAGGTCTTGACTATTACATATTTGGCTTATGGACCAGTATCTGTGCTAATTTCAATCTCTGGTTTTATGCAGCACCCCAACTCACCTTTATCCTTAAGCAAGAATAAGTTGCTTTTCTATATTTGAGACCCTGTTCTGTTTCGTAATTCAGTTCATGTGTAGCCAAGTTTACATTCCATGTATTAGTGATATAGTATGTCTTTTTCTTTTTGAATTCTGTGACTTTGAATGATCATACGTAACTCCTCTGGAGTTGTTTCAAGTGGCCATATTGCATTGATTTCCAGGCTGATTCATATTCCACTCTGCATAAGCACTACATCTGTATCCATTTTTTCCCTCCAGAGACATTTAAGTTATATCCTAGTCGAGGATCTTTTAAACAGTGAGGCGGTATACATTGGGGTGCCTGTGTCCTCTCGATTTTTGTTTTTCCCATGATATACGTCCATGAGTGCAAGTGCCCTGTGCTCTGTAGCTCATTTTTTAGATGCTTTAGTAAACACAGTACACTTCTCCAGAGTGACCGTTGGCAATATACATTTCCAGTATAAGCCTCACAGGGCTCCCTTTTCTCCTTGTCCTGTCCTGCATTTCTGGTGTTTACACTTTATGAGGACGGCTCTTCTGACTGATGCGAAGTGATATGTTTTGTAGTATTGATTTCCAGTGCCCACCTGTTTGGTTGGCTAAAAAAGTGTATGCCCTTTTCTTGAATATATACAGAAAATGACGCATACACCCTTTTTGGCCAACTGCAATGTTGGCAATGTTCAGCCCCTTTTCTTGTGCTTAATGGCAAGTCCTTTCTACCTCTTCCAATCCCTTTCCTGCCATTCTCCGTTGCTTACAAGTCCTTTTCTCTGACTTTCCTCAAGACATTTTTCAGTGATAGATATTTTCAACTCTGCAGTTTCGTGAATTTTAGTGCCACTGAGCTCCATTTTTCAACTTGTGTTTATGGGAACTGGCCACAGAGCAGCGGGATTTCCTCAAGGCCTATTCTGTTTCCATGGGCAACCCTAGCCTTTGGTCAATTCGTCTTCCTGATTGGAAATTAGAGTGACATGTGCCTGTCCGAACACCTAGGACTTGTCTCTCATTGTTCCTCCTCCTTCTGCTTCATCCTCTGGACAAATTCCAAACTGTATGCAACAGGATGTTGACAGTGCTGACATCTCCAAGTGGGGAGACTGTTCGTAAAGACGCTGGAGGGGTGAACCCGAGCACCAGGAGAAGAGGAGATGAGATGCCTTTTCCAAACTCTTCCCGATCAGACGGTATACCATCCTCTGGGTGTGACAGGCATGCTTTAGCTGTAGGAAGGGTCCCATTCATGTGAGGAGAACACCAGGGCTTTTTCAAAATCAGTGTCTCTCCGCAACCCAAAGTGGGGAATGTTTTAAGCTACGGCTACACATATGTTCATTAAGGGCCTTAGGAAGTAGGCAGAGTCCAAACTTTAGATGATTGAAGTCTTCAGGGTCAGAAGCACTCACCACCGGCTTCCCTTAGGTTCCATTTTAACTGTCATTAATAGATGATGTCAATAAAAATATCTATTCTTTTTCAGATTATTTCCCCTTATAAGTTATTGCAAAATATTGAGTGTAGTTCCCTGTGCTATACAGCAGTTCCTTGTTGATGATCGATTTTATACATAGCAGTGTGTATGTGTTAATCCCAAACTGTTAATTTATCCCTCCTCTCACCTTTCCCCTTTGGTAATAATAAATTATAAGACTTTATACTTCTCAGAAATGGGGGAGCTGAAAGAGAGGTATCATTGTCAATGGAAAAGCATTTAAAACAAGATTGAAGCTTTAACCAAGATTATTAGATGTACATCCTTGGAAAGAAATCACTTCGTTTCTCTAATATTGACCTGACAAATAAGACAAACCTTTTCAGTGAACTTGCTTATAATAAAGTGATGGAAATACCAAATGGAAGTGTTAGAAACATCTTATTTTACCCGAGCCTTATACACTGTTCTATGTTAATTACAGTTTGGCTCACACATCTGTTCATTGAAGTTACAATGTTCTGAATTTCTGTTACTGATCCTCCAGAGTGGACCCCAACAAGTGTCCCCCTGCCCAGGGTCATTGGAGCCAAGAGATCGAGACTGAGTTTGGTTCAGAAGCAAAGGAAACTTTATATTTTGATCAGAGAATGGAGAGGTGAGAGCATGTGCTACCCCGTGGGCTGTGGGCTGGGCTGCTGTGTAGAGATCCTGTCAGAGTCAGTCAGAGGGAGGGGGCGGAGCTCTTGAGGGCCCAGTTGGCTGCAGCTCAGGCTCTATATCACGGAGTGTGCACTGTGCCCCAGGAGCTGAGTTGTCGACCCAGCCATTCTGCACTAGGAAATCTGGTCTGAAGTGCCGGGTGTGGAACCTCTGTATGCGGGACCCTAGGAGCACGTGTAATTAGACAAAGCACAAAGGATAAAAAAGGTTAGACTTTATTTTATTGCCCAGATTCTATTTTTCTCTCCCAGGGATTTTTAAGGGTCTTTGCCTCGGACAAACCCCTCTTCTGCCTTTTGTCCCCTTCCTCATTCTTGGAGTGCTGAGGGTGCAGACCCTTCTTCTGTAACTGCTGAGTGCTGAGTTAGGAGCCCTCATACCCGTGGGCGAGGGTCAGAACTTCTCCCCAGCAGCCTCCAGGTGACGTTGATTGTCCCCAGGCCTCCTGCCTCCCTGCTCGTCCGCCTGAGCACCAGTATTGGAAGTGTTATAGATTCTAATGACCTTTAAGGGTCCAGGAAGGAGATGTGCAGTGACGCTGTGAGGTCCAGTTTCACCCCGCCCCTCATTTGTTCGGCCACCTTAGGCTGACCGTTTCTGCCAGCGTAGATGCTCTGACCAGTAGTCTGCGCTTTCTTCAATTAGGCCCCTGAATTAACGTAAAAACAGCACCAGGTGTCAGGACCCTGTCCGCTCAACTCCCAGACAGTCCAGGGTCAGTGGTGATGAAGGACCATGATGGCCACTGAGTCAACAGCCTTTTGAAGTAAACAGGAGTGCAGCCGGTCTTATTGGCCACCATTATCACAGTGTCTGTAGGCTTTTCTATGGTGACAGCATGATATACGGTTCCCCCACCAAGATTATTAGGTCTGATCTGGGTGCAGTAAGTCCTGCAAGCAGTAGTCTACTCTTTTGGGACACACTCTTGTTGTTTTATGAGAGAAACTCCAGGTCACGTGATGGTCACATGAGTCGTCATGGTGCCCCGTTGCCCCCGGTTATCTCTCTGGAGGTTGGAGTTGGAGGGCCTCCTCACTCGAGGTCAGTGTGCCCACGGAGCAAACCCTGCAACTTCAGGGCATGGTTGGGGGTTAGGATCACCACGTGGGACCCTTTTCCCTTAGGATGGAGGTGGCCTTTTGGGCTGCTGATTTCAGGTTTTTAGATACTGCCAGTATCTTGGCCAGATGTGGCAGTGGGCCAAGCCCCTTGGTGACTGTAGTTTATCCTACCTGGATGGCATTTTTGCATTGTTCCATTTCAAGTGGTCCCAGTTTTTGCACTAATCCTCCAATGGCGATTCACTTTTCACCAGGAATGTAAAGATCAAAGGGTTTAGCTAAATTAGGGAGTTCCAGGGCAAGGGTCTGAATTGACTGCTCTTTCCATTCTTGAAAGGCCACTTCTGGATTCTATTCAAAAGGATCATCATCTTTTCCTTTCAGTGTTTCATATAGAGACCCAGCTAGTAGACTGTAGTTAGGGATCCAGAAGCAGCAAACCCTGGCCTCCCCAGGAACCCCTAAGCTGTCTTCTAGTTTTAGATATGGGTAAGGCTGTAAATTGTTTCTTCCCTTTCCTGGGATGGGCTTCTCCGACCTTCTGTGAGAATGAAGCCCAGGCAGGTCGCCGTAGTCTGTGATATTTGAGCTTTTTCTTGGACAACTTGTATCCTTTATTGGCTTGGTAGTTCAGAGGTCCCCTTAGTAGGGCTGGTGATCAGAATGTCGTCTGCATATTGAAGGAGTGTTTCCTTTTCCAGTGGTAGAACTTTTAGGTCTTTAGCTGAGCTTTCCCCAAAGATGGTGTGGGAATTTTTGAACCCTTGGGGCAAGACGGCCCAGAAGTATTGTTTTAGTTGTATGTTGAGTCCTGCCACTCACAAGCCAAAATTTCTTGTGACTCTGACACTAATGGAATACAAAAGAAGGCATCATTGAAGACTAATACAGAATACCATGTCCTGGTGGTTGGTAGAATGACCAGCAGGGTGTAGGATTTAGGAACTACTGGAGGTATATCCTCGGTGGCTTCACTGACTGTCCTGACATCCTTTACCAGGGCTCCAGCAGCCCATGGGGCTCTCGAGATCAGGCCAATCCCAGGATATTTAGATCACCTGCGCAGGTACCCTACCCCCACCCCAGAACATGGGGCTCTCATGGTCAGGCCCCTCTCAGGATACAGAGCTACCCTTGCAGTTACGGTGGCAGGGCTGGGCACACAGGAACCGTGCACATCGCCCTCATTGCAGAGCACTCCCAGCTCACCTGTCACTCAGATCTGACACAGAGCACCTCAGAGCAGGACTTGAACTAAGAAACGGCAGCTCCGACAGGTCTGTGACCCTGGGCATCACTCTGTGTGGCCTCCCTCCACCTGGTCTTCCAGAGACTTCCACTGCACCCGGGGCACCAGGCCTCTGTCTCCACCCACCACCCACCCCTCCTCTCCCTGACTCCTGGGTTCCTCTCATTAGGAGAGGGTTTTCTTGAAGTTGTCTCCCACTCATGGGCCAGATAATATAATTAGAAAACAAGCCAGAGCTGCAGCCCCTTGTCTATCCTGACTCTCAGGAGCCCACACCTGTTCCTTGGACCTGGCCGATTCAGAAAGTTCCATTTTCTGCAACTGTGAGCCCCTGAGGGGTGATTATTGGCTGGCCTGGGAAGCCTGACCATGCCGGCCAGTCCTCCCCAGGTGTGCCTGGGTTGAGATCAATATAAACACCGCTCCAGGCAGCAAGAGCCCCTGCAGCTGTGCCTGACGCCATTTTCTCTGCCCAGTCAGCAGTGTCGGGGCTGGGCTGGTGGGAGGGAGTGAGAGGCCACGGCTTTGTGGGTGGCCCAGTGTGAGTGGGGCTCTGCTGGACTTTCTGCAGCAGTTGCCAAGATGCCACCTGCTAAAGAAGAGGATGTGTCACCCATACCTGCCGCTGGAATTTCTCCGTGGGCAGAGGTGAGTAAGGAAGAAAGCAGTGGGGGCCGGGACAGGAGGGGTATCTCAGGCAGGGAAATGGAAAGCTTCCAGAAGAGCACCCAGGGCCAGGACCATCCTGTCTGGCCTGCAGGCACCAAGTCGGCTGGCATGCTGTCGCTCATGTGGCTCCATGGCCCTTCCTCTAGGCTTTCAAGTCCTTGTACATATTCAGGTGTTTTACCTGGGAAGGGTGGGAACATTGCAGCAGCAGCTGGCCTGGGGCTCGGCCCACGTTTACTCACAGATGCCTCGGCACGGGCCCCCAGCTTTGCAATGAGGACGCTTGTTGCGTGGGGCCTGCTGGCTGAATGGGAGATGATTCCCCACCACTGACCAACTTCAGAATTGTTTACAACTGGAGCAAGGGCCCTGATACGGTTTTCCTCTGTGTAACTGGTGGGTTCTTTTTTTTTTTTCTTTTTTTCGTTTTTGGTTCAAGGTAGATTTTTTTCCTCTTTTTTGTATTTACAGATATAAGCATGGAAATAATTTATTCATATAAATACATGTATGTGAAGGGAAGAATATTTTTTCTGTTTTACTTTTTGTAATTTTGAATTTTATTTTATTTTTTTATACAGCAGCTTCTTTTTGGTTACCTATTTTATACATAGAAATGTATACATGCCAATCCCAATCTCTCAACTCCTCCCACCACCAGCCCCCTAACAGCTTTCCCCCCTTGGTGTCCATACGTTTGTTGTCTACATCTGTTGCTCTATTTCTGCCTTGCAAAACGGTTCATCTGTACAACTTTTCTAGGTTCCACATATATGCATTTATATACAGGATTTGTTTTTCTCTTTCTGACTTACTTCACTCTGTATGACAGTCTCTAGATCCATCAACGTCTCTACAAATGACCCAATTTCATTCCTTTTTATGGCTTAGTAATATTCCATTTTATATATGTACCTCATCTTTATGCATTCGTCTGTCTGTGGGCATTTAGGTTGCTTCCATTACCTGGATATTGTAAATAGTGATGCAATGAACATTGCGGTGAATGTCTCTTTTCGTTTTATGGTTTTGTCTGGGTATATGCCCAGTAGTGGGATTGCTGTATTATATGGTAATCCTATTCTTAGTTTTATAAGAAACTCCATAATGTTCTCCACAGTGACTGCATCAATTTACATTCCCAACAATAGTGGAAGAGGTTTCCTTATCTCCGCACCCTTTCCAGCATTTGTTGTTTGTAGATTTTCTGATGATGCCCATTCTAACAGGTGTGAGGTGATACACCATGGATGAGTCTATTTCGTTGAGCAAAGAGTAGGTCTTGTCTATTACATATTTGGCTTATGGAACGGTATGTGTGCTCATTTCAATCTCTGGTTTTATACAGCACCCCAACTCAACTTTCCCCTTAAGCAAGCATAAGTTTTTATCTAAATGTGAGACTCTGTTCGGTTTTGTAATTCAGTTTATGTGTAGCCAAGTTTACACTCCCTCTATTTGTGATATCTTATGATAATTATGTTTCTCTGTGTGACATATTTCTCTTAGAATCATCATACTTAAATCCACTCAATTTGCTGCTACAGGCCTGATGACACTGATTTCATTGCTGAGTGATATTCCGTTGTACGTAAGTAGGACAACTCCTTTATCCATTTTTTTCTTTCTGGGATATTTAGTTTGTACTGGACTCGAGGTTCTTGTAAACACAGCAGCCCTGGATATTGTGTTGGCTGTGTCTTGTTGATTTTAATTTTCCTAAGCTATAGGGCCAAAAGTGGAAGTGCCCTAGGCTCTGTAGCTTTGTTTTTTAGATGTTTCAGCATACACCATAAACATCACCAGAGTGTCTGTTGGCAATTTACATCCCGTCCATCAGCATAACAAGGCTCCCTGTTCTCCATGGCCTGTCCTGTGTTTCTGGGTTTTACACTTTTTTCAGATGGCTCTTTTGACGAATGGGAAATGAGAGTTCATTGTAGTGCGGATTTCCATTGCTCGAATTCTTGGTTGGCCACAAAGGGCATATGCGTTTTTTCCTGAATATATTCAGGAAAAAATGTATACGCACTTTTTGTCCAAGTGCATCACTGTCAAAGATCTGCCGCTTTTCACATGCTTTAAATGCAATTCCAATCTACCTCCTGAAATATGATTCCTGCAATTCTGCCTCGTTTTCAAGTCCTCTGTGCAGACTTACTTCAATATATTTTTGCCAATAGCTGTCATTTATAACTCTGCAGGTTTGTGAATTACAGTGCCTGTGATTTCCTTTCTTAACTCGTTTCCTTGAAAGCTGGCCACAGAACCGCAGGTTTGCTTCAGGCCGTAATCAGGGTCCCGCACGGCACTCTGAGCCTTTGGTTAATTCCTCTTCCTGCTGGGAAATTAGAGTTAAATGTGCCCCTCCAGACACCTGCCTCACTCCCAGCCCCTTGGTGATGTGTGTCCTCTGGTTTGAGGCCACATGTGCTGGGTTCCTCACCTTTCGCAGATGTGGCCCCACTGGTGTGCGGACACTCCTGCCTGGTTCCCATCCCCTTGGTGATGTGAGCCCTCCAGTGAGAGTCTGATCCTGGTTGGGCTCCTCACACTTCTGTGAGGTGGGCCCTCTTCTCTGAGGTCACTCCTGCCTGGCTGACACACCCCGCCTTGGAGACGTCGGCCCTCTGGCGGCAGTTGGAGCCCGCTGGGAGCCTCCTCCCCTCAGTGATGAGGCCCTCTGGCATCAGGCCCTAACTGCTGGTTACCCACATTTTCTGATACGTGCTAAGTGGTGTGAGGGCACTCCTGCCAGGTTCCCATCCCCATGTGCCTTCTGCTCTATGGTCCCAACACCTGTGTTGTTCACAGTTTCAGGATGTTGGCTCTCTGGTGTTAGTTCACTCAGGCCTAGATCCCATAGACTCTGTGCTCTGAGCCGCCTGCTGGGAGGTTCCTACTGCTGGATTCCTTACCATTTTTATTCTTTGGGTCCTGTGTTTTCATGCTCCTCCTTCCTGACTCACTCCCAGCCCTTTTGTGATGTAGGTCCTCTGGTTTGAGGCCACATGTGCCGGTTTCCTCACCTTTATTGATGTGGCCCCACTGGTGTGAGGACACTCCTGCCTGGTTCCCATCCCCTTGGTGATGGGGGCCCTCTGGTGAGAGTCTGATCCTGGCTGGATTCTTCACCCTTCTGGGAGGTGGGCCCTCTGCTGTGAGGTCACTCCTGCCTGGCTGGCACACATCACCTTGGCGATGTGCGCCCTCAGTTGGGAGTTGGTGCCTGCTGGGAGTCTCCTCCCCTCGGTAATGAGGGCCCTCTGGCGTCAGGCCCTAACTCATGGGCTCCCAAAATTTTCTGATATGTGCCCTGTCGTGCGAGTACACTCCTGCCACGTTCCCATCCCCATGGGGATGTGGGCCTTCTGCTCTGAGGTCCCACCAGCTGGGTTGCTCACAGTGTCATGATGTGAGCCCTCTGCTGTGAGTTCACTGTGGCCTGGATCCCATAGACTCCGTACTCTGGGCCACCTGCTGGGGGGTTCCAACTGCTGGATTCCTCACATTTTTTATTCTGTGGGCCCTGTGTTGTTAGGCTACTCCTGCCTGCCTCACTCGGAGCACCTTGGAAATGTGGGTCCTCTGGTTTAGGCCACATGTGCTGGGTTCCTCACCTTTCTATAATGTGGCCACACTGGTGTGAGGACACTCCTGCCTTGTTCCGGTCCCCTTGGTGATGTGGGCTCTCTGGTGAGAGTCTTATCCTGGCTGGTTTCCTCACCCTTCTGTGCGGTAGGCCCTCTGCTGTGAGGTCACTCCTGCCTGACTGGCACACGTCACCTTGGCGACGTGGGCCCTCAGTTGGGAGTTGGTGCCTGCTGGGATTCTCCTCCCCTCGGTAATGAGGGCCCTCTGGCGTCAGGCTCTAACTCCTGGGCTCCCAAAATTTTCTGATGTGCGCCCTGTGGTGTGAGTACACTCCTGCCAGGTTTCCAACCCCATGGGAATATGGGCCTTCTGCTCTGAGGTCCAAACGGTGGGTGGCTCAGTTTCATGATGAGGGCCCTCTGGTGTGAGTTCACTCCGGCCTGGATCCCATAGCCTCGCTGCTCCTGGCCGCCTGCGGGGAGGTTCCAACTGCAGGATTCCTCACCTTTTTCTTCTATGGGCCCTCTGTTTGGAGACTCCTCCTGCCTGACTCACTCCCAGCCCCTTGGTGATGTGTGTCCTCTGGTTTGAGGCCACGTGTGCTGGGTCCCTCACCTTTCGATGATGTGGCCCCACTGGTGTGAGGACACTCCTGCCTGGTTTCTATCCCCTTGTTGATATGGGCCCTCTGGTGAGAGTCTGATCCTGGCTGGGTTCCTCAACCTTCTGTGAGGTGGGCCCTCTGCTGTGAGGTCACTACTGACTGGCTGGCACACCCCGCCTTGGTGACATCGGCCCTCTTGTGGCAGTTGGAGCCTGCTGGGAGCCACCTCCCCTCGGTGATGAGGGCTCTCTAGCGTCAGGCCGTAACTTCTGGGTACCCACTTTTTCTGATACGTGCTAAGTGGTGCGAGGACACTCTTGCCATGTTCCCAACCCCATGGGGATGTGGGCCTTCTGCTGTGAGGTCCCAATGGCTGGGTTGCTCACAGTTTCATGATATGGGCCCTCTGCTGTGAGTTCACTGCAGCCTGGATCGCATAGACTCGGTGCTCTGGGCCGCCTGCTGGGAGGTTCCCACTGCAGGATTCCTCAGCTTTTTTATTCTATGGGCCCTGTGTTGTGAGGTTACTCCTGCATGCCTCACTCCGAGCCCATTGGAGATGTGGGTCTTCTGGTTTAGGCCACATGTGCTGGGTTCCTCACCTTTCTATGATGTGGTCACGCAGGTGTGCAGACAGTCCTGCCTGGTTCTGATCCTCTTGGTGATGTGGGCCCTCTGGTCAGAGTCTAATCCTCTTTGGGTTCCTCACACATTTTTGAGGTTGGCCCTCTGCTCTGAGGTCACTCCTGCCTGGCTGGCACACCCCGCATTGGCGACGTTGGCCCTCTTGTAGCAGTTGGAGCCTGCTGGGAGCCTCCTCTCCTCGGTGATGAGGGCCCTCTGGCGTCAGGCCCTAACTGCTGGGCTCCCCACATTTTCTGATGTGTGCCCACTGGTACGATGACACTCCTGCTTGGTTCGCTTCCCCATGGGGATGTGGGCCTTGTGCTCTGAGGTCACAATGGCTAGGTTGCTCACAGTTTCATGATGAGGGCCCTCTGTTGTGAGTTCATCATCGCCTGGATCCCATAGCCTCGGTGCTCTGGGCCGCCTGCTGGGATGTTCCAACTGCTGGATTCCTCACCTTTTTTATACAATGGGCCACGTGTTTTGAGGTTCATCCTGCCTGCCTCGCTCCGAGACCCATGGAGATGTGGGTCCTCTGGTTTGAGGCCACATGTGCTGGGTACCTCATCTTGCGATGATGTGGCCCCACGGGTGTGAAGACACTCCTGCCTGGTTCCCAGCCCATTGCTGATGTGGGCCCTCTGTTGAGAGTCTGATAATGGCTGGGTTCCTTACCCTTCTGTGATGTGGGCCCTCTGATGTGAGGTCACTCCTGCCTAGCTGGCTCACGTCACCTTGGCGATGTGGGCCCTCTGTTGGCCACTGAAGCATACTGGGAGCCCCCTACCCTCTTTAAGGAGGGCCTTGGAAAAAACGCATATGCACTTTTTGAACAAGTGCATCATTGTCGAGGTTCTGCCTCTTCTCCTATGCTTTCAGTGCACTTTCCGTCTACCTCCTGAAATCGTTTTCCTGAATTTCTGCCCCGCTTTCAAGTCCTCTTCGCAGACTTCCTTCAATATATTTTTGGACGATAGCTGTCATTTATAACTCTGCAGGTTTGTGAATTACAGTGCCCATGAGCTCCTTTCTTCAACTAGCTTTCTTGTGAGCAGGCCGCAAAACCGCAGGATTGCTTCAGGCCCTAATCTGGTTCCGGCAGGGCATGCTGAGCCTTCGGTTAATTCCTCTTCCTGGTGGGAAATGAGCGTTGCATTTGCCCGTGCAGACACCTACAGCTAGTCTCTCATTGGTTCTCCCTATTCCTGTTCATCTTGCGCAGAAATTGCAAACTGTGCAAAACAGGAGGTTAAAGGCACTGACTCTCCAAGTGGGGAGAGTGTTAGTTAAGCGTCTGGAATGGTGAACCCGAGTATAAAGGGACGAAAACTGAGATGCATTTGAAAACGTTTCCCAATCACATGGTGGACAATACTCTGGGTTTCCCATACATGATTTAGCGGAAGGAAGAATCCCTTAAACCTGGAGAGTTGGGACCCATGGAATGGGTACCATGCAGTATGACTTCAAAGGGTCTGCAATTGGTCACCGAACCTCACCAATGCTATCAGGGCGAAGTGTCCGGCCTTATGTCTCCCCAGCTCTGGGAGTACATGTGGTAAATCCAGGATGCCTCAGAAGCCCTGAATGAATTATTTAAGAATTGCTCTCTATTTCAGTGTCATTGTGTTTTGTTTTTGAAATTTATTTTGATAATGGGATTTATCGGATTTTCCATGCTGCGTTTAGGCCGCTGTACACATGCTTGATTTCCTTAGGGAGATATATAAATCCATGGGTTTTAAGATTCTTACTTGTCAGGTATATTCCCAGGCGTTGAATATGGGGTGTTGAGTCCATTTCGTTGAGCAAGGAGTAGGTCTTGTCTATTATATATTTGGCTTATGGAACGGTATCTGTGCTAATTTCAATCTCTGGTTTTGTGCAGCACCACAACTCACCTTTCCCCATAAGCAAACATAAGGTGGTTTTCTAAATTTGAGACCCTCTTCTGCTTTGTAATTCAGTTCATGTGTAGCCAAGTTTACATTCCGTGTATTAGTGATATCTTATGATGTTTCTTTTTCTGTGTGACTTATTTCTCGTAGAATCCTCGTACCTTAATCCACTCATTATTCCGCTATGGGCCTGATGACGTAGATTACATTGCTGAGTGATATTCCATTGTACGAAAGTACCACAACTTCTTTATCCATTTTTTGCTTTCTCGGATATTTAACTTGTACCGTAGACGAGGTTCTTGTAAACAGAACCATCCCAAACTTTGGGGTGGCTGGGTGTTTTTGATTTTAATTTCCCTAAGCTATAGGACCATAAGTGGAAGTGCCATAGGCTGTGTTGCTTTGTTTCCTATGTGTTTCAGGAAACACCATACACTTCTCCAGAGTGGCTGTTGGCAATTTACATCCCACCCATCAGCATAACAAGGCTCCCTGTTCTCCATGACCTGTCCTGCCTTTCTGGAATTTTCAATTTTTTCAGATGGCCCTTTTGACTGGGGAGCAGTGAGACTTCATTGTAGTGCAGATTTCTTTAACATGCTTGCTTGGTTGGCCAAAAAGTGGCATATGCCCTTTTTGGCCAAGTGCATCATTGTCGACATTCTGCCTCTTTTCCTATGTTTTAAGTGCAATTCCAGTCTACCCCCTGAAATCGTTTTCCTGAAATTCTGCCCCACTTTCAAGTCCTCTTCGAAGACTTACTTCAATATATTTTTGGACGATAGCTGTCATTCATAACTCTGCAGGTTTGTGAATTACAGTGGCCCTGAGCTCCTTTCTTCAACTCGCTTTCTTGTGAGCTGGCCGCAAAACCGTAGGATTGCTTCAGGCCCTCATCTGGTTCTGGCAGGGCATGCTGAGCCTTTGGTTAATTCCTCTTCCTGGTGGGAAATGAGCGTTACATTTGCCCGTGCAGACACCTACAGCTAGTCTCTCATTGGTTCTCCCTATTCCTGTTCATCTTGTGCAGAAATTGCAAACTGTGCCAAAGAGGAGGTTAAAGGCACTGACTCTCCAAGTGGGGAGAGTGTTAGTAAAGCATCTGAAATGGTGAACCCGAGTACCAAGGGACGAAAACTGAGATGCATTTGAAAACGTTTCCCAATCACACGGTGGACCATACTCTGGGTTTCCGATGCATGATTTAGCTGAAGGAAGAATCCCTTAAACCTGGAGAGTTGGGATCCATGGAATGGGTACCATGCAGTATGACTTCAAAGGGTCTGCGTTTGCTCACCGAACTTCACGAATGCTATCAGCCCGAAGTGTCCAGCCTTATGTCTCACCCAGCTCTGGGTGTAGATGTGGTAAATCCAGGTTGCATCACAAGCCCTGAGTGAATTCTTTAAGAATTGCTCTCTAGTTCACTGTCATTGTGTTTTGTTTTTGAAATTTATTTTGATAATGGGATTTATCGGATTTTTACTGCTGCGTTTAGGCCGCTGTACACACGCTTCATTTCCTTACGGAGACATATAAATCCATGTGTTTCAAGATTCTTACTTGTCAGGTATATTCCCAGGCGTTGAATATGGGGTGTTGAGTCCATTTCGTTGAGCAAGGAGTAGCTTTTGTCTATTATATATTTGGCTTATGGAATGGTCTCTGTGCTAATTTCAATCTCTGGTTTTATGCAGCACCCTAACTCACCTTTACCCATAAGCAAGCATAAGTTGGTTTTCTAAATTTGAGACCGTGTTCTGTTTTGTAATTCAGTTCATGTGTAGCCAAGTTTACATTCCGTGTATTAGTGATATCTTATGATGTTTCTTTTTCTGTGTGACTTATTTCTCATAGAATCCTCGTACCTGAATCCACTCATTATGCCGCTATGGGCCTGATGACGTAGATTACATTGCTGAGTGATATTCCATTGGACGTACGTACCACTACTTCTTTATCCATTTTTTGCTTTCTCGGATATTTAACTTGTACCGTAGAGGAGGTTCTTGTAAACAGAGCCGTCCCAAACTTTGGGGTGGCTGTGTGTTTTTGATTTTAATTTCCCTAAGCTATAGGACCATAAGTGGAAGTGCCATAGGCTGTGTTGCTTTGTTTCCTACGTGTTTCAGAAAACACCATACACTTCTTCAGAGTGGCTGTTGGCAATTTACATCCCGCCCATCAGCATAACAAGGCTCCCTGTTCTCCCTGACCTGTCCTGCCTTTCTGGATTTTACACATTTTCAGAGGGCCCTGTTTACCTGGGGGCAGAGAGACTTCATTGTAGTGCAGATTTCCTTTACAGGCTTGGTTGGTTGGCCAAAAAGTGCGTATGCGTTTTTCCTGAATATATTCAGAAAAAACGCATACGCACTTTTTGGCCAAGTGCATCATTGTCGACGTTCTGCCTCTTTTCCTATGCTTAAAGTGCAATTCCAGTCTACCCCCTGAAATCGTTTTCCTGAATTTCTGCCCCGCTTTCAAGTCTTCTTCACAGTCTTACTTCAATATATTTTTGAACAATAGCTGTGATTTATAACTCTGCAGGTTTTTGAATTATAGTGCCCCTGAGCTCCTTTCTTCAACTCGTTTTCCCGTGAGCTGGCCCCAAAACCGCTGGATTGCTTCAGGCCCTAATCTGGTTCCGGCAGGGCATGATGAGCCTTTGGTTAATTCCTCTTCCTGGTGGGAAATGTGCGTTACATTTCCCCGTGCAGACACCTACACTAGTCTCTCATTGGTTCTCCCTATTCCTGTTCATCTTGCGCAGAAATTGCAAACTGTGCCAAAGAGGAGGTTAAAGGCACTGACTCTCCAAGTGGGGAGAGCGTTAGTTAACCATCTGGAATGGTGAACCCCAGTATAAGGGGACGAAAACTGAGATGCATTTGAAAAGGTTTCCCAATTACATGGTGGACCATACTCTGGGTTTCCCATTCATGATGTAGCAGAAGGAAGAATTCCTTAATCCTGGAGAGTTGGGACCCATGGAATGGGTACCATGCAGTATGACTTCAAAGGGTCTGCATTTGCTCACCTAACCTCACCAATGCTATCAGGCCGAAGTGTCCGGCCTTATGTCTCCCCAGCTCTGGTTGTAGATGTGGTAAACCCAGGTTGCATCAGAAGCCCTGAGTGAATTATTAAAAATTTCTCTCTATTTCACTGTCATTGTGTTGTGTTTTTGAAATTTATTTTGATAATGGGATTTATCGGATTTTCACTGCTGCGTTTAGGCCACTGAACACACGCTTGTTTCTCTTACGGAGACGTATAAATCCATGGGTTTTAAGATTCTTACTAGGCAGGTATAATCCTAGGCGTTGAATATGGGGTGTTGAGTCCATTTCGTTGAGCAAGGAGTAGGACTTGTCTATTTCATATTTGGCTTATGGAACGGTATCTGTGCGAATTTCAATCTCTGGTTTTATGCAGCACCCCATCTCACCTTCCCCAAAAAGCAAGCATAAGTTGGTTTTCTAAATTTGACACCCTGTTCTGTTTTGTAATTCAGTTCATGTGTAGCCAAGTTTACATTCCATGTATTAGTGATATCTTATGCTGTTTCTTTTTCTGTGTGACCTATTTCACGTAGAATCATCGTACCTGAATCCACGCATTATGCCGCTACGGTCCTGATGACATAGATTTCATTGCTGAGAGATATTCCATTGTACGTACGTAGCACAACTTCTTTATCCATTTTTCGCTCTCTGGGATATTTAACTTGTACCGTAGACAAGGTTTTGTAAACAGAGCCGTTCCAAATTTTGGGGTGGCTCTGTGGTTTTGATTTTAATTTCCCTAAGCTATAGGACCATAAGTGGTACTACCATGGGCTGTGTTGCTTTGTTTCTTATGTGTTTCAGGAAACACCATACACTTCTCCATAGTGGCTGCTGGTAATTCACATCCCGCCCATAAGCATAACAATGCTCCCTGTTCTCCATGGCCTGTCCTGCCTTTCTGGATTTTACACTTTTTTCAGATGGCCCTTTTGACCTGGGGGCAGTGAGACTTCATTGTAGTGCCGATTTCCTTTACACGCTTGCTTGGTTGGCCAAAAAGTGCGTATGCGTTTTTTCCTGAATATATTCAGGAAAAAACGCATACGCCCTTTTTGGACAAGTGCATCATTGTAGCCGTTCTGCCTCTTTTCCTATTCTTTAAGTGCAATTCCAGTCTACCCCCTGAAATCGTTTTCCTGAATTTCTGCCCCACTTTCAAGTCCTCTTCGCAGACTTACTTCAATATATTTTTGGACGATAGCTGTCATTTATAACTCTGCAGGTTTTGAATCACAGTGACCCTGAGCTCCTTTCTTCAACTCGCTTTCCTGTGAGCTGGCTGCAAAACCTCAGGATTGTTTCAGGCCCTAATCTTGTTCCAGCAGGGCATGCTGAGCCTTTGGTTAATTCTTCTTCCTCGTGGGAAATGACCGTTACATTTGCCCGTGCAGACACCTACAGCTAGCCTCTCATTGGTTCTCCATATTCCTGTTCATCATGTGCAGAAATTGCAAACTGTGCCCAACAGGAGGTTAAAGGCACTAACTCTCCAAGTGGGGAGAGTGTTAGTTAGGCGTCTGGAATGGTGAACCCGAGTATAAAGGGACGTAAACTGAGATGCATTTGAAAACGTTTCCCAATCACACGGTGGACCATACTCTGGGTTTCCCATGCATGTTTTAGCTGAAGGAAGAATCCTTTAAACCTGGAGAGTTCGGACCCATGGAATGGGTACCATGCAGTACGACTTCAAAGGGTCTGCGTTTGCTCACCGAACCTCACCAATGCTATCAGCCCGAAGTGTCCAGCCTTATGTCTCACCAAGCTCTGGGTGTAGATGTGGTAAATCCAGGTTGCATCACAAGCCCTGAATGAATTCTTTAAGAATTGCTCTCTAGTTCACTGTCATTGTGTTTTGTTTTTGAAATTTATTTTGATAATGGGATTTATCGGATTTTCACTGCTGCGTTTAGGCCGCTGTACACACGCTTGATTTCCTTATGGAGACATATAAACGCATGGGTTTTAAGATTCTTACTTGTCAGGTATATTCCCAGGCGTTGAATATGGGGTGTTGAGTCCATTTCGTTGAGCAAGGAGTAGGTCTTGTCTATTATATATTTGGCTTATGGAACGGTGTCTGTGCTAATTTCAATCTCTGGTTTTATGCAGCACCCCAACTCACCTTTCCCCATAAGCAAGCATAATTTTGTTTTCTAAATTTGAGACCCTGTTCTGTTTTGTAATTCAGTTCATGTGTAGTCAAGTTTACATTCCGTGTATTAGTGATATCTTATGATGTTTCTTTTTCTGTGTGAGTTACTTCTCGTAGAATCCTCGTATCTGAATCCACTCATTATGCCGCTACGGGCCTGATGATACAGATTTCATTGCTGAGTGATATTCCATTGTACGTACGTTCCACAACTTCTTTATCCATTTTTTGCTTTCTCAGATATTTAACTGTACCGTAGACGAGGTTCTTGTAAACAGAGCCATCCCAAACTTTGGGGTGGCTGTGTGTTTTTGATTTTAATTTCCCTAAGCTATAGGACCATAAGTGGAAGTGCCATAGGCTGTGTTGCTTTGTTTTCTAAGTGTTTCAGGAAACACCATACACTTCTCCAGAGTGGCTGTTAGCAATTTACATCCCGCCCATCAGTATAACAAGGCTCCCTCTTCTCCATGACCTGTCCTGCCTTTCGGGATTTTACACATTTTTCAAATGGCCCTTTTGATCGGGGGGCAGTGAGACTTCATTGTAGTGCAGATTTCCTTTACACGCTTGCTTGGTTGGCCAAAATGTGCGTATGCGTTTTTTCCTGGATATATTCAGGAAAAAACGCATACGCCCTTTTTGGCCAAGTGCATCATTGTCGACATTCTGCCTCTTTTCCTATGCTTTAAGTGCAATTCCTGTCTACCCCCTGAAATCGTTTTCCTGCAATTCTGCCCCACTTACAAGTCCTCTTCGCAGACTTACTTCAATATATTTTTGGACGATAGCTGTCATTTATAACTCTGCAGTTTTGTGAGGTACAGTGTCCCTGAGCTCCTTTCTTCAACTCGCTATCTTGTGAGCTGGCAGCAAATCCGCAGGATTGCTTCAGGCCCCAATCTGGTTCCGACATGGCATGCTGAGCCTGTGGTTAATTCCTCTTCCTGGTGGGAAATGTGTGTTAAATTTGCCCGTGCAGACACCTACAGCTACTCTCTCATTGGTTCTCCCTATTCCTGTTCATCTTGCACAGAAATTGCAAACTGTGCCAAACAGCAGGTTAAAGGCACTGGCTCTCCAAGTGGGGAGAGTGTTAGTAAAGGGTCTGGAATGGTGAACGCGAGTGAAGGCGGACGAAAACTGAGATGCATTTGAAAACGTTTCCCGGTCACACGGTGCACCATACTTTGGGTTTCCCATGCATGTTTTAGCTGAAGGAAGAATCCCTTAAACCTGGAGAGTTGGGACCCATGGAATGGGTACCATGCAGTATAACTTCAAAGGGTCTGCATCTGCGCATCGAACCTAACCAATGCTATCAGCCCGAAGTGCCCAACCTTATGTCTCATTCAGCTCTGGGTGTAGATGTGGTAAATCCAGGTTGTATCACAAGCTCTGAATGAATTATTTAAGAATTGCTCTCTATTTCACTCTCATTGTGTTTTGTTTTTGTAATTTATTTTGATAATGGGATTTATCGCATTATCACTGCTGCGTTCATGCCGCTGTACTCACGCTTGATTCTCTTACAGAGACATATAAATCCATGGGTTTGAAGATTCTTAATAGTCAGGTGTATTCGTAGGCGTTGAATATGGGGTGTTGAGTCCATTTCGTTGACCAGGGTGTAGGTTTTTTCTAGTACATATTTGGCTTATGGAGCGGTATCTGTGCTAATTTCAATCTCTGGTTTTATGCAGCTCCCCAACTCTCCTTTATCCTTAAGCAAACATAAGTTGGTCTTCTAAATTTGAGACCCCGTTCTGTTTTGTAATTCAGGTCATATGTAGCCACGTTTACATTCCATGTATTAGTAATATCGTATGTCTTTTTCTTTTTGAATTATGTGACTTCGAATGATCATACGTAACTCCTCTGGGGTTGTTACAACTGTCCATATTTCACTGATTTTCAGGCTGAGTAATATTCCACTCTACATAAGTGCCACATCTCTATCCATTTTTTCCCTCCAGAGACATATAAATTATATCCTAGTCGAGGATCTTTTAAACAGAGAGGCGGTAAACATTGGGGTGCCTGTGTCCTCTCGATTTTTGTCTTTCCCAAGATATACGTCCATGAGTGCAAGTGCCCTGTGCTCTGTAGCTCATTTTTTAGATGCTTTAGTAAACACAATACACTTCTCAAGAGTGATCATTGGCAATATACATTTCCACTATAAGCCTCACAGGGCTCCCTATTCTCCTTGCCCTGTCCTGCATTTCTGGTGTTTACACTTTATGAGGAAGGCTCTTCTGACTGATGCGAAGTGATATGTTTTGTAGTACTGATTTCCAGTGCCCACCTGTTTGGTTGGCTAAGAAAGTGTATGCCCTTTTCTTGAATATATACAGAAAAAGACGCATACAACCTTTTTGGCCAACTGCAATGTTGGCAATGTTCAGCCCCTTTTCTTGTGCTTAATGGCGAGTCCTTTCTACCTCTTCCAATCCCTTTCCTGCCATTCTCCATTGCTTACAAGTCCCTTTCTCTGACTTTCCTCAAGACATTTTTCAGTGAGAGATATTTTCAACTCTGCAGTTTCGTGAATTTTAGCGGCCCTGAGTTCCATTTTTCAACTTGTGTTTATGGGAACTGGCCACAAAGCAGTGGGATTTCCTCAAGCCCTATTCTGTTTCCATGGGCAACCCTAGCCTTTGGTCAATTCGTCTTCCTGATTGGAAATTAGAGTGACATGTTCCTGTCCGAACACCTAGGACTTGTCTCTCATTGTTCCTCCTCCTTCTGCTTCGTCCTCTGGACAAATTCCAAACAGGATGTTGACAGTGCTGACATCTCCAAGTGGGGAGACTGTTCGTAAAGACGCTGGAGGGGTGAACCCGAGCACCAGGAGATGAGGAGATGAGATGCCTTTTCCAAACTCTTCCCGATCAGACGGTATACCATCCTCTGGGTGTGACAGGCATGTTTTAGCTGTAGGAAGTGTCCCATTCATGTGAGGAGAACACCAGGGCTTTTTCAAAATCACTGTCTCTCCACAACCCAAACTGGGGAATTTTTTAAGCTACGGCTACACATATGTTCATTAAGGGCCTTGGGAAGTAGGCAGAGTCCAAACTTTAGATGATTGAAGTCTTCCTGGTCAGAAGCACTCACCACCGGCTTCCCTTAGGTTCCATTTTAACTGTCATTAATAGATGATGTCAATAAAAATATCTATTCTTTTTTCAGATTATTTCCCCTTATAGGTTATTGCAAAATATTGAGGGTAGTTCCCTGTGCTATACAGTAGTTCCTTGTTGATGATCGATTTTATACATAGCAGTGTGTATGTGTTAATCCCAAACTGTTAATTTATCCCTCCTCTCACCTTTCCCCTTTGGTAATAATAAATTATAAGATTTTATACTTCTCAGAAATGGGGGAGCTGAAAGAGAGTTATCATTTTCAATGGAAAAGCATTTAAAACAAGATTGAAGTTTAACCAAGATTATTAGATGTACATCCTTGGAAAGAAATCACTTCGTTTCTCTAGTATTGACCTGACAAATAAGACAAACCTTTTCACTGAACTTGCTTATAATAAAGTGATGGAAATATCAAATGGAAGTGTTAGAAACATCTTATTTTACCCGAGCCTTATACACTGTTCTATGTTAATTACAGTTTGGCTCACACATCTGTTCATTGAAGTTACAATGTTCTCAATTTCTGTTACTGATCCTCCAGGGTGGACCCCAACAAGTGTCCCCCTGCCCAGTGTGATTGGAGCCAACAGATCGAGACTGAGTTTGGTTCAGAAGCAAAGGAAACTTTATATTTTGATCAGAGAATGGAGAGGTGAGAGCATGTGCTACCCCGTGGGCTGTGGGCTGGGCTGCTGTGTAGAGATCCTGTCAGAGTCAGTGGGAGGGAGGGGGCGGAGCTCTCGAGGGCCCGGTTGGCTGCAGCTCAGGCTCTATATCGCGGAGTCTGCACTGTGCCCCAGGAGCTGAGGTGTCGACCCAGCCATTCTGCACTAGGGAATTTCGTCTGAAGTGCCGGCTGTTGAACCTCTGTATGCGGGACCCTAGGAGCACGTGAAATTAGACAAAGCACAAAGGATAAAAAAGGTTAGACTTTATTTTATTGCCCAGATTCTATTTTTATCTCCCAGAGATTTTTAAGGGGCTTTGCCTGGGACAAACCCCTCTCCTGCATTTTTTCCCCTTCCTCATTCTTAGAGTGCTGAGGGTGCAGACCCTTCATCTGTAACTGCTGAGTGCTGAGTTAGGAGCCCTCATACCCGTGGGCAAGGGTCTGAACTTCTCCCCAGCAGCCTCCAGGTGATGTTGATTGTCCCCAGGGCTGCTGCCTCCCTGCTCGTCCGCCTGAGCACAAGTATTGGTAGTGTTATAGATTCTAATGACCTTTAAGGGTCCAGGAAGGAGACGTGCAGTGATGCTGTGAGGTCCAGTTTCACCCCACCCCACATTTGTTCGGCCACCTTAGGCTGACAGTTTCTGACAGCCTAGATGCTCTGACCAGTAGTCTGTGCTTTCTTCAGTTAGGCCCCTGAATTAACGTAAAAACAGCACCAGGTGTCAGGACCCTGACTGCCCAACTCCCAGACAGTCCAGGGTCAGTGGTGATGAAGGACCATGATGGTCACTGAGTCAACAGCCTTTTGAAGTAAACAGGAGTCCAGCCGGTCTTATTGGCCACCATCATCACAGTGTCTGTAGGTTTTTCTATGGTGACAGCGTGATATACGGTTCCCCCGCCAAGATTATTAGCTCCCCTCTGGGTGCAGTAAGTCCTGCAAGCAGTAGTCTACTCTTTTGGGACACACTCTTGTTGTTTTATGAGAGAAACTCCAGGTCAAGTGATGGTCACACGAGTCGTCATGGTGCCCCTTTGCCCCAGTTATCTCTCTGGAGGTTGGAGTTGGAGGACCTCCTCACTCAAGGTCAGTGTCCCCACGGAGCAAACCCTGCAACTTCAGGGCATGGTTGGGGGTTAGGATCACCACGTGGGGTCCTTTTCCCTTAGGAGGGAGGTGGCCTTTTGGGCTGCTGATTTCCAGGTTTTCAGATACTGCCAGTATCTTGGCTAGATGTGGCGGTGGGCCAAGCCCCTTGGTGACCGTAGTTTATCCTACCTGGATGGCATTCTTGCATTGTTCCATTTCAAGTGGTCCCAGGTTTTGCACTAATACTCCAATGGTGATTCACTGTTCACCAGGAAAGTAAAGGTCAAAGGGTTTAACTAAATTAGGGAGTTCCAGGGCAAGGGTCTGAATTGACTGCTCTTTCCATTCTTGAAAGGCCACTTCTGGATTCTATTCAAAAGGATCATCATCTTTTTCTTTCAGTGTTTCATATAGAGGCCCAGCTAGTAGACTGTAGTTAGGGATCCAGAAGCAGCAAACCCTGGCCTCGCCAGGAACCCCTAAGCTGTCTTCTAGTTTTAGAAATGGGTAAGGCTGTAAATTGTTTCTTCCCTTTCCTGGGATGGGCTTCTCCGACCTTCTGTGAGAATGAAGCCCAGGCAGGTCACCGTAGTCTGTGATATTTGAGCTTTTTCTTGGACAACTTGTATCCTTTATTGGCTTGGTAGTTCAGAGGTCTCCTTAGTAGGGCTGGCGTTCAGAATGTCGTCTGCATATTGAAGGAGTGTTTCCTTTTCCAGAGGTAGAACTTTTAGGTCTTTAGCTGAGCTTTCCCCAAAGATGGTGTGGGAATTTTTGAACCCTTGGGGCAACACGGCCCGGAAGTATTGTTTTAGTTGTATGTTGAGTCGTGCCACTCACAAGCCAAAATTTCTTGTGAGTCTGGGACTAGTAGAATACAAAAGAAGGCATCATTGAAGACTAAAACAGAATACCATGTCCTAGTGGTTGGTAGAATGAGCAGCAGGGTGTAGGATTTAGGAACTACTGGAGGTATATCCTCGGTGGCTTCACTGACTGTCCTGACATCCTTTACCAGAACTCCAGCAGCCCATGGGGCTCTCGAGGTCAGGCCAATCCCAGGATATGGAGCTCACCTGGGCAGGTACCCCAGCCCCACGCCAGCCCACGGGGCTCTCGTGTTCAGGCCCCTCCCAGGATATGGGGTTCCCTGGGCAGGTTCCCCTGCAGCCCATGGGGCTCTCGTTGTCAGGCCCCTCCCAGGATACAGAGCTAACCTTGCAGATACCGTGGCAGGGCTGGGCACACAGGAACCGTGCACATCGCCCTCATTTCAGAGCACTCCCAGCTCACCTGTCACTCAGATCTGACACAGAGCACCTCAGAGCAGGACTTGAACTAACAAACAGCAGCTCCGACAGGTCTGTGACCCTGGGCATCACTCTGTGTGGCCTCCCCCCACCTGGACTTCCAGAGACTTCCACTGCACCCGGGGCACCAGACCTCTGTCTCCACCCACCACCCACCCCTCCTCTCCCTGACTCCTGGGTTCCTCTCATTAGGAGAGGGTTTTCTTGAAGTTGTCTCCCACTCATGGGCCAGATAATATAATTAGAAAACAAGCCAGAGCTGCAGCCCCTTGTCTATCCTGACTCTCAGGAGCCCACACCTGTTCCTTGGACCTGGCCGATTCAGAAAGTTCCATTTTCTGCAAATGTGAGCCCCTGAGGGATGATTATTGGCTGGCCTGGGAAGCCTGACCGTGCCCCCCATCCCTCCCCTGGTGTGCCTGGGTTGGGATCAATATAAACACTGCACCAGGCAGCAAGAGCCCCTGCAGCTGTGCCTGACGCCATTTTCTCTGCCCTGTCAGCAGTCTCGGGGCTGGACTGGTGGGAGGGAGTGAGAGGCCACGGCTTTGTGGGTGGCCCAGTGTGAGTGGGGCTCTGCTGGACTTTCTGCAGCAGTTGCCAAGATGCCACCTGCTAAAGAAGAGGATGTGTCACCGATACCTGCTGCTGGAATTTCTCCCTGGACAGAGGTGAGTGAGGGAGAAATCAGTGGGGGCCGGGACAGCAGGGGTATCTCAGGCAGGGAAATGGAAAGCTTCCAGAAGAGCACCCAGGGCCAGGACCATCCTGGCTGGCCTGCAGGCACCAAGTCGGCTGGCATGCTGTCGCTCATGTGGCTCCATGGCCCTTCCTCTAGGCTTTCAAGTCCTTGTACATATTCAGGTGTTTTACCTGGGAAGGGTGGGAACATTGCAGCAGCAGCTGGCCTGGGGCTCGGCCCACGTTTACTCACAGATGCCTCGGCACGGGCCCCCAGCTTTGCAATGAGGACGCTTGTTGCGTGGGGCCTGCTGGCTGAATGGGAGATGATTCCCCACCACTGACCAACTTCAGAATTGTTTACAACTGGGGCAAGTGGCCTGATATGGTTTTCCTCTCTGTAACTGCTGGGTTTTGTTTTTTTTTCCTTTTTTTCGTTTTTAGTTCAAGGTAGATTTTATTCCTCTTTTTGTATTTACAGATATAAGCATGGAAATAATTTATTCATATAAATACATGTATGTGAAGGGAAGAATATTTTTTGTTTTACTTTTTTAATTTTGAATTTTATTTTATTTTTTTATACAGCAGGTTCTTTTTGGTTATCTATTTTATACATATAAATGTATACATGCCAATCCCAATCACTCAACTCCTCCCACCACCACCCCCCAACAGCTTTCCCCCCTTGGTGTCCATACGTTTGTTGTCTACATCTGTTGCTCTATTTCTGCCTTGCAAAACGGTTCATCTGTACAATTTTTCTAGGTTCCACATATATGCATTAATATACAAGATTTGTTTTTCTATTTCTGACTTACTTCACTCTGTATGACAGTCTCTAGATCCATCAACGTCTCTACAAATGACCCAATTTCATTCCTTTTTATGGCTTAGTAATATTCCATTTTATACTTGTACCACATCTTTATGCATTCGTCTGTCTGTGGGCATTTAGGTTGCTTCCATTACCTGGATATTGTAAATAGTGATGCAATGAACATTGCGGTGAATGTCTCTTTTTGATTTATGGTTTTGTCTGGGTATATGCCCAGTAGTGGCATTGCTGTATCTTATGGTAATTCTATTCTTAGTTTTATAAGAAACTCCATAATGTTCTCCACAGTGACTGTATCAATTTACATTCCCAACAATAGTGGAAGAGGGTTCCTTATCTCCACACCCTTTCCAGCATTTGTTGTATGTAGATTTTCTGATGATGCCCATTCTAACAGGTGTGAGGTGATACACCATGGATGAGTCTATTTCGTTGAGCAAAGAGTAGGTCTTGTCTATTACATATTTGGCTTATGGAACGGTATGTGTGCTCATTTCAATCTCTGGTTTTATACAGCACCCCAACTCAACTTTCCCCTTAAGCAAGCATAAGTTTTTATCTAAATGTGAGACTCTGTTCGGTTTTGTAATTCAGTTTATGTGTAGCCAAGTTTACACTCTCTCTATTAGTGATATCTTATGATAATTATCTTACTCTGTGTGACATATTTCTCTTAGAATCATCATACTTAAATCCACTCAATTTGCTGCTACAGGCCTGATGACACTGATTTCATTGCTGAGTGATATTCCGTTGTACGTAAGTAGCACAACTCCTTTATCCATTTTTTTCTTTCTGGGATATTTAATTTGTACTGGACTCGAGGTTCTTGTAAACACAGCAGCCCTAAATTTTGTGTTGGCTGTGTCTTCTTGATTTTAATTTTCCTAAGCTATAGGGCCAAAAGTGGAAGTGCCCTAGGGTCTGTAGCTTTGTTTGTCAGATGTTTCAGGATACACCATAAACATCTCCAGAGTGTCTGTTGGCAATTTACATCCCGCCCATCAGCATAACAAGGCTCCCTGTTCTCCATGGCCTGTCCTGTGTTTCTGGTTTTTACACTGTTTTCAGATGGCCCTTTTGACGAATGGGAAATGAGACTTCATTGTAGTGCAGATTTCCATTGCTCGAGTGCTTGGTTGGCCAAAAAGGGCATATGCATTTTTTCCTGAATATATTCAGGAAAAAATGTATATGCACTTTTGTCCAAGTGCATCACTGTCAAAGATCTGCTGCATTTCACATGCTTTAAATGCAATTCCAATCTTCCTCCTGAAATATGATTCCTGCAATTCTGCCTCGTTTTCAAGTCCTCTTTGCAGACTTACTTCAATATATTTTTGCCAATAGCTGTCATTTATAACTCTGCAGGTTTGTGAATTACAGTGCCCGTGATTTCCTTTCTTAACTCGTTTCCTTGAAAGCTGGCCACAGAACCGCAGGTTTGCTTCAGGCCATAATCAGGGTCCGGCATGGCACTCTGAGCCGTTGGTTAATTCCTCTTCCTGGTGGATATTAGAGTTCAATGTGCCCCTCCAGACACCTGCCTCACTCCCAGCCCCTTGGTGATGTGTGTCCTCTGGTTTGAGGCCACATGTGCTGGATTCCTCACCTTTGGCTGATGTGGCCCCACTGGTGTGAGGACACTCCTGCTTGGTTCCCATCCCCTTGGTGATGTGGGCCCTCCGGTGAGAGTCTGATCCTGGTTGGGTTACTCACACTTCTGTGAGGTGGGCCCTCTTCTCTGAGGTCACTCCTGCCTGGCTGGCACACCCCGCCTTGGTGACGTCGGCCATCTGGTGGGAGTTGGTGCCTGCTGGGAGTCTCTTCCCCTCGGTAATGAGGGCCCTCTGGCGTCAGGCCCTAACTCCTGGGCTCCCAAAATTTTCGGATGTGCGCCCTGTGGTATGAGTACATTCCTGCCAAGTTCACAACTTCATGGGAATGTGGGCCTTCTGCTCTGCGGTCCCAACGGTGGGTTGCTCAGTTTCATGATGAGGGCCCTCTGGTGTGAGTTCACTCCGGCCTGGATCCCATAGCCACGCTGCTCCTGGCCACCTGCGGGGAGGTTATAACTGCGCGATTCCTCACCTTTTTTCTTCTATGGGCCCTCTGTTTTGAGACTCCTCCTGCCTGCCTCACTCCCAGCCCCTTGGTGATGTGTGTCCTCTGGTTTGAGGCCACGTGTGCTGGGTCCCTCACCTTTTGATGATGTGGCCCCACTGGTGTGAGGAAACTCCTGCCTGGTTCCTATCCCCTTGATGATGTGGGCCCTATGGTGAGAGTCTGATCATGGCTGGGTTCCTCACCCTTCTGTGAGGTGGGCCCTCTGCTGTGAGGTCACTCCTGCCTGGCTGGCACACCCCGCCTGGGCAACATCGGCCCTCTTGTGGCAGTTGTAGCCTGCTGGGAGCCTCCTCCCCTCAGTGATGAGGGCCCTCTTGCGTCAGGCCCTAACTGCTGGGTACCCACATTTTCTGATACGTGCTATGTGGTGCGAGGACACTCCTGCAAAGTTCCCATCCCCATGGGGATGTGGGCCTTCTGCTCTGAGGTCCCAATGTCTGGGTTGCTCACAGTTTCATGATGTGGGCCCTCTGCTGTGAGTTTACTGCAGCCTGGATCGCATAGACTTGGTGCTCTGGGCCACCTGCTGGGAGGTTCCCACTGCAAGATTCCTCAGCTTTTTTATTCTATGGGCCCTGTGTTGTGAGGCTCCTCCTGCCTGCCTCACTCCGAGCCCCTTGGAGATGTGGGTCCTCTGGTTTAGGCCACATGTGCTGGGTTCCTCACCTTTCTGTGATGTGGCCACACAGGTGTGAAGACAGTCCTGCCTGGTTCAGATCCCATTGGTGATGTGGACCCTCTGGTGAGAGTCTTATCCTGGCTGGGTTCCTCACACTTCTGTGAGGTAGGCCCTCTGCTGTGAGGTCACTCCTGCCTGGCTGTCACATGTCACCTTGGCGACATGGGCCCTCAGTTGGGAGTTGGTGCCTGCTTGGAGTCTCCTCCCCTTGGTAATGAGGGCTCTCTGGCGTCAGGCGCTAACTTCTGGGCTTCCAAAATTCTCTGATGTGTGCCCTGTGGTGCGAGTACACTTATGCCATGTTCCCAACCACATGGGAATGTGGGCTTTCTGCTCTGAGGTCCCAACGGCTGGGTTGTTCACAGTTTCATGATGAGGGCCCTCTGTTTTGAGTTCAGTCAGGTCTGGATCCCATAGCCTCGCTGCTCCTGGCCGCCTGCTAGGATGTTCCAACTGCAAGATTCCTCACCATTTTTATTCTATGGTCCCTGTTTTGAGGCTCCTCCTGTCTGCCTCACTCCCAGCCCCTTGGTGATATGTGTCCTCTGGTTTGAAGCCATGTGTGCTGGGTCACTCACATTTCGGTGATGAGGCCCCACTGGTGTGAGGACACTCCAGCCTGGTGCCCATTCCCTTGGTGATGCGGACCCTGTGGTGAGAGTCTGATCCTGGCTGGGCTCCTTACCCTTCTGTGAGGTGGGCCCTCTGATGTGAGGTCACTCCTGCCTGGCTGGCTCACATCGCCTTGGCGATGTGGGCCCTCTGTTGGCCACGAAAGCATGCTGGGAGCCCTCTACGCTCTGTAATGAGGGCCCTGAAAAAACGCATACGCACTTTTTGACCAAGTGCATCATTGTCGAAGTTCTGCCTCTTTTCCTATGCTTTAAATGAATTCCAGTCTGCCCCCTGAAATCGTTTTCCTGCAATTCTGCCCCGCTTACAAATCCTCTTCACAGCCTTCCTTCAATATATTTTTGGACAATAGCTATCAGTTATAACTGTGCAGGTTTGTAAATTACAGTGCCCCTGAGCTCCTTTCTTCAACTCGCTTTCTTGTGAGCTGGCCGCAAACCCGCAGGATTGCTTCAGGCCCTAATCTGGTTCCGGCACGGCATGCTGAGCCTTTGGTTAATTCCTCTTCCTGGTTGGAAATGAGCGTTAAATTTGCCCGTGCAGACACCTACAGCTAGTCTCTCATTGGTTCTCCGTAATCCTGTTCATCTTGCGCAGAAATTGCAAACTGTGCCACACAGGAGGTTAAAGGCACTGACTCTACAAGTGGGGAGAGTGTTAGTAAAGGGTCTGGAATTGTGAACCCGAGTAAAAGAGGACAAAAACTGAGATGCATTTGAAAACGTTTCCCGGTCACACAGTGCACCAAACTTTGGGTTTCCCATGCATGCTTTAGCTGAAGGAAGAATCGCTTAAACCTGGAGAGTTGGGACCCATGGAATGGGTACCATGCAGTATGACTTCAAATGGTCTGCATTTGCTCATCGAACCTCAGCAATGCTATCAGCCCGAAGTGTCCAACCTTATCTCTCACTCAGCTGTGGGTGTAGATGAGGTAAATCCAGGTTGCATCACAAGCCCTGAATGAATTATTTAAGAATTGCTCTCTATTTCACTGTCTTTGTTTTTTGTTTTTGTAATTCATTTTGATAATGGGATTTATCGGATTTTCTCTGCTGCCTTCATGCAGCTGTACACACGCTTGATTCTCTTATGGAGACATATAAATCCATGGGTTTGAAGATTCTTACTAGTCAGGTGTATCCCTAGGCGTTGAATATAGGGTGTTTAGCCCATTTCGTTGAGCAAGGGGTAGGTCTTGACTATTACATATTTGACGTATGGAATGGTATCTGTGCTAATTTCTATCTCTGGTTTTATGCAGCACCCCAACTCACCTTTCCCCTTAAGCAAACATAAGTTGGTTTTCTAAATTTGAGACCCTGTTCTGTTTTGTAATTCAGTTCATGTGTAGCCAAGATTACATTCGGTGTATTAGTGATATCTTATGATGTTTCATTTTCTGTGTGACTTATTTCACTTAGAATCATCGTACCTGAATCCACTCATTATGCCACGACGGGCCAGATGACATAGATTTCATTGGTGAGTGATATTCCATTGTACGTACGTACCACAACTTCTTTATCCATTTTTCGCTTTCTGGGATATTTAACTTGTACCGTAGACGAGGTTCTTATAAACAGAGCCGTCTGAAACTTTGGGGTGGCTGTGTGTTTTTGATTTTAATTTCCCTAAGCTATAGGACCATAAGTGGAAGTGCCGTAGGCTCCGTTGCTTTGTTTTTTAGGTGTTTCAGGAAACACCATACACTTCTCCAGAGTGGCTGTTGGCAATTTACATCCCACCCATCAGCATAACAAGGCTCCCTGTTCTCCATGGCCTGTGCTGCATTTCTGGATTTTACACTTTTTTCAGATGGTCCTTTTGACCGGGGGGCAGTGAGACTTCATTGTAGTGCAGATTTCTTTAACATGCTTGCTTGGTTGGCCAAAAAGTGCGTATGCGTTTTTTCCTGAATATATTCAGGAAAAAACGCATACGCCCTTTTTGGCCAAGTGCATCATTGTCGACGTTCTGCCTCTTTTCCTATGCTTTAAATGCAATTCCAGTCTACCCCCTGAAATCGTTTTCCTGCAATTCTGCCCCGCTTTCAAGTCCTCTTCGCAGCCTTCCTTCAATATATTTTCGGACGATAGCTGTCATTTATAACTCTGCAGGTTTGTGAATTACAGTGCCCCTGAGCTCCTTTCTTCAAATCGCTTTCTTGTGAGCTGGCCGCAAACCCGCAGGATTGCTTCAGGCCCTAATCTGGTTCCTGCACGGCATGCTGAGCCTTTGGTTAATTCCTCTTCCTGGTTGGAAATGAGCGTTAAATTTGCCCGTGCAGACACCTATAGCTAGTCTCTCATTGGTTCTCCCTTTTCCTGTTCATCTTGCGCAGAAATTGCAAACTGTGCCAAACAGGAGGTTAAAGGCACTGACTCTCCAAGTGGGGAGAGTGTTAGTAAAGGGTCTGGAATTGTGAACCCGAGTAAAATGGGACAAAACTGAGATGCATTTGAAAACGTTTCCCGGTCACATGGTGCACCATACTGTGGGTTTCCCATGCATGCTTTAGCTGAAGGAAGAATCACTTAAACCTGGAGACTTGGGACCCATGGAATGGGTACCATGTAGGATGACTTCAAATGGTCTGCATTTGCTCATCGAACCTCACCAATGCTATCAGCCCGAAGGGTCCAACCTTATGTCTCACTCAGCTCTGGGTGTAGATGAGGTAAATCCAGGTTGCATCACAAGCCCTGAATGAATTATTTAAGAATTGCTCTCTATTTCACTGTCATTCTGTTTTGTTATTGTAATTCATTTTGATAATGGGATTTATCGGATTTTCTCTGCTGCCTTCATGCAGCTGTACACACGCTTGATTCTCTTATGGGGACATATAAATCCATTGGTTTGAAGATTCTTACTAGTCAGGTGTATTCCTAGGCATTGAATATAGGGTGTTTAGCCCATTTCGTTGAGCAAGGGGTAGGTCTTGACTATTACGTATTTGACATATGGAATGGTATCTGTGCTAATTTCTAACTGTGGTTTTATGCAGCACCCCAACTCACCTTTTCCATTACGCAAACATAAGTTGTTTTTCTAAATTTGAGACCCTGTTCTGTTTTGTAATTCAGTTCATGTGTAGCCAAGATTACTTTCGGTGTATTAGTGATATCTTATGATGTTTCATTTTCTGTGTGACTTATTTCACTTAGAATCATCGTACCTGAATCCACTCATTATGCCACGACGGCCCAGATGACATAGATTTCATTGGTGAGTGATATTCCATTGTACGTACGTACCACAAATTCTTTATCCATTTTTCGCTTTCTGGGATATTTAACTTGTACCGTAGACGAGGTTCTTGTAAACAGAGCCGTCTGAAACTTTGGGGTGGCTGTGTGTTTTTGATTTTAATTTCCCTAAGCTATAGGACCATAAGTGGAAGTGCCGTAGGCTCCGTTGCTTTGTTTTTTAGGTGTTTCAGGAAACACCATACACTTCTCCAGAGTGGCTGTTGGCAATTTACATCCCACCCTTCAGCATAACAAGGCTCCCTGTTCTCCATGGCCTGTGCTGCATTTCTGGATTTTACACTTTTTTCAGATGGCCCTTTTGACCGGTGGGCAGTGAGACTTCATTGTAGTGCAGATTACTTTAACATGCTTGCTTGGTTGGCCAAAAAGGGCGTATGCGTTTTTTCCTGAATATATTCAGGAAAAAACGCATACGCCCTTTTTGGCCAAGTGCATCATTGTCGACGTTCTGCCTCTTTTCCTATGCTTTAAATGCAATTCCAGTCTACCCCCTGAAATCGTTTTCCTGCAATTCTGCCCCGCTTTCAAGTCCTCTTCGCAGCCTTCCTTGAATATATTTTCGGACGATAGCTGTCATTTATAACTCTGCAGGTTTGTGAATTACAGTGCCCCTGAGCTCCTTTCTTCAAATTGCTTTCTTGTGAGCTGGCCGCAAACCCACAGGATTGCTTCAGGCCCTAATCTGGTTCCTGCACGGCATGCTGAGCCTTTGGTTAATTCCTCTTCCAGGTTGGAAATGAGCGTTAAATTTGCCCGTGCAGACACCTACAGCTAGTCTCTCATTGGTTCTCCCTATTCCTGTTCATCTTGCGCAGAAATTGCAAACTGTGCCAAACAGGAGGTGAAAGGCACTGACTCTCCAAGTGGGGAGAGTGTTAGTAAAGGGTCTGGAATTGTGAACCCGAGTAAAAGGGGACAAAAACTGAGATGCATTTGAAAACGTTTCCCGGTCACATGGTGCACCATACTGTGGGTTACCCATGCATGCTTTAGCTGAAGGAAGAATCACTTAAACCTGGCAAGTTCGGACCCATGGAATGGGTACCATGCAGTATGACTTCAAATGGTCTGCATTTGCTCATCGAACCTCACCAATGCTATCAGCCCGAAGGGTCCAACCTTATGTCTCACTCAGCTCTGGGTTTTGATGAGGTAAATCCAGGTTGCATCACAAGCCCTGAATGAATTATTTAAGAATTGCTCTCTATTTCACTGTCATTGTGTTTTGTTTTTGTAATTCATTTTGATAATAAGATTTATCGGATTTTCTCTGCTGCCTTCATGCAGCTGTACACACGCTTGATTCTCTTATGGAGACATATAAATCCATGGGTTTGAAGATTCTTACTAGTCAGGTGTATTCCTAGGTGTTGAATATAGGGTGTTTAGCCCATTTCGTTGAGCAAGGGGTAGGTCTTGACTATTACATATTTGACGTATGGAATGGTATCTGTGCTAATTTCTATCTCTGGTTTTATGCAGCACCCCAACTCACCTTTCCCCTTACGCAAACATAAGTTGGTTTTCTAAATTTGAGACCCTGTTCTGTTTTGTAATTCAGTTCATGTGTAGCCAAGATTACATTCCGTGTATTAGTGATATCTTATGATGTTTCATTTTCTGTGTGACTTATTTCACTTAGAATCATCGTACCTGAATCCACTCATTATGCCACGACGGGCCAGAGGACATAGATTTCATTGGTGAGTTATATTCCATTGTACGTACGTACCACAACTTCTTTATCCATTTCTCGCTTTCTGGGATATTTAACTTGTACCGTAGACGAGGTTCTTGTAAACAGAGCCGTCTGAAACTTTGGGGTGGCTGTGTGTTTTTGATTTTAATTTCCCTAAGCTATAGGACCATAAGTGGAAGTGCCGTAGGCTCCGTTGCTTTGTTTTTTAGGTGTTTCAGGAAACACCATACACTTCTCCAGAGTGGCTGTTGGCAATTTACATCCCACCCATCAGCATAACAAGGCTCCCTGTTCTCCATGGCCTGTGCTGCATTTCTGGATTTTACAATTTTTTCAGATGGCCCTTTTGACCAGTGGGCAGTGAGACTTCATTGTAGTGCAGATTTCTTTAACATGCTTGCTTGGTTGGCCAAAAAGGGCGTATGCGTTTTTTCCTGAATATATTCAGGAAAAAACGCATACGCCCTTTTTGGCCAAGTGCATCATTGTCGACGTTCTGCCTCTTTTCCTATGCTTTAAATGCAATTCAAGTCTACCCCCTGAAATCGTTTTCCTGCAATTCTGCCCCGCTTTCAAGTCCTCTTCGCAGCCTTCCTTGAATATATTTTCGGACGATAGCTGTCATTTATAACTCTGCAGGTTTGTGAATTACAGTGCCCCTGAGCTCCTTTCTTCAAATCGCTTTATTGTGAGCTGGCCGCAAACCCGCAGGATTGCTTCAGGCCCTAATCTGGTTCCTGCACGGCATGCTGAGCCTTTGGTTAATTCCTCTTCCAGGTTGGAAATGAGCGTGAAATTTGCCCGTGCAGACACCTACAGCTAGTCTCTCATTGGTTCTCCCTATTCCTGTTCATCTTGCGCAGAAATTGCAAACTGTGCCAAACAGGAGGTGAAAGGCACTGACTCTCCAAGTGGGGAGAGTGTTAGTAAAGGGTCTGGAATTGTGAACCCGAGTAAAAGGGGACAAAAACTGAGATGCATTTGAAAACGTTTCCCGGTCACATGGTGCACCATACTGTGGGTTACCCATGCATGCTTTAGCTGAAGGAAGAATCACTTAAACCTGGCGAGTTCGGACCCATGGAATGGGTACCATGCAGTATGACTTCAAATGGTCTGCATTTGCTCATCGAACCTCACCAATGCTATCAGCCCGAAGTGTCCAACTTTATGTCTCACTCAGCTCTGGGTTTAGATGACGTAAATCCAGGTTGCATCACAAGCCCTGAATGAATTATTTAAGAATTGCTCTCTATTTCACTGTCATTGTGTTTTGTTTTTGTAATTCATTTTGATAATAGGATTTATCGGATTTTCTCTGCTGCCTTCATGCAGCTGTACACACGCTTGATTCTCTTATGGAGACATATAAATCCATGGGTTTGAAGATTCTTACTAGTCAGGTGTATTGCTAGGCGTTGAATATAGGGTGTTTAGCCCATTTCGTTGAGCAAGGGGTAGGTCTTGACTATTACGTATTTGACATATGGAATGGTATCTGTGCTAATTTCTAACTCTGGTTTTATGCAGCACCCCAACTCACCTTTTCCCTTACGCAAACATAAGTTGGTTTTCTAAATTTGAGACCCTGTTCTGTTTTGTAATTCAGTTCATGTGTAGCCAAGATTACATTCGGTGTATTAGTGATATCTTATGATGTTTCATTTTCTGTGTGACTTATTTCACTTAGAATCATCGTACCTGAATCCACTCATTATGCCACGACGGGCCAGATGACATAGATTTCATTGGTGAGTGATATTCCATTGTACGTACGTACCACAAATTCTTTATCCATTTTTCGCTTTCTGGGATATTTAACTTGTACCGTAGACGAGGTTCTTATAAACAGAGCCGTCTGAAACTTTGGGGTGGCTGTGTGTTTTTGATTTTAATTTCCCTAAGCTATAGGACCATAAGTGGAAGTGCCGTAGGCTCCGTTGCTTTGTTTTTTAGGTGTTTCAGGAAACACCATACACTTCTCCAGAGTGGCTGTTGGCAATTTACATCCCACCCATCAGCATAACAAGGCTCCCTGTTCTCCATGGCCTGTGCTGCATTTCTGGATTTTACACTTTTTTCAGATGGTCCTTTTGACCGGGGGGCAGTGAGACTTCATTGTAGTGCAGATTTCTTTAACATGCTTGCTTGGTTGGCCAAAAAGGGCGTATGCGTTTTTTCCTGAATATATTCAGGAAAAAACGCATACGCCCTTTTTGGCCAAGTGCATCATTGTCGACGTTCTGCCTCTTTTCCTATGCTTTAAATGCAATTCCAGTCTACCCCCTGAAATCGTTTTCCTGCAATTCTGCCCCGCTTTCAAGTCCTCTTCGCAGCCTTCCTTGAATATATTTTCGGACGATAGCTGTCATTTATAACTCTGCAGGTTTGTGAATTACAGTGCCCCTGAGCTCCTTTCTTCAAATTGCTTTCTTGTGAGCTGGCCGCAAACCCACAGGATTGCTTCAGGCCCTAATCTGGTTCCTGCACGGCATGCTGAGCCTTTGGTTAATTCCTCTTCCTGGTTGGAAATGAGCATTAAATTTGCCCGTGCAGACACCTACAGCTAGTCTCTCATTGGTTCTCCCTATTCCTGTTCATCTTGCGCAGAAATTGCAAACTGTGCCAAACAGGAGGTTAAAGGCACTGACTCTCCAAGTGGGGAGAGTGTTAGTAAAGGGTCTGGAATTGTGAACCCGAGTAAAAGGGGACAAAAACTGAGATGCATTTGAAAACGTTTCCCGGTCACATGGTGCACCATACTGTGGGTTTCCCATGCATGCTTTAGCTGAAGGAAGAATCACTTAAACCTGGAGACTTGGGACCCATGGAATGGGTACCATGTAGGATGACTTCAAATGGTCTGCATTTGCTCATCGAACCTCACCAATGCTATCAGCCCGAAGGGTCCAACCTTATGTCTCACTCAGCTCTGGGTTTTGATGAGGTAAATCCAGGTTGCATCACAAGCCCTGAATGAATTATTTAAGAATTGCTCTCTATTTCACTGTCATTGTGTTTTGTTTTTGTAATTCATTTTGATAATAAGATTTATCGGATTTTCTCTGCTGCCTTCATGCAGCTGTACACACGCTTGATTCTCTTATGGAGACATATAAATCCATGGGTTTGAAGATTCTTACTAGTCAGGTGTATTCCTAGGTGTTGAATATAGGGTGTTTAGCCCATTTCGTTGAGCAAGGGGTAGGTCTTGACTATTACATATTTGACGTATGGAATGGTATCTGTGCTAATTTCTATCTCTGGTTTTATGCAGCACCCCAACTCACCTTTCCCCTTACGCAAACATAAGTTGGTTTTCTAAATTTGAGACCCTGTTCTGTTTTGTAATTCAGTTCATGTGTAGCCAAGATTACATTCGGTGTATTAGTGATATCTTATGATGTTTCATTTTCTGTGTGACTTATTTCACTTAGAATCATCGTACCTGAATCCACTCATTATGCCACGACGGGCCAGATGACATAGATTTCATTGGTGAGTGATATTCCATTGTACGTACGTACCACAACTTCTTTATCCATTTCTCGCTTTCTGGGATATTTAACTTGTACCGTAGACGAGGTTCTTGTAAACAGAGCCGTCTGAAACTTTGGGGTGGCTGTGTGTTTTTGATTTTAATTTCCCTAAGCTATAGGACCATAAGTGGAAGTGCCGTAAGCTCTGTTGCTTTGTTTTTTAGGTGTTTCAGGAAACACCATACACTTCTCCAGAGTGGCTGTTGGCAATTTACATCCCACCCATCAGCATAACAAGGCTCCCTGTTCTCCATGGCCTGTGCTGCATTTCTGGATTTTACACATTTTTCAGATGGCCCTTTTGACCGGTGGGCAGTGAGACTTCATTGTAGTGCAGATTTCTTTAACATGCTTGCTTGGTTGGCCAAAAAGTGCGTATGCGTTTTTTCCTGAATATATTCAGGAAAAAACGCATACGCCCTTTTTGGCCAAGTGCATCATTGTCGACGTTCTGCCTCTTTTCCTATGCTTTAAATGCAATTCCAGTCTACCCCCTGAAATTGTTTTCCTGCAATTCTGCCCTGCTTTCAAGTCCTCTTCGCAGCCTTCCTTTAATATATTTTTGGACGATACCTGTCATTTATAACTCTGCAGGTTTGTGAATTACAGTGCCCCTGAGCTCCTTTCTTCAAATCGCTTTCTTGTGAGCTGGCCGCAAACCCGCAGGATTGCTTCAGGCCCTAATCTGGTTCCTGCACGGCATGCTGAGCCTTTGGTTAATTCCTCTTCCTGTTTGGAAATGAGCATTAAATTTGCCCGTGCAGACACCTACAGCTAGTCTCTCCTTGGTTCTCCGTATTCCTGTACATCTTGTGCAGAAATTGCAAACTGTGCCAAACAGCAGGTTAAAGGCACTGACTCTCCAAGTGGGGAGAGTGTTAGTAAAGGGTCTGGAATTGTGAACCCGAGTAAAAGGGGACAAAAACTGAGATGCATTTGAAAACGTTTCCCGGTCACATGGTGCACCATACTGTGGGTTTCCCATGCATGCTTTAGCTGAAGGAAGAATCACTTAAACCTGGAGAGTTGGGACCCTTGGAATGGGTACCATGCAGTATGACTTCAAATGGCCTGCATTTGCTCATCGAACCTCACCAATGCTATCAGCCCGAAGTGTCCAACCTTATGTTTCACTCAGCTCTGGGTGTAGATCAGGTAAATCCAGGTTGCATCACAAGCCCTGAATGAATTATTTAAGAATTGCTCTCTATTTCACTGTCATTCTGTTTGGTTTTTGTAATTCATTTTGATAATGGGATTTATCTGATTTTCTCTGCTGCCTTCATGCAGCTGTACACACGCTTGATTCTCTTATGGAGACATATAAATCCATGGGTTTGAATATTCTTTCTAGTCAGGTGTATTCCTACACGTTGAATATAGGGTGTTTAACCCATTTGGTTGAGCAAGGGGTAGGTGTTGACTATTACATATTTGACGTATGGAATGGTATCTGTGCTAATTTCTATCTCTGGTTTTATGCAGCACCCCAACTCACCTTTCCCCTTAAGCAAACATAAGTTGGTTTTCTAAATTTGAGACCCTGTTCTGTTTTGTAATTCAGTTCATGTGTAGCCAAGATTACATTCCGTGTATTAGTGACATCTTATGATGTTTGATTTTCTGTGTGAGTTATTTCACTTAGAATCATCGTACCTGAATCCACTCATTATGCCACGACGGGCCAGATGACATAGATTTCATTGGTGAGTGATATTCCATTGTACATACGTACCACAACTTCTTTATCCATTTCTCGCTTTCTGGGATATTTAACTTGTACCGTACAACATGTTCTTGTAAACAGAGCCGTCTGAAACATTGGGGCGGCTGTGTGTTTTTGATTTTAAATTCCCTAAGCTATAGGACCATAAGTGGAAGTGCCGTAGGCTCCGTTGCTTTGTTTTTTAGGTGTTTCAGGAAACACCATACACTTCTCCAGCTTGGCTGTTGGCAATTTACATCCCACCCATCAGCATAACATGGCTCCCTGTTCTCCATGGCCTGTGCTGCTTTTTTGCATTTTACACTTTTTTCAGATGGCCCTTTTGATTGGGGGGCAGTGAGACTTCATTGTAGTGCAGATTTCTCTAACATGCTTGCTTGGTTGGCCAAAAAGGGCGTATGCGTTTTTTCCTGAATATATTCAGGAAAAAACGCATACGCCCTTTTTGGCCACGTGCATCATTGTCGACGTTCTGCCTCTTTTCGTATGCTTTAAATGCAATTCCACTCTACTCCCTGAAACCGCTTTCCTGCAATTCTGCCCCGATTTCAAGTCCTCTTCGCAGCCTTCCTTCAATATATTTTTGGACAATAGCTGTCATTTATAACTTTGCAGGTTTGAGAATTACAGTGCCCCTGAGCTCCTTTCTTCAAATCGCTTTCTTGTGAGCTGTCCGCAAATCCGCAGGATTGCTTCAGGCAATAATCTGGTTCTGGCAAGGCATGATGAGCGTTTGGTTAATTCCGCTTCCTAGTGGGAAATGAGCATTAAATTTGCCCGTGCAGACACCTACAGCTAGTCTCTCATTCGTTCTCCCTATTCCTGTTCATCTTGCGCAGAAATTGCAAACTCTGCTAAACAGGAGTTTAAAGGCACTGACTCTCCAAGTGGGGAGAGTGTTAGTAAAGGGTCTGGAATTGTGAACCCGAGTAAAAGGGGACAAAAACTGAGATGCATTTGAAAACGTTTCCCGGTCACATGGTGCACCATACTGTGGGTTTCCCATGCATGCTTTAGCTGAAGGAAGAATCACTTAAAACTGGAGAGTTGGGACACATGGAATGGGTACCATGTAGTATGACTTCAAATGGTCTGCATTTGCTCATCGAACCTCACCAATGCTATCAGCCCGAAGTGTCCAACCTTATGTCTCACTCAGCTCTGGGTTTTAATGAGGTAAATCCAGGTGGCATCACAAGCCCTGAATGAATTATTTAAGAATTGCTCTCTATTTCACTGTCATTGTGTTTTGTTTTTGTAATTCATTTTGATAATAAGATTTATCGGATTTTCTCTGCTGCCTTCATGCAGCTGTACACACGCTTGATTCTCTTATGGAGACATATAAATCCATGGGTTTGAAGATTCTTACTAGTCAGGTGTATTCCTAGGTGTTGAATATAGTGTGTTTAGCCCATTTCGTTGAGCAAGGGGTAGGTCTTGACTATTAAATATTTGACGTATGGAATGGTATCTGTGCTAATTTCTATCTCTGGTTTTATGCAGCACCCCAACTCACCTTTCCCCTTACGCAAACATAAGTTGGTTTTCTAAATTTGAGACCCTGTTCTGTTTTGTAATTGAGTTCATGTCTAGCCAAGATTACATTCGGTGTATTAGTGATATCTTATGATGCTTCATTTTCTGTGTGACTTATTTCACTTAGAATCATCGTACCTGAATCCACTCATTATGACACGATGGGCCACATGAAACAGTTTTCATTGGTGAATGATATTCCATTGTACGTACGTACCACAACTTCTTTATCCATTTCTCGCTTTCTGGGATATATAACTTGTACCGTAGACGAGGTTCTTGTAAACAGAGCCGTCTGAAACTTTGGGGTGGCTGTGTGTTTTTGATTTTAATTTCCCGAAGCTATAGGACCATAAGTGGAAGTGCCATAGGCTCCGTTGCTTTGTTTTTTAGGTGTTTCAGGAAACACCATACACTTCTCCAGCTTGGCTGTTGGCAATTTACATCCCACCCATCAGCATAACAAGGCTCCCTGTTCTCCATGGCCTGTGCTGCATTTCTGGATTTTACAATCTTTTCAGATGGCCCTTTTGACCGGTGGGCAGTGAGACTTCATTGTAGTGCAGATTTCTTTAACATGCTTGCTTGGTTGGCCAAAAAGTGCGTATGCGTTTTTTCCTGAATATATTCAGGAAAAAACGCATATGCCCTTTTTGGCCAAGTGCATCATTGTCGACGTTCTGCCTCTTTTCCTATGCTTTAAATGCAATTCCAGTCCACCCCCTGAAATCGTTTTCCTGCAATTCTGCCCCGCTTTCAAGTCCTCTTCGCAGCCTTCCTTCAATATATTTTCGGACGATAGCTGTCATTTATAACTCTGCAGGTTTGTGAATTACAGTGCCCCTGAGCTCCTTTCTTCAAATCGCTTTCTTGTGAGCTGGCCGCAAACCCGCAGGATTGCTTCAGTCCCTAATCTGGTTCCTGCACGGCATGCTGAGCCTTTGGTTAATTCCTCTTCCTGGTTGGAAAGGAGCGTTAAATTTGCCCGTGCAGACACCTACAGCTAGTCTCTCATTGGTTCTCCCTATTCCTGTTCATCTTGCGCAGAAATTGCAAACTGTGCTAAACAGGAGTTTAAAGGCACTGACTCTCCAAGTGGGGAGAGTGTTAGTAAAGGGTCTGGAATTGTGAACCCGAGTAAAAGGGGACAAAAACTGAGATGCATTTGAAAACGTTTCCCGGTCACATGGTGCACCATACTGTGGGTTTCCCATGCATGCTTTAGCTGAAGGAAGAATCACTTAAACCTGGAGAGTTGGGACCCATGGAATGGGTACCATGTAGTATGACTTCAAATGGTCTGCATTTGCTCATCGAACCTCACCAATGCTATCAGCCCGAAGTGTCCAACCTTATGTCTCACTCAGCTCTGGGTTTTGATGAGGTAAATCCAGGTTGCATCACAAGCCCTGAATGAATTATTTAAGAATTGCTCTCTATTTCACTGTCATTGTGTTTTGTTTTTGTAATTCATTTTGATAATAAGATTTATCGGATTTTCTCTGCTGCCTTCATGCAGCTGTACACACGCTTGATTCTCTTATGGAGACATATAAATCCATGGGTTTGAAGATTCTTACTAGTCAGGTGTATTCCTAGGTGTTGAATATAGTGTGTTTAGCCCATTTCGTTGAGCAAGGGGTAGGTCTTGACTATTACATATTTGACGTATGGAATGGTATCTGTGCTAATTTCTATCTCTGGTTTTATGCAGCACCCCAACTCACCTTTCCCCTTACGCAAACATAAGTTGGTTTTCTAAATTTGAGACCCTGTTCTGTTTTGTAATTGAGTTCATGTCTAGCCAAGATTACCTTCGGTGTATTAGTGATATCTTATGATGCTTCATTTTCTGTGTGACTTATTTCACTTAGAATCATCGTACCTGAATCCACTCATTATGACACGATGGGCCACATGAAACAGTTTTCATTGGTGAATGATATTCCATTGTACGTACGTACCACAACTTCTTTATCCATTTCTCGCTTTCTGGGATATATAACTTGTACCGTAGACGAGGTTCTTGTAAACAGAGCCGTCTGAAACTTTGGGGTGGCTGTGTGTTTTTGATTTTAATTTCCCTAAGCTATAGGACCATAAGTGGAAGTGTCATAGGCTCCGTTGCTTTGTTTTTTAGGTGTTTCAGGAAACACCATACACTTCTCCAGCTTGGCTGTTGGCAATTTACATCCCACCCATCAGCATAACAAGGCTCCCTGTTCTCCATGGCCTGTGCTGCATTTCTGGATTTTACAATTTTTTCAGAAGGCCCTTTTGACCGGTGGGCAGTGAGACTTCATTGTAGTGCAGATTTCTTTAACATGCTTGCTTGGTTGGCCAAAAAGTGCGTATGCGTTTTTTCCTGAATATATTCAGGAAAAAACGCATACGCCCTTTTTGGCCAAGTGCATCATTGTCGACGTTCTGCCTCTTTTCCTATGCTTTAAATGCAATTCCAGTCCACCCCCTGAAATCGTTTTCCTGCAATTCTGCCCCGCATTCAAGTCCTCTTCGCAGCCTTCCTTCAATATATTTTCGGACGATAGCTGTCATTTATAACTCTGCAGGTTTGTGAATTACAGTGCCCCTGAGCTCCTTTCTTCAAATCGCTTTCTTGTGAGCTGGCCGCAAACCCGCAGGATTGCTTCAGGCCCTAATCTGGTTCCTGCACGGCATGCTGAGCCTTTGGTTAATTCCTCTTCCTGGTTGGAAATGAGCGTTAAATTTGCCCGTGCAGACACCTACAGCTAGTCTCTCATTGGTTCTCCCTATTCCTGTTCATCTTGCGCAGAAATTGCAAACTGTGCCAAACAGGAGGTTAAAGGCACTGACTCTCCAAGTGGGGAGAGTGTTAGTAAAGGGTCTGGAATTGTGAACCCGAGTAAAAGGGGACAAAACTGAGATGCATTTGAAAACGTTTCCCGGTAACACGGTGCACCATACTGTGGGTTTCCCATGCATGCTTTAGCTGAAGGAAGAATCACTTAAACCTGGAGAGTTGGGACCCATGGAATGGGTACCATGCAGTATGACTTCAAATGGTCTGCATTTGCTCATCGAACCTCACCAATGCTATCAGCCCGAAGTGTCCAACCTTATGTCTCTCTCAGCTCTGGGTTTAGATGAGGTAAATCCAGGTTGCATCACAAGCCCTGAATGAATTATTTAAGAATTATTCTCTATTTTACTGTCATTGTGTTTTGTTTTTGTAATTCATTTTGATAATAGGATTTATCGGATTTTCTCTGCTGCCTTCATGCAACAGTACACACGCTTGATTCTCTTATGGAGACATATAAATCCATGGGTTTGAAGATTTTACTAGTCAGGTGTATTCCTAGTTGTTGAATATAGGGTGTTTAGCCCATTTCGTTGAGCAAGTGGTAGGACTTGACTATTACATATTTGACTTATGGAATGGTATCTGTGCTAATTTCTATCTCTGGTTTTATGCAGCACCCAACTCACCTTTCCCCTTAAGCAAACATAAGTTGGTTTTCTAAATTTGAGACCCTGTTCTGTTTTGTAATTCAGTTCATTTGTAGCCAAGATTACAATCCGTGTATTAGTGATATCTTATGATGTTTCATTTTCTGTGTGACTTATTTCACTTAGAATCATTGTACCCGAATTCAATCATTATGCCACGACGGGCCTGATGATATAGATTTCATTGGTGAGTGATATTCCATTGTACGTACGTACCACAACTTCTTTATCCATTTTTCGCTTTCTGGGATATTTAACTTATACCGTACAACATGTTCTTGTAAACAGAGCCGTCTGAAACATTGGGGCGGCTGTGTGTTTTTGATTTTAAATTCCCTAAGCTATAGGACCATAAGTGGAAGTGCCGTAGGCTCCGTTGCTTTGTTTTTTAGGTGTTTCAGGAAACACCATACACTTCTCCAGCTTGGCTGTTGGCAATTTACATCCCACCCATCAGCAAAACATGGCTCCCTGTTCTCCATGGCCTGTGCTGCTTTTTTGCATTTTACACTTTTTTCAGATGGCCCTTTTGATTGGGGGGCAGTGAGACTTCATTGTAGTGCAGATTTCTCTAACATGCTTGCTTGGTTGGCCAAAAAGGGCGTATGCGTTTTTTCCTGAATATATTCAGGAAAAAACGCATACGCCCTTTTTGGCCACGTGCATCATTGTCGACGTTCTGCCTCTTTTCGTATGCTTTAAATGCAATTCCACTCTACTCCCTGAAACCGCATTCCTGCAATTCTGCCCCGATTTCAAGTCCTCTTCGCAGCCTTCCTTCAATATATTTTTGGACAATAGCTGTCATTTATAACTTTGCAGGTTTGAGAATTAGAGTGCCCCTGAGCTCCTTTCTTCAAATTGCTTTCTTGTGAGCTGTCCGCAAATCCGCAGGATTGCTTCAGGGCCTAATCTGGTTCTGGCAAGGCATGATGAGCGTTTGGTTAATTCCGCTTCCTAGTGGGAAATGAGCATTAAATTTGCCCGTGCAGACACCTACAGCTAGTCTCTCATTCGTTCTCCCTATTCCTGTTCATCTTGCGCAGAAATTGCAAACTGTGCCAAACAGGAGGTTAAAGGCACTGACTCTCCAAGTGGGGAGAGTGTTAGTAAAGGGTCTGGAATTGTGAACCCGAGTAAAAGGGGACAAAAACTGAGATGCATTTGAAAACGTTTCCCGGTCACATGGTGCACCATACTGTGGGTTTCCCATGCATGCTTTAGCTGAAGGAAGAATCACTTAAACCTGGAGAGTTGGGTCCCATGGAATGGGTACCATGTAGTATGACTACAAATGGTCTGCATTTGCTCATCGAACCTCACCAATGCTATCAGCCCGAAGTGTCCAACCTTATGTCTCTCTCAGCTCTGGGTTTTGATGAGGTAAATCCAGGTTGCATCACAAGCCCTGAATGAATTATTTAAGAATTGCTCTCTATTTCACTGTCATTGTGTTTTGTTTTTGTAATTCATTTTGATAATAAGATTTATCGGATTTTCTCTGCTGCCTTCATGCAGCTGTACACACGCTTGATTCTCTTATGGAGACATATAAATCCATGGGTTTGAAGATTCTTACTAGTCAGGTGTATTCCTAGGCGTTGAATATAGGGTGTTTAGCCCATTTCGTTGAGCAAGGGGTAGGTCTTGAGTATTACATATTTGACATATGGAATTGTATCTGTGCTAATTTCTAACTTTGGTTTTATGCAGCACCCCAACTCACCTTTCCCCTTACGCAAACATAAGTTGGTTTTCAAAATTTGAGACCCTGTTCTGTTTTGTAATTCAGTTCATGTGTAGCCAAGTTTACATTCGGTGTATTAGTGATATCTTATGATGTTTCATTTTCTGTGTGACTTATTTCACTTAGAATCATCGTACCTGAATCCACTCATTATGCCACGACGGGCCAGATGACATAGAATTCATTGGTGAGTGATATTCCATTGTACGTACGTACCACAACTTCTTTATCCATTTTTCGCTTTCTGGGATATTTAACTTGTACCGTAGACGAGGTTCTTGTAAACAGAGCCGTCTGAAACTTTGGGGTGGCTGTGTGTTTTTGATTTTAATTTCCCTAAGCTATAGGACCATAAGTGGAAGTGCCATAGGCTCTGTTGCTTTGTTTTTTAGGTGTTTCAGGAAACACCATGCAATTCTCCAGAGTGGCTGTTGGCAATTTACAACCCACGCATCAGCATAACAAGGCTCCCTGTTCTCCATGGCCTGTGCTGCATTTCTGGATTTTACACTTTTTTCAGATGGCCCTTTTGACTGGGGGGCAGTGAGACTTCATTGTAGTGCAGATTTCTTTAACATGCTTGCTTGGTTGGCCAAAAAGGGCATGAACGCATACGCCCTTTTTGGCCAAGTGCATCATTGTCGACGTTCTGCCTCTTTTCCTATGCTTTAAATGCAATTCCAGTCTACCCCCTGAAATCGTTTTCCTGCAATTCTGCCCCGCTTTCAAGTCCTCTTCGCAGCCTTCCTTGAATATATTTTCGGACGATAGCTGTCATTTATAACTCTGCAGGTTTGTGAATTACAGTGCCCCTGAGCTCCTTTCTTCAAATCGCTTTCTTGTGAGCTGGCCGCAAACCCGCAGGATTGCTTCAGGCCCTAATCTGGTTCCTGCACGGCATGCTGAGCCTTTGGTTAACTCCTCTTCCTGGTTGGAAATGAGCGTTAAATTTGCCCGTGCAGACACCTACAGCTAGTCTCTCATTGGTTCTCCCTATTCCTGTTCATCTTGCGCAGAAATTGCAAACTGTGCCAAACAGGAGGTTAAAGGCACTGACTCTCCAAGTGGGGAGAGTGTTAGTAAAGGGTCTGGAATTGTGAACCCGAGTAAAAGGGGACAAAAACTGAGATGCATTTGAAAACGTTTCCCGGTCACATGGTGCACCATACTGTGGGTTTCCCATGCATGCTTTAGCTGAAGGAAGAATCACTTAAACCTGGAGACTTGGGACCCATGGAATGGGTACCAGGTAGGATGACTTCAAATGGTCTGCATTTGCTCATCGAACCTCACCAATGCTATCAGCCCGAAGGGTCCAACCTTATGTCTCACTCAGCTCTGGGTTTTGATGAGGTAAATCCAGGTTGCATCACAAGCCCTGAATGAATTATTTAAGAATTGCTCTCTATTTCACTGTCATTGTGTTTTGTTTTTGTAATTCATTTTGATAATAAGATTTATCGGATTTTCTCTGCTGCCTTCATGCAGCTGTACACACGCTTGATTCTCTTATGGAGACATATAAATCCATGGGTTTGAAGATTCTTACTAGTCAGGTGTATTCCTAGGTGTTGAATATAGGGTGTTTAGCCCATTTCGTTGAGCAAGGGGTAGGTCTTGACTATTACATATTTGACGTATGGAATGGTATCTGTGCTAATTTCTATCTCTGGTTTTATGCAGCACCCCAACTCACCTTTCCCCTTACGCAAACATAAGTTGGTTTTCTAAATTTGAGACCCTGTTCTGTTTTGTAATTCAGTTCATGTGTAGCCAAGATTACATTCGGTGTATTAGTGATATCTTATGATGTTTCATTTTCTGTGTGACTTATTTCACTTAGAATCATCGTACCTGAATCCACTCATTATGCCACGACGGGCCAGATGACATAGATTTCATTGGTGAGTGATATTCCATTGTACGTACGTACCACAACTTCTTTATCCATTTCTCGCTTTCTGGGATATTTAACTTGTACCGTAGACGAGGTTCTTGTAAACAGAGCCGTCTGAAACTTTGGGGTGGCTGTGTGTTTTTGATTTTAATTTCCCTAAGCTATAGGACCATAAGTGGAAGTGCCGTAAGCTCCGTTGCTTTGTTTTTTAGGTGTTTCAGGAAACACCATACACTTCTCCAGAGTGGATGTTGGCAATTTACATCCCACCCATCAGCATAACAAGGCTCCCTGTTCTCCATGGCCTGTGCTGCATTTCTGGATTTTACACTTTTTTCAGATGGCCCTTTTGACCGGTGGGCAGTGAGACTTCATTCTAGTGAAGATTTCTTTAACATGCTTGCTTGGTTGGCCAAAAAGGGCGTATGCGTTTTTTCCTGAATATATTCAGGAAAAAACGCATACGCCCTTTTTGGCCAAGTGCATCATTGTCGACGTTCTGCCTCTTTTCCTATGCTTTAAATGCAATTCCAGTCCACCCCCTGAAATCGTTTTCCTGCAATTCTGCCCCGCTTTCAAGTCCTCTTCGCAGCCTTCCTTGAATATATTTTCGGACGATAGCTGTCATTTATAACTCTGCAGGTTTGTGAATTACAGTGCCCCTGAGCTCCTTTCTTCAAATCGCTTTCTTGTGAGCTGGCCGCAAACCCGCAGGATTGCTTCAGGCCCTAATCTGGTTCCTGCACGGCATGCTGAGCCTTTGGTTAATTCCTCTTCCTGGTTGGAAATGAGCGTTAAATTTGCCCGTGCAGACACCTACAGCTAGTCTCTCATTGGTTCTCCCTATTCCTGTTCATCTTGCGCAGAAATTGCAAACTGTGCCAAACAGGAGGTTAAAGGCACTGACTCTCCAAGTGGGGAGAGTGTTAGTAAAGGGTCTGGAAATGTGAACCCGAGTAAAAGGGGACAAAAACTGAGATGCATTTGAAAACGTTTCCCGGTCACATGGTGCACCATACTGTGGGTTTCCCATGCATGCTTTAGCTGAAGGAAGAATCACTTAAACCTGGAGAGTTGGGACCTATGGAATGGGTACCAGGCAGTATGATTTCAAATGGTCTGCATTTGCTCATCGAACCTCACCAAGGCTATCAGCCCGAAGTGTACAACCTTATGTCTCACTCAGCTCTGGGTTTAGATGAGGTAAATCCAGGTTGCATCACAAGCCCTGAATGAAGTATTTAAGAATTGCTCTCTATTTCACTGTCATTGTGTTTGGTTTTTTAATTTATTTTGATAATGGGATTTATCAGATTTTCTCTGCTGCCTTCATGCAGCTGTACACACGCTTGATTCTCTTATGGAGACATATAAATCCATGGGTTTGAAGATTCTTACTAGTCAGGTGTATTGCTAGGCGTTGAATATAGGGTGTTTAGCCCATTTCGTTGAGGAAGTGGTATGTCTTGACTATTACGTATTTGACATATGGAATGGTATCTGTGCTAATTTCTAACTCTGGTTTTATGCAGCACCCCAACTCACCTTTCCCCTTACGCAAACATAAGTTGGTTTTCTAAATTTGAGACCCTGTTCTGTTTTGTAATTCAGTTCATGTGTAGCCAAGATTACATTCGATGTATTAGTGATATCTTATGATGCTTCATTTTCTGTGTGACTTATTTCACTTAGAATCATCGTACCTGAATCCACTCATTATGCCACGACGGGCCAGATGACATAGATTTCATTGGTGAGTGATATTCCATTGTACGTAGGTACCACAACTTCTTTATCCATTTTTCGCTTTCTGGGATATTTAACTTGTACCGTAGACGAGGTTCTTGTAAACAGAGCCGTCTGAAACTTTGGGGTGGCTGTGTGTTTTTGATTTTAATTTCCCTAAGCTATAGGACCATAAGTGGAAGTGCCGTAGGCTCCGTTGCTTAGTTTTTTGGTGTTTCAGGAAACACCATACACTTCTCCAGAGTGGCTGTTGGCAATTTACATCCCACCCATCAGCATAACAAGGCTCCCTGTTCTCCATGGCCTGTGCTGCATTTCTGGATTTTACACATTTTTCAGATGGCCCTTTTGACCGGTGGGCAGTGAGACTTCATTGTAGTGCAGATTTCTTTAACATGCTTGCTTGGTTGGCCAAAAAGTGCGTATGCGTTTTTTCCTGAATATATTCAGGAAAAAACGCATACGCCCTTTTTGGCCAAGTGCATCATTGTCGACGTTCTGCCTCTTTTCCTATGCTTTAAATGCAATTCCAGTCTACCCCCTGAAATTGTTTTCCTGCAATTCTGCCCTGCTTTCAAGTCCTCTTCGCAGCCTTCCTTTAATATATTTTTGGACGATACCTGTCATTTATAACTCTGCAGGTTTGTGAATTACAGTGCCCCTGAGCTCCTTTCTTCAAATCGCTTTCTTGTGAGCTGGCCGCAAACCCGCAGGATTGCTTCAGGCCCTAATCTGGTTCCTGCACGGCATGCTGAGCCTTTGGTTAATTCCTCTTCCTGTTTGGAAATGAGCGTTAAATTTGCCCGTGCAGACACCTACAGCTAGTCTCTCCTTGGTTCTCCGTATTCCTGTACATCTTGTGCAGAAATTGCAAATTGTGCCAAACAGCAGGTTAAAGGCACTGACTCTCCAAGTGGGGAGAGTGTTAGTAAAGGGTCTGGAATTGTGAACCCGAGTAAAAGGGGACAAAAACTGAGATGCATTTGAAAACGTTTCCCGGTCACATGGTGCACCATACTGTGGGTTTCCCATGCATGCTTTAGCTGAAGGAAGAATCACTTAAACCTGGAGAGTTGGGACCCTTGGAATGGGTACCATGCAGTATGACTTCAAATGGCCTGCATTTGCTCATCGAACCTCACCAATGCTATCAGCCCGAAGTGTCCAACCTTATGTCTCACTCAGCTCTGGGTGTAGATCAGGTAAATCCAGGTTGCATCACAAGCCCTGAATGAATTATTTAAGAATTGCTCTCTATTTCACTGTCATTCTGTTTGGTTTTTGTAATTCATTTTGATAATGGGATTTATCAGATTTTCTCTGCTGCCTTCATGCAGCTGTACACACGCTTGATTCTCTTATGGAGACATATAAATCCATGGGTTTGAATATTCTTTCTAGTCAGGTGTATTCCTACACGTTGAATATAGGGTGTTTAACCCATTTGGTTGAGCAAGGGGTAGGTGTTGACTATTACATATTTGACGTATGGAATGGTATCTGTGCTAATTTCTATCTCTGGTTTTATGCAGCACCCCAACTCACCTTTCCCCTTAAGCAAACATAAGTTGGTTTTCTAAATTTGAGACCCTGTTCTGTTTTGTAATTCAGTTCATGTGTAGCCAAGATTACATTCCGTGTATTAGTGACATCTTATGATGTTTGATTTTCTGTGTGAGTTATTTCACTTAGAATCATCGTACCTGAATCCACTCATTATGCCACGACGGGCCAGATGACATAGATTTCATTGGTGAGTGATATTCCATTGTACATACGTACCACAACTTCTTTATCCATTTCTCGCTTTCTGGGATATTTAACTTGTACCGTACAACATGTTCTTGTAAACAGAGCCGTCTGAAACATTGGGGCGGCTGTGTGTTTTTGATTTTAAATTCCCTAAGCTATAGGACCATAAGTGGAAGTGCCGTAGGCTCCGTTGCTTTGTTTTTTAGGTGTTTCAGGAAACACCATACACTTCTCCAGCTTGGCTGTTGGCAATTTACATCCCACCCATCAGCATAACATGGCTCCCTGTTCTCCATGGCCTGTGCTGCTTTTTTGCATTTTACACTTTTTTCAGATGGCCCTTTTGATTGGGGGGCAGTGAGACTTCATTGTAGTGCAGATTTCTCTAACATGCTTGCTTGGTTGGCCAAAAAGGGCGTATGCGTTTTTTCCTGAATATATTCAGGAAAAAACGCATACGCCCTTTTTGGCCACGTGCATCATTGTCGACGTTCTGCCTCTTTTCGTATGCTTTAAATGCAATTCCACTCTACTCCCTGAAACCGCTTTCCTGCAATTCTGCCCCGATTTCAAGTCCTCTTCGCAGCCTTCCTTCAATATATTTTTGGACAATAGCTGTCATTTATAACTTTGCAGGTTTGAGAATTACAGTGCCCCTGAGCTCCTTTCTTCAAATCGCTTTCTTGTGAGCTGTCCGCAAATCCGCAGGATTGCTTCAGGCCCTAATCTGGTTCTGGCAAGGCATGATGAGCGTTTGGTTAATTCCGCTTCCTAGTGGGAAATGAGCATTAAATTTGCCCGTGCAGACACCTACAGCTAGTCTCTCATTCGTTCTCCCTATTCCTGTTCATCTTGCGCAGAAATTGCAAACTGTGCTAAACAGGAGTTTAAAGGCACTGACTCTCCAAGTGGGGAGAGTGTTAGTAAAGGGTCTGGAATTGTGAACCCGAGTAAAAGGGGACAAAAACTGAGATGCATTTGAAAACGTTTCCCGGTCACATGGTGCACCATACTGTGGGTTTCCCATGCATGCTTTAGCTGAAGGAAGAATCACTTAAACCTGGAGAGTTGGGACCCATGGAATGGGTACCATGTAGTATGACTTCAAATGGTCTGCATTTGCTCATCGAACCTCACCAATGCTATCAGCCCGAAGTGTCCAACCTTATGTCTCACTCAGCTCTGGGTTTTGATGAGGTAAATCCAGGTGGCATCACAAGCCCTGAATGAATTATTTAAGAATTGCTCTCTATTTCACTGTCATTGTGTTTTGTTTCTGTAATTCATTTTGATAATAAGATTTATCGGATTTTCTCTGCTGCCTTCATGCAGCTGTACACACGCTTGATTCTCTTATGGAGACATATAAATCCATGGGTTTGAAGATTCTTACTAGTCAGGTGTATTCCTAGGTGTTGAATATAGTGTGTTTAGCCCATTTCGTTGAGCAAGGGGTAGGTCTTGACTATTAAATATTTGACGTATGGAATGGTATCTGTGCTAATTTCTATCTCTGGTTTTATGCAGCACCCCAACTCACCTTTCCCCTTACGCAAACATAAGTTGGTTTTCTAAATTTGAGACCCTGTTCTGTTTTGTAATTGAGTTCATGTCTAGCCAAGATTACATTCGGTGTATTAGTGATATCTTATGATGCTTCATTTTCTGTGTGACTTATTTCACTTAGAATCATCGTACCTGAATCCACTCATTATGACACGATGGGCCACATGAAACAGTTTTCATTGGTGAATGATATTCCATTGTACGTACGTACCACAACTTCTTTATCCATTTCTCGCTTTCTGGGATATATAACTTGTACCGTAGACGAGGTTCTTGTAAACAGAGCCGTCTGAAACTTTGGGGTGGCTGTGTGTTTTTGATTTTAATTTCCCGAAGCTATAGGACCATAAGTGGAAGTGCCATAGGCTCCGTTGCTTTGTTTTTTAGGTGTTTCAGGAAACACCATACACTTCTCCAGCTTGGCTGTTGGCAATTTACATCCCACCCATCAGCATAACAAGGCTCCCTGTTCTCCATGGCCTGTGCTGCATTTCTGGATTTTACAATCTTTTCAGATGGCCCTTTTGACCGGTGGGCAGTGAGACTTCATTGTAGTGCAGATTTCTTTAACATGCTTGCTTGGTTGGCCAAAAAGTGCGTATGCGTTTTTTCCTGAATATATTCAGGAAAAAACGCATATGCCCTTTTTGGCCAAGTGCATCATTGTCGACGTTCTGCCTCTTTTCCTATGCTTTAAATGCAATTCCAGTCCACCCCCTGAAATCGTTTTCCTGCAATTCTGCCCCGCTTTCAAGTCCTCTTCGCAGCCTTCCTTCAATATATTTTCGGACGATAGCTGTCATTTATAACTCTGCAGGTTTGTGAATTACAGTGCCCCTGAGCTCCTTTCTTCAAATCGCTTTCTTGTGAGCTGGCCGCAAACCCGCAGGATTGCTTCAGTCCCTAATCTGGTTCCTGCACGGCATGCTGAGCCTTTGGTTAATTCCTCTTCCTGGTTGGAAAGGAGCGTTAAATTTGCCCGTGCAGACACCTACAGCTAGTCTCTCATTGGTTCTCCCTATTCCTGTTCATCTTGCGCAGAAATTGCAAACTGTGCTAAACAGGAGTTTAAAGGCACTGACTCTCCAAGTGGGGAGAGTGTTAGTAAAGGGTCTGGAATTGTGAACCCGAGTAAAAGGGGACAAAAACTGAGATGCATTTGAAAACGTTTCCCGGTCACATGGTGCACCATACTGTGGGTTTCCCATGCATGCTTTAGCTGAAGGAAGAATCACTTAAACCTGGAGAGTTGGGACCCATGGAATGGGTACCATGTAGTATGACTTCAAATGGTCTGCATTTGCTCATCGAACCTCACCAATGCTATCAGCCCGAAGTGTCCAACCTTATGTCTCACTCAGCTCTGGGTTTTGATGAGGTAAATCCAGGTTGCATCACAAGCCCTGAATGAATTATTTAAGAATTGCTCTCTATTTCACTGTCATTGTGTTTTGTTTTTGTAATTCATTTTGATAATAAGATTTATCGGATTTTCTCTGCTGCCTTCATGCAGCTGTACACACGCTTGATTCTCTTATGGAGACATATAAATCCATGGGTTTGAAGATTCTTACTAGTCAGGTGTATTCCTAGGTGTTGAATATAGTGTGTTTAGCCCATTTCGTTGAGCAAGGGGTAGGTCTTGACTATTACATATTTGACGTATGGAATGGTATCTGTGCTAATTTCTATCTCTGGTTTTATGCAGCACCCCAACTCACCTTTCCCCTTACGCAAACATAAGTTGGTTTTCTAAATTTGAGACCCTGTTCTGTTTTGTAATTGAGTTCATGTCTAGCCAAGATTACATTCGGTGTATTAGTGATATCTTATGATGCTTCATTTTCTGTGTGACTTATTTCACTTAGAATCATCGTACCTGAATCCACTCATTATGACACGATGGGCCACATGAAACAGTTTTCATTGGTGAATGATATTCCATTGTACGTACGTACCACAACTTCTTTATCCATTTCTCGCTTTCTGGGATATATAACTTGTACCGTAGACGAGGTTCTTGTAAACAGAGCCGTCTGAAACTTTGGGGTGGCTGTGTGTTTTTGATTTTAATTTCCCTAAGCTATAGGACCATAAGTGGAAGTGCCATAGGCTCCGTTGCTTTGTTTTTTAGGTGTTTCAGGAAACACCATACACTTCTCCAGCTTGGCTGTTGGCAATTTACATCCCACCCATCAGCATAACAAGGCTCCCTGTTCTCCATGGCCTGTGCTGCATTTCTGGATTTTACAATTTTTTCAGAAGGCCCTTTTGACCGGTGGGCAGTGAGACTTCATTGTAGTGCAGATTTCTTTAACATGCTTGCTTGGTTGGCCAAAAAGTGCGTATGCGTTTTTTCCTGAATATATTCAGGAAAAAACGCATACGCCCTTTTTGGCCAAGTGCATCATTGTCGACGTTCTGCCTCTTTTCCTATGCTTTAAATGCAATTCCAGTCCACCCCCTGAAATCGTTTTCCTGCAATTCTGCCCCGCTTTCAAGTCCTCTTCGCAGCCTTCCTTCAATATATTTTCGGACGATAGCTGTCATTTATAACTCTGCAGGTTTGTGAATTACAGTGCCCCTGAGCTCCTTTCTTCAAATTGCTTTCTTGTGAGCTGGCCGCAAACCCGCAGGATTGCTTCAGGCCCTAATCTGGTTCCTGCACGGCATGCTGAGCCTTTGGTTAATTCCTCTTCCTGGTTGGAAAGGAGCGTTAAATTTGCCCGTGCAGACACCTACAGCTAGTCTCTCATTGGTTCTCCCTATTCCTGTTCATCTTGCGCAGAAATTGCAAACTGTGCCAAACAGGAGGTTAAAGGCACTGACTCTCCAAGTGGGGAGAGTGTTAGTAAAGGGTCTGGAATTGTGAACCCGAGTAAAAGGGGACAAAACTGAGATGCATTTGAAAACGTTTCCCGGTAACACGGTGCACCATACTGTGGGTTTCCCATGCATGCTTTAGCTGAAGGAAGAATCACTTAAACCTGGAGAGTTGGGACCCATGGAATGGGTACCATGCAGTATGACTTCAAATGGTCTGCATTTGCTCATCGAACCTCACCAATGCTATCAGCCCGAAGTGTCCAACCTTATGTCTCTCTCAGCTCTGGGTTTAGATGAGGTAAATCCAGGTTGCATCACAAGCCCTGAATGAATTATTTAAGAATTGTTCTCTATTTTACTTTCATTGTGTTTTGTTTTTGTAATTCATTTTGATAATAGGATTTATCGGATTTTCTCTGCTGCCTTCATGCAACAGTACACACGCTTGATTCTCTTATGGAGACATATAAATCCATGGGTTTGAAGATTTTACTAGTCAGGTGTATTCCTAGTTGTTGAATATAGGGTGTTTAGCCCATTTCGTTGAGCAAGTGGTAGGACTTGACTATTACATATTTGACTTATGGAATGGTATCTGTGCTAATTTCTATCTCTGGTTTTATGCAGCACCCAACTCACCTTTCCCCTTAAGCAAACATAAGTTGGTTTTCTAAATTTGAGACCCTGTTCTGTTTTGTAATTCAGTTCATTTGTAGCCAAGATTACAATCCGTGTATTAGTGATATCTTATGATGTTTCATTTTCTGTGTGACTTATTTCACTTAGAATCATTGTACCCGAATTCAATCATTATGCCACGACGGGCCTGATGATATAGATTTCATTGGTGAGTGATATTCCATTGTACGTACGTACCACAACTTCTTTATCCATTTTTCGCTTTCTGGGATATTTAACTTATACCGTACAACATGTTCTTGTAAACAGAGCCGTCTGAAACATTGGGGCGGCTGTGTGTTTTTGATTTTAAATTCCCTAAGCTATAGGACCATAAGTGGAAGTGCCGTAGGCTCCGTTGCTTTGTTTTTTAGGTGTTTCAGGAAACACCATACACTTCTCCAGCTTGGCTGTTGGCAATTTACATCCCACCCATCAGCAAAACATGGCTCCCTGTTCTCCATGGCCTGTGCTGCTTTTTTGCATTTTACACTTTTTTCAGATGGCCCTTTTGATTGGGGGGCAGTGAGACTTCATTGTAGTGCAGATTTCTCTAACATGCTTGCTTGGTTGGCCAAAAAGGGCGTATGCGTTTTTTCCTGAATATATTCAGGAAAAAACGCATACGCCCTTTTTGGCCACGTGCATCATTGTCGACGTTCTGCCTCTTTTCGTATGCTTTAAATGCAATTCCACTCTACTCCCTGAAACCGCTTTCCTGCAATTCTGCCCCGATTTCAAGTCCTCTTCGCAGCCTTCCTTCAATATATTTTTGGACAATAGCTGTCATTTATAACTTTGCAGGTTTGAGAATTACAGTGCCCCTGAGCTCCTTTCTTCAAATCGCTTTCTTGTGAGCTGTCCGCAAATCCGCAGGATTGCTTCAGGCCCTAATCTGGTTCTGGCAAGGCATGATGAGCGTTTGGTTAATTCCGCTTCCTAGTGGGAAATGAGCATTAAATTTGCCCGTGCAGACACCTACAGCTAGTCTCTCATTCGTTCTCCCTATTCCTGTTCATCTTGCGCAGAAATTGCAAACTGTGCCAAACAGGAGGTTAAAGGCACTGACTCTCCAAGTGGGGAGAGTGTTAGTAAAGGGTCTGGAATTGTGAACCCGAGTAAAAGGGGACAAAAACTGAGATGCATTTGAAAACGTTTCCCGGTCACATGGTGCACCATACTGTGGGTTTCCCATGCATGCTTTAGCTGAAGGAAGAATCACTTAAACCTGGAGAGTTGGGTCCCATGGAATGGGTACCATGTAGTATGACTACAAATGGTCTGCATTTGCTCATCGAACCTCACCAATGCTATCAGCCCGAAGTGTCCAACCTTATGTCTCTCTCAGCTCTGGGTTTTGATGAGGTAAATCCAGGTTGCATCACAAGCCCTGAATGAATTATTTAAGAATTGCTCTCTATTTCACTGTCATTGTGTTTTGTTTTTGTAATTCATTTTGATAATAAGATTTATCGGATTTTCTCTGCTGCCTTCATGCAGCTGTACACACGCTTGATTCTCTTATGGAGACATATAAATCCATGGGTTTGAAGATTCTTACTAGTCAGGTGTATTCCTAGGCGTTGAATATAGGGTGTTTAGCCCATTTCGTTGAGCAAGGGGTAGGTCTTGAGTATTACATATTTGACATATGGAATTGTATCTGTGCTAATTTCTAACTTTGGTTTTATGCAGCACCCCAACTCACCTTTCCCCTTACGCAAACATAAGTTGGTTTTCAAAATTTGAGACCCTGTTCTGTTTTGTAATTCAGTTCATGTGTAGCCAAGTTTACATTCGGTGTATTAGTGATATCTTATGATGTTTCATTTTCTGTGTGACTTATTTCACTTAGAATCATCGTACCTGAATCCACTCATTATGCCACGACGGGCCAGATGACATAGAATTCATTGGTGAGTGATATTCCATTGTACGTACGTACCACAACTTCTTTATCCATTTTTCGCTTTCTGGGATATTTAACTTGTACCGTAGACGAGGTTCTTGTAAACAGAGCCGTCTGAAACTTTGGGGTGGCTGTGTGTTTTTGATTTTAATTTCCCTAAGCTATAGGACCATAAGTGGAAGTGCCATAGGCTCTGTTGCTTTGTTTTTTAGGTGTTTCAGGAAACACCATGCAATTCTCCAGAGTGGCTGTTGGCAATTTACAACCCACGCATCAGCATAACAAGGCTCCCTGTTCTCCATGGCCTGTGCTGCATTTCTGGATTTTACACTTTTTTCAGATGGCCCTTTTGACCGGGGGGCAGTGAGACTTCATTGTAGTGCAGATTTCTTTAACATGCTTGCTTGGTTGGCCAAAAAGGGCGTGAACGCATACGCCCTTTTTGGCCAAGTGCATCATTGTCGACGTTCTGCCTATTTTCCTATGCTTTAAATTCAATTCCAGTCTACCCCCTGAAATCGTTTTCCTGCAATTCTGCCCCGCTTTCAAGTCCTCTTCGCAGCCTTCCTTCAATATATTTTTGGACGATAGCTGTCATTTATAACTCTGCAGGATTGTGAATTACAGTGCCCCTGAGCTCCTTTCTTCAAATCGCTTTCTTGTGAGCTGGCCGCAAACCCGCAGGATTGCTTCAGGCCCTAATCTGTTTCAGGCACGGCATGCTGAGCCTTTGGTTAATTCCTCTTCCTGGTGGGAAATGAGAATTAAATTTGCCCGTGCAGACACCTACAGCTAGTCTCTCATTGGTTCTCCCTATTCCTGTTCATCTTGCGCAGAAATTGCAAACTGTGCCAAACAGGAGGTTAAAGGCACTGACTCTCCAAGTGGGGAGAGTGTTAGTAAAGGGTCTGGAATTGTGAACCCGAGTAAAAGGGGACAAAACTGAGATGCATTTGAAAACGTTTCCCGGTCACACGGTGCACCATACTGTGGGTTTCCCATGCATGCTTTAGCTGAAGGAAGAATCGCTTAAACCTGGAGAGTTGGGACCCATGGAATGGGTACCATGCAGTATGACTTCAAATGGTCTGCATTTGCTCATCGAACCTCACCAATGCTATCAGCCTGAAGTGTCCAACCTTATGTCTCTCTCAGCTCTGGGTTTAGATGAGGTAAATCCAGGTTGCATCACAAGCCCTGAATGAATTATTTAAGAATTGTTCTCTATTTTACTGTCATTGTGTTTTGTTTTTGTAATTCATTTTGATAATAGGATTTATCGGATTTTCTCTGCTGCCTTCATGCAACTGTACACACGCTTGATTCTCTTATGGAGACATATAAATCCATGGGTTTGAAGATTTTACTAGTCAGGTGTATTCCTAGGCGTTGAATATAGGGTGTTTAGCCCATTTCGTTGAGCAAGTGGTAGGACTTGACTATTACATATTTGACTTATGGAATGGTGTCTGTGCTAATTTCTATCTCTGGTTTTATGCAGCACCCAACTCACCTTTCCCCTTAAGCAAACATAAGTTGGTTTTCTAAATTTGAGACCCTGTTCTGTTTTGTAAATCAGTTCATGTGTAGCCAAGATTACATTCCGTGTATTAGTGATATCTTATGACCTTTCATTTTCTGTGTGACTTATTTCACTTAGAATCATTGTACCTGAATTCAATCATTATGCCACGACGGGCCTGATGATATAGATTTCATTGGTGAGTGATATTGCATTGTACGTGCGTACCACAACTTCTTTATCCATTTTTCGCTTTCTGGGATATTTAACTTGTACCGTAGAACATGTTCTTGTAAACAGAGCCGTCTGAAACATTGGGGCGGCTGTGTGTTTTTGATTTTAATTTCCCTAATCTATAGGACCATAAGTGGAAGTGCCGTAGGCTCCGTTGCTTTGTTTTTTAGGTGTTTCAGGAAACACCATACACTTCTCCAGGGTGGCTGTTGGCAATTTACATCCCACCCATCAGCATAACATGGCTCCCTGTTCTCCATGGCCTGTGCTGCCTTTTTGCATTTTACACTTTTTTCAGATGGCCCTTTTGATTGGGGGGCAGTGAGACTTCATTGTAGTGCAGATTTCTCTAACATGCTTGCTTGGTTGGCCAAAAAGGGCGTATGCGTTTTTTCCTGAATATATTCAGGAAAAAACGCATACGCCCTTTTTGGCCTCGTGCATCATTGTCGACGTTCTGCCTCTTTTCCTATGCTTTAAATGCAATTCCACTCTACTCCCTGAAACCGCTTTCCTGCAATTCTGCCCCGATTTCAAGTCCTCTTCGCAGCCTTCCTTCAATATATTTTTGGACAATAGCTGTCATTTATAACTTTGCAGGTTTGAGAATTAGAGTGCCCCTGAGCTCCTTTCTTCAAATCGCTTTCTTGTGAGCTGTCCGCAAATCCGCAGGATTGCTTCAGGCCCTAATCTGGTTCTGGCAAGGCATGATGAGCGTTTGGTTAATTCCGCTTCCTAGTGGGAAATGAGCATTAAATTTGCCCGTGCAGACACCTACAGCTAGTCTCTCATTCGTTCTCCCTATTCCTGTTCATCTTGCGCAGAAATTGCAAACTGTGCCAAACAGGAGGTTAAAGGCACTGACTCTCCAAGTGGGGAGAGTGTTAGTAAAGGGTCTGGAATTGTGAACCCGAGTAAAAGGGGACAAAAACTGAGATGCATTTGAAAACGTTTCCCGGTCACATGGTGCACCATACTGTGGATTTCCCATGCATGCTTTAGCTGAAGGAAGAATCACTTAAACCTGGCGAGTTCGGACCCATGGAATGGGTACCATGCAGTATGACTTCAAATGGTCTGCATTTGCTCATCGAACCTCACCAATGCTATCAGCCCGAAGTGTCCAACCTTATGTCTCACTCAGCTCTGGGTTTAGATGAGGTAAATCCAGGTTGCATCACAAGCCCTGAATGAATTATTTAAGAATTGCTCTCTATTTCACTGTCATTGTGTTTTGTTTCTGTAATTCATTTTGATAATAAGATTTATCGGATTTTCTCTGCTGCCTTCATGCAGCTGTACACACGCTTGATTCTCTTATGGAGACATATAAATCCATGGGTTTGAAGATTCTTACTAGTCAGGTGTATTCCTAGGTGTTGAATATAGTGTGTTTAGCCCATTTCGTTGAGCAAGGGGTAGGTCTTGACTATTAAATATTTGACGTATGGAATGGTATCTGTGCTAATTTCTATCTCTGGTTTTATGCAGCACCCCAACTCACCTTTCCCCTTACGCAAACATAAGTTGGTTTTCTAAATTTGAGACCCTGTTCTGTTTTGTAATTGAGTTCATGTCTAGCCAAGATTACATTCGGTGTATTAGTGATATCTTATGATGCTTCATTTTCTGTGTGACTTATTTCACTTAGAATCATCGTACCTGAATCCACTCATTATGACACGATGGGCCACATGAAACAGTTTTCATTGGTGAATGATATTCCATTGTACGTACGTACCACAACTTCTTTATCCATTTCTCGCTTTCTGGGATATATAACTTGTACCGTAGACGAGGTTCTTGTAAACAGAGCCGTCTGAAACTTTGGGGTGGCTGTGTGTTTTTGATTTTAATTTCCCTAAGCTATAGGACCATAAGTGGAAGTGCCATAGGCTCCGTTGCTTTGTTTTTTAGGTGTTTCAGGAAACACCATACACTTCTCCAGCTTGGCTGTTGGCAATTTACATCCCACCCATCAGCATAACAAGGCTCCCTGTTCTCCATGGCCTGTGCTGCATTTCTGGATTTTACAATTTTTTCAGAAGGCCCTTTTGACCGGTGGGCAGTGAGACTTCATTGTAGTGCAGATTTCTTTAACATGCTTGCTTGGTTGGCCAAAAAGTGCGTATGCGTTTTTTCCTGAATATATTCAGGAAAAAACGCATACGCCCTTTTTGGCCAAGTGCATCATTGTCGACGTTCTGCCTCTTTTCCTATGCTTTAAATGCAATTCCAGTCCACCCCCTGAAATCGTTTTCCTGCAATTCTGCCCCGCTTTCAAGTCCTCTTCGCAGCCTTCCTTCAATATATTTTCGGACGATAGCTGTCATTTATAACTCTGCAGGTTTGTGAATTACAGTGCCCCTGAGCTCCTTTCTTCAAATCGCTTTCTTGTGAGCTGGCCGCAAACCCGCAGGATTGCTTCAGGCCCTAATCTGGTTCCTGCACGGCATGCTGAGCCTTTGGTTAATTCCTCTTCCTGGTTGGAAAGGAGCGTTAAATTTGCCCGTGCAGACACCTACAGCTAGTCTCTCATTGGTTCTCCCTATTCCTGTTCATCTTGCGCAGAAATTGCAAACTGTGCCAAACAGGAGGTTAAAGGCACTGACTCTCCAAGTGGGGAGAGTGTTAGTAAAGGGTCTGGAATTGTGAACCCGAGTAAAAGGGGACAAAACTGAGATGCATTTGAAAACGTTTCCCGGTAACACGGTGCACCATACTGTGGGTTTCCCATGCATGCTTTAGCTGAAGGAAGAATCACTTAAACCTGGAGAGTTGGGACCCATGGAATGGGTACCATGCAGTATGACTTCAAATGGTCTGCATTTGCTCATCGAACCTCACCAATGCTATCAGCCCGAAGTGTCCAACCTTATGTCTCTCTCAGCTCTGGGTTTAGATGAGGTAAATCCAGGTTGCATCACAAGCCCTGAATGAATTATTTAAGAATTGTTCTCTATTTTACTTTCATTGTGTTTTGTTTTTGTAATTCATTTTGATAATAGGATTTATCGGATTTTCTCTGCTGCCTTCATGCAACAGTACACACGCTTGATTCTCTTATGGAGACATATAAATCCATGGGTTTGAAGATTTTACTAGTCAGGTGTATTCCTAGTTGTTGAATATAGGGTGTTTAGCCCATTTCGTTGAGCAAGTGGTAGGACTTGACTATTACATATTTGACTTATGGAATGGTATCTGTGCTAATTTCTATCTCTGGTTTTATGCAGCACCCAACTCACCTTTCCCCTTAAGCAAACATAAGTTGGTTTTCTAAATTTGAGACCCTGTTCTGTTTTGTAATTCAGTTCATTTGTAGCCAAGATTACAATCCGTGTATTAGTGATATCTTATGATGTTTCATTTTCTGTGTGACTTATTTCACTTAGAATCATTGTACCCGAATTCAATCATTATGCCACGACGGGCCTGATGATATAGATTTCATTGGTGAGTGATATTCCATTGTACGTACGTACCACAACTTCTTTATCCATTTTTCGCTTTCTGGGATATTTAACTTATACCGTACAACATGTTCTTGTAAACAGAGCCGTCTGAAACATTGGGGCGGCTGTGTGTTTTTGATTTTAAATTCCCTAAGCTATAGGACCATAAGTGGAAGTGCCGTAGGCTCCGTTGCTTTGTTTTTTAGGTGTTTCAGGAAACACCATACACTTCTCCAGCTTGGCTGTTGGCAATTTACATCCCACCCATCAGCAAAACATGGCTCCCTGTTCTCCATGGCCTGTGCTGCTTTTTTGCATTTTACACTTTTTTCAGATGGCCCTTTTGATTGGGGGGCAGTGAGACTTCATTGTAGTGCAGATTTCTCTAACATGCTTGCTTGGTTGGCCAAAAAGGGCGTATGCGTTTTTTCCTGAATATATTCAGGAAAAAACGCATACGCCCTTTTTGGCCACGTGCATCATTGTCGACGTTCTGCCTCTTTTCGTATGCTTTAAATGCAATTCCACTCTACTCCCTGAAACCGCTTTCCTGCAATTCTGCCCCGATTTCAAGTCCTCTTCGCAGCCTTCCTTCAATATATTTTTGGACAATAGCTGTCATTTATAACTTTGCAGGTTTGAGAATTAGAGTGCCCCTGAGCTCCTTTCTTCAAATCGCTTTCTTGTGAGCTGTCCGCAAATCCGCAGGATTGCTTCAGGGCCTAATCTGGTTCTGGCAAGGCATGATGAGCGTTTGGTTAATTCCGCTTCCTAGTGGGAAATGAGCATTAAATTTGCCCGTGCAGACACCTACAGCTAGTCTCTCATTCGTTCTCCCTATTCCTGTTCATCTTGCGCAGAAATTGCAAACTGTGCCAAACAGGAGGTTAAAGGCACTGACTCTCCAAGTGGGGAGAGTGTTAGTAAAGGGTCTGGAATTGTGAACCCGAGTAAAAGGGGACAAAAACTGAGATGCATTTGAAAACGTTTCCCGGTCACATGGTGCACCATACTGTGGGTTTCCCATGCATGCTTTAGCTGAAGGAAGAATCACTTAAACCTGGAGAGTTGGGTCCCATGGAATGGGTACCATGTAGTATGACTACAAATGGTCTGCATTTGCTCATCGAACCTCACCAATGCTATCAGCCCGAAGTGTCCAACCTTATGTCTCTCTCAGCTCTGGGTTTTGATGAGGTAAATCCAGGTTGCATCACAAGCCCTGAATGCATTATTTAAGAATTGCTCTCTATTTCACTGTCATTGTGTTTTGTTTTTGTAATTCATTTTGATAATAAGATTTATCGGATTTTCTCTGCTGCCTTCATGCAGCTGTACACACGCTTGATTCTCTTATGGAGACATATAAATCCATGGGTTTGAAGATTCTTACTAGTCAGGTGTATTCCTAGGCGTTGAATATAGGGTGTTTAGCCCATTTCGTTGAGCAAGGGGTAGGTCTTGAGTATTACATATTTGACATATGGAATTGTATCTGTGCTAATTTCTAACTTTGGTTTTATGCAGCACCCCAACTCACCTTTCCCCTTACGCAAACATAAGTTGGTTTTCAAAATTTGAGACCCTGTTCTGTTTTGTAATTCAGTTCATGTGTAGCCAAGTTTACATTCGGTGTATTAGTGATATCTTATGATGTTTCATTTTCTGTGTGACTTATTTCACTTAGAATCATCGTACCTGAATCCACTCATTATGCCACGACGGGCCAGATGACATAGAATTCATTGGTGAGTGATATTCCATTGTACGTACGTACCACAACTTCTTTATCCATTTTTCGCTTTCTGGGATATTTAACTTGTACCGTAGACGAGGTTCTTGTAAACAGAGCCGTCTGAAACTTTGGGGTGGCTGTGTGTTTTTGATTTTAATTTCCCTAAGCTATAGGACCATAAGTGGAAGTGCCATAGGCTCTGTTGCTTTGTTTTTTAGGTGTTTCAGGAAACACCATGCAATTCTCCAGAGTGGCTGTTGGCAATTTACAACCCACGCATCAGCATAACAAGGCTCCCTGTTCTCCATGGCCTGTGCTGCATTTCTGGATTTTACACTTTTTTCAGATGGCCCTTTTGACCGGGGGGCAGTGAGACTTCATTGTAGTGCAGATTTCTTTAACATGCTTGCTTGGTTGGCCAAAAAGGGCGTGAACGCATACGCCCTTTTTGGCCAAGTGCATCATTGTCGACGTTCTGCCTATTTTCCTATGCTTTAAATTCAATTCCAGTCTACCCCCTGAAATCGTTTTCCTGCAATTCTGCCCCGCTTTCAAGTCCTCTTCGCAGCCTTCCTTCAATATATTTTTGGACGATAGCTGTCATTTATAACTCTGCAGGATTGTGAATTACAGTGCCCCTGAGCTCCTTTCTTCAAATCGCTTTCTTGTGAGCTGGCCGCAAACCCGCAGGATTGCTTCAGGCCCTAATCTGGTTCCTGCACGGCATGCTGAGCCTTTGGTTAATTCCTCTTCCTGGTGGGAAATGAGAATTAAATTTGCCCGTGCAGACACCTACAGCTAGTCTCTCATTGGTTCTCCCTATTCCTGTTCATCTTGCGCAGAAATTGCAAACTGTGCCAAACAGGAGGTTAAAGGCACTGACTCTCCAAGTGGGAAGAGTGTTAGTAAAGGGTCTGGAATTGTGAACCCGAGTAAAAGGGGACAAAACTGAGATGCATTTGAAAACGTTTCCCGGTCACACGGTGCACCATACTGTGGGTTTCCCATGCATGCTTTAGCTGAAGGAAGAATCGCTTAAACCTGGAGAGTTGGGACCCATGGAATGGGTACCATGCAGTATGACTTCAAATGGTCTGCATTTGCTCATCGAACCTCACCAATGCTATCAGCCTGAAGTGTCCAACCTTATGTCTCTCTCAGCTCTGGGTTTAGATGAGGTAAATCCAGGTTGCATCACAAGCCCTGAATGAATTATTTAAGAATTGTTCTCTATTTTACTGTCATTGTGTTTTGTTTTTGTAATTCATTTTGATAATAGGATTTATCGGATTTTCTCTGCTGCCTTCATGCAACTGTACACACGCTTGATTCTCTTATGGAGACATATAAATCCATGGGTTTGAAGATTTTACTAGTCAGGTGTATTCCTAGGCGTTGAATATAGGGTGTTTAGCCCATTTCGTTGAGCAAGTGGTAGGACTTGACTATTACATATTTGACTTATGGAATGGTGTCTGTGCTAATTTCTATCTCTGGTTTTATGCAGCACCCAACTCACCTTTCCCCTTAAGCAAACATAAGTTGGTTTTCTAAATTTGAGACCCTGTTCTGTTTTGTAAATCAGTTCATGTGTAGCCAAGATTACATTCCGTGTATTAGTGATATCTTATGACCTTTCATTTTCTGTGTGACTTATTTCACTTAGAATCATTGTACCTGAATTCAATCATTATGCCACGACGGGCCTGATGATATAGATTTCATTGGTGAGTGATATTGCATTGTACGTGCGTACCACAACTTCTTTATCCATTTTTCGCTTTCTGGGATATTTAACTTGTACCGTAGAACATGTTCTTGTAAACAGAGCCGTCTGAAACATTGGGGCGGCTGTGTGTTTTTGATTTTAATTTCCCTAATCTATAGGACCATAAGTGGAAGTGCCGTAGGCTCCGTTGCTTTGTTTTTTAGGTGTTTCAGGAAACACCATACACTTCTCCAGGGTGGCTGTTGGCAATTTACATCCCACCCATCAGCATAACATGGCTCCCTGTTCTCCATGGCCTGTGCTGCCTTTTTGCATTTTACACTTTTTTCAGATGGCCCTTTTGATTGGGGGGCAGTGAGACTTCATTGTAGTGCAGATTTCTCTAACATGCTTGCTTGGTTGGCCAAAAAGGGCGTATGCGTTTTTTCCTGAATATATTCAGGAAAAAACGCATACGCCCTTTTTGGCCTCGTGCATCATTGTCGACGTTCTGCCTCTTTTCCTATGCTTTAAATGCAATTCCACTCTACTCCCTGAAACCGCTTTCCTGCAATTCTGCCCCGATTTCAAGTCCTCTTCGCAGCCTTCCTTCAATATATTTTTGGACAATAGCTGTCATTTATAACTTTGCAGGTTTGAGAATTAGAGTGCCCCTGAGCTCCTTTCTTCAAATCGCTTTCTTGTGAGCTGTCCGCAAATCCGCAGGATTGCTTCAGGGCCTAATCTGGTTCTGGCAAGGCATGATGAGCGTTTGGTTAATTCCGCTTCCTAGTGGGAAATGAGCATTAAATTTGCCCGTGCAGACACCTACAGCTAGTCTCTCATTCGTTCTCCCTATTCCTGTTCATCTTGCGCAGAAATTGCAAACTGTGCCAAACAGGAGGTTAAAGGCACTGACTCTCCAAGTGGGGAGAGTGTTAGTAAAGGGTCTGGAATTGTGAACCCGAGTAAAAGGGGACAAAAACTGAGATGCATTTGAAAACGTTTCCCGGTCACATGGTGCACCATACTGTGGATTTCCCATGCATGCTTTAGCTGAAGGAAGAATCACTTAAACCTGGCGAGTTCGGACCCATGGAATGGGTACCATGCAGTATGACTTCAAATGGTCTGCATTTGCTCATCGAACCTCACCAATGCTATCAGCCCGAAGTGTCCAACCTTATGTCTCACTCAGCTCTGGGTTTAGATGAGGTAAATCCAGGTTGCATCACAAGCCCTGAATGAATTATTTAAGAATTGCTCTCTATTTCACTGTCATTGTGTTTGGTTTTTTAATTCATTTTGATAATGGGATTTATCAGATTTTCTCTGCTGCCTTCATGTAGCTGTACACACGCTTGATTCTCTTATGGAGACATATAAATCCATGGGTTTGAAGATTCTTACTAGTCAGGTGTATTCCTAGGCATTGAATATAGGGTGTTTAGCCCATTTCGTTGAGCAAGGGTTATGTCTTGACTATTACGTATTTGACATATGGAATGGTATCTGTGCTAATTTCTAACTCTGGTTTTATGCAGCACCCCGACTCACCTTTCCCGTTACGGAAACATAAGTTGGTTTTCTAAATTTGAGACCCTGTTCTGTTTTGTAATTCAGTTCATGTGTAGCCAAGATTACATTCCGTGCATTAGTGATGTCTTATGATGTTTCATTTTCTGTGTGACTTATTTCACTTAGAATCATCGTACCTGAATCCACTCATTATGCCACGACGGGCCAGATGACATAGATTTCATTGGTGAGTGATATTCCATTGTACGTACGTACCACAACTTCTTTATCTATTTCACGCTTTCTGGGATATTTAACTTGTACCGTAGACGAGGTTCTTGTAAACAGAGCCGTCTGAAACTTTGGGGTGGCTGTGTGTTTTTGATTTTAATTTCCCTAAGCTATAGGACCATAAGTGGAAGTCCCGTAGGCTCCGTTGCTTTGTTTTTTAGGTGTTTCAGGAAACACCATACACTTCTCCAGAGTGGCTGTTGGCAATTTACATCCCACCCATCAGCATAACAAGGCTCCCTGTTCTCCATGGCCTGTGCTGCATTTCTGGATTTTACACTTTTTTCAGATGGCCCTTTTGACCGGGGGGCAGTGAGACTTCATTGTACTGCAGATTTCTTAAACATGCTTGCTTGGTTGGCCAAAAAGGGCGTATGCGTTTTTTCCTGAATATATTCGGTAAGAAACGCATACGCCCTTTTTGGCCAAGTGCATCATTGTCGACGTTCGGCCTCTTTTCCTATGCTTTAAATGCAATTCCAGTCTGCCCCCTGAAATCGTTTTCCTGCAATTCTGCCCCTCTTTCAAGTCCTCTTCGCAACCTTCCTTCAATACATTTTCGGACGATAGCTGTCATTTATAACTCTGCAGGTTTGTGAATTGCAGTGCCCCTGAGCTCCTTTCTTCAAATCGCTTTCTTGTGAGCTGGCCGCAAACCCGCAGGATTGCTTCAGGCCCTAATCTGGTTCCTGCACGGCATGCTGAGCCTTTGGTTAATTCCTCTTCCTGGTTGGATATGAGCGTTAAATTTGCCCGTGCAGACACCTACAGCTAGTCTCTCATTGGTTCTCCCTATTCCTGTTCATCTTGCGCAGAAATTGCAAACTGTGCCAAACAGGAGGTTAAAGGCACTGACTCTCCAAGTGGGGAGAGTGTTAGTAAAGGGTCTGGAATTGTGAACCCGAGTAAAAGGGGACAAAAACTGAGATGCATTTGAAAACGTTTCTCGGTCACATGGTGCACCATACTGTGGGTTTCCCATGCATGCTTTAGCTGAAGGAAGAATCACTTAAACCTGGAGAGTTGGGTCCCATGGAATGGGTACCATGTAGTATGACTACAAATGGTCTGCATTTGCTCATCGAACCTCACCAATGCTATCAGCCCGAAGTGTCCAACCTTATGTCTCTCTCAGCTCTGGGTTTTGATGAGGTAAATCCAGGTTGCATCACAAGCCCTGAATGAATTATTTAAGAATTGCTCTCTATTTCACGGTCATTGTGTTTTGTTTTTGTAATTCATTTTGATAATAAGATTTATCGGATTTTCTCTGCTGCCTTCATGCAGCTGTACACACGCTTGATTCTCTTATGGAGACATATAAATCCATGGGTTTGAAGATACTTACTAGTCAGGTGTATTCCTAGGCGTTGAATATAGGGTGTTTAGCCCATTTCTTTGAGCAAGTGGTAGGCCTTGACTATTACATATTTGACGTATGGAATGGTATCTGTGCTAATTTCTATCTCTGGTTTTATGCAGCACCCCAACTCACCTTTCCCCTTACGCAAACATAAGTTGGTTTTCTAAATTTGAGACCCTGTTCTGTTTTGTAATTCAGTTCATGTGTAGCCAAGATTACATTCGGTGTATTAGTGATATCTTATGATGTTTCATTTTCTGTGTGATTTATTTCACTTAGAATCATCGTACCTGAATCCACTCATTATGCCACGACGGGCCAGATGACATAGATTTCATTGCTGAGTGATATTCCATTGTACGTACGTACCACAACTTCTTTATCCATTTCTTGCTTTCTGGGATATTTAACTTGTACCGTAGACGAGGTTCTTGTAAACAGAGCCGTCTGAAACTTTTGGGTGGCTGTGTGTTTTTGATTTTAATTTCCCTAAGCTATAGGACCATATGTGGAAGTCCCGTAGGCTCCGTTGCTTTGTTTTTTAGGTGTTTCAGGAAACACCATACACTTCTCCAGAGTGGCTGTTGGCAATTTACATCCCACCCATCAGCATAACAAGGCTCCCTGTTCTCCATGGCCTGTGCTGCATTTCTGGATTTTACACTTTTTTCAGATGGCCCTTTTGACCGGGGGGCAGTGAGACTTCATTGTAGTGCAGATTTCTTTAACATGCTTGCTTGGTTGGCCAAAAAGGGCGTGAACGCATACGCCCTTTTTGGCCAAGTGCATCATTGTCGACGTTCTGCCTATTTTCCTATGCTTTAAATTCAATTCCAGTCTACCCCCTGAAATCGTTTTCCTGCAATTCTGCCCCGCTTTCAAGTCCTCTTCGCAGCCTTCCTTCAATATATTTTTGGACGATAGCTGTCATTTATAACTCTGCAGGATTGTGAATTACAGTGCCCCTGAGCTCCTTTCTTCAAATCGCTTTCTTGTGAGCTGGCCGCAAACCCGCAGGATTGCTTCAGGCCCTAATCTGGTCCCTGCACGGCATGCTGAGCCTTTGGTTAATTCCTCTTCCTGGTGGGAAATGAGAATTAAATTTGCCCGTGCAGACACCTACAGCTAGTCTCTCATTGGTTCTCCCTATTCCTGTTCATCTTGCGCAGAAATTGCAAACTGTGCCAAACAGGAGGTTAAAGGCACTGACTCTCCAAGTGGGGAGAGTGTTAGTAAAGGGTCTGGAATTGTGAACCCGAGTAAAAGGGGACAAAACTGAGATGCATTTGAAAACGTTTCCCGGTCACACGGTGCACCATACTGTGGGTTTCCCATGCATGCTTTAGCTGAAGGAAGAATCGCTTAAACCTGGAGAGTTGGGACCCATGGAATGGGTACCATGCAGTATGACTTCAAATGGTCTGCATTTGCTCATCGAACCTCACCAATGCTATCAGCCCGAAGTGTCCAACCTTATGTCTCTCTCAGCTCTGGGTTTAGATGAGGTAAATCCAGGTTGCATCACAAGCCCTGAATGAATTATTTAAGAATTGTTCTCTATTTCACTGTCATTGTGTTTTGTTTTTGTAATTCATTTTGATAATAGGATTTATCGGATTTTCTCTGCTGCCTTCATGCAACTGTACACACGCTTGATTCTCTTATGGAGACATATAAATCCATGGGTTTGAAGATTTTACTAGTCAGGTGTATTCCTAGGCGTTGAATATAGGGTGTTTAGCCCATTTCGTTGAGCAAGTGGTAGGACTTGATTATTACATATTTGACTTATGGAATGGTGTCTGTGCTAATTTCTATCTCTGGTTTTATGCAGCACCCAACTCACCTTTCCCGTTACGGAAACATAAGTTGGTTTTCTAAATTTGAGACCCTGTTCTGTTTTGTAATTCAGTTCATGTGTAGCCAAGATTACATTCCGTGCATTAGTGATGTCTTATGATGTTTCATTTTCTGTGTGACTTATTTCACTTAGAATCATCGTACCTGAATCCACTCATTATGCCATGACGGGCCAGATGACATAGATTTCATTGGTGAGTGATATTCCATTGTACGTACGTACCACAACTTCTTTATCCATTTCTCGCTTTCTGGGATATTTAACTTGTACCGTAGACGAGGTTCTTGTAAACAGAGCCGTCTGAAACTTTGGGGTGGCTGTGTGTTTTTGATTTTAATTTCCGTAAGCTATAGGACCATAAGTGGAAATCCCGTAGGCTCCGTTGCTTTGTTTTTTAGGTGTTTCAGGAAACACCATACACTTCTCCAGAGTGGCTGTTGGCAATTTACATCCCACCCATCAGCATAACAAGGCTCCCTGTTCTCCATGGCCTGTGCTGCATTTCTGGATTTTACACTTTTTTCAGATGGCCCTTTTGACCGGGGGGCAGTGAGACTTCATTGTAGTGCAGATTTCTTAAACATGCTTGCTTGGTTGGCCAAAAAGGGCGTATGCGTTTTTTCCTGAATATATTCGGTAAGAAACGCATACGCCCTTTCTGGCCAAGTGCATCATTGTCGACGTTCTGCCTCTTTTCCTATGCTTTAAATGCAATTCCAGTCTGCCCCCTGAAATCGTTTTCCTGCAATTCTGCCCCTCTTTCAAGTCCTCTTCGCAGCCTTCCTTCAATATATTTTTGGACAATAGCTGTCATTTATAACTTTGCAGGTTTGAGAATTAGAGTGCCCCTGAGCTCCTTTCTTCAAATCGCTTTCTTGTGAGCTGTCCGCAAATCCGCAGGATTGCTTCAGGCCCTAATCTGGTTCTGGCAAGGCATGCTGAGCCTTTGGTTAATTCCTCTTCCTGGTTGGAAATGAGCGTTAAATTTGCCCGTGCAGACACCTACAGCTAGTCTCTCATTGGTTCTCCCTATTCCTGTTCATCTTGTGCAGAAATTGCAAACTGTGCCAAACAGGACGTTAAAGGCACTGACTCTCCAAGTGGGGAGAGTGTTAGTAAAGGGTCTGGAATTGTGAACCCGAGTAAAAGGGGACAAAACTGAGATGCATTTGAAAACGTTTCCCGGTAACACGGTGCACCATACTGTGGGTTTCCCATGCATGCTTTAGCTGAAGGAAGAATCACTTAAACCTGGAGAGTTGGGACCCATGGAATGGGTACCATGCAGTATGACTTCAAATGGTCTGCATTTGCTCATCGAACCTCACCAATGCTATCAGCCCGAAGTGTCCAACCTTATGTCTCTCTCAGCTCTGGGTTTAGATGAGGTAAATCCAGGTTGCATCACAAGCCCTGAATGAATTATTTAAGAATTGTTCTCTATTTTACTTTCATTGTGTTTTGTTTTTGTAATTCATTTTGATAATAGGATTTATCGGATTTTCTCTGCTGCCTTCATGCAACAGTACACACGCTTGATTCTCTTATGGAGACATATAAATCCATGGGTTTGAAGATTTTACTAGTCAGGTGTATTCCTAGTTGTTGAATATAGGGTGTTTAGCCCATTTCGTTGAGCAAGTGGTAGGACTTGACTATTACATATTTGACTTATGGAATGGTATCTGTGCTAATTTCTATCTCTGGTTTTATGCAGCACCCAACTCACCTTTCCCCTTAAGCAAACATAAGTTGGTTTTCTAAATTTGAGACCCTGTTCTGTTTTGTAATTCAGTTCATTTGTAGCCAAGATTACAATCCGTGTATTAGTGATATCTTATGATGTTTCATTTTCTGTGTGACTTATTTCACTTAGAATCATTGTACCCGAATTCAATCATTATGCCACGACGGGCCTGATGATATAGATTTCATTGGTGAGTGATATTCCATTGTACGTACGTACCACAACTTCTTTATCCATTTTTCGCTTTCTGGGATATTTAACTTATACCGTACAACATGTTCTTGTAAACAGAGCCGTCTGAAACATTGGGGCGGCTGTGTGTTTTTGATTTTAAATTCCCTAAGCTATAGGACCATAAGTGGAAGTGCCGTAGGCTCCGTTGCTTTGTTTTTTAGGTGTTTCAGGAAACACCATACACTTCTCCAGCTTGGCTGTTGGCAATTTACATCCCACCCATCAGCAAAACATGGCTCCCTGTTCTCCATGGCCTGTGCTGCTTTTTTGCATTTTACACTTTTTTCAGATGGCCCTTTTGATTGGGGGGCAGTGAGACTTCATTGTAGTGCAGATTTCTCTAACATGCTTGCTTGGTTGGCCAAAAAGGGCGTATGCGTTTTTTCCTGAATATATTCAGGAAAAAACGCATACGCCCTTTTTGGCCACGTGCATCATTGTCGACGTTCTGCCTCTTTTCGTATGCTTTAAATGCAATTCCACTCTACTCCCTGAAACCGCTTTCCTGCAATTCTGCCCCGATTTCAAGTCCTCTTCGCAGCCTTCCTTCAATATATTTTTGGACAATAGCTGTCATTTATAACTTTGCAGGTTTGAGAATTAGAGTGCCCCTGAGCTCCTTTCTTCAAATCGCTTTCTTGTGAGCTGTCCGCAAATCCGCAGGATTGCTTCAGGGCCTAATCTGGTTCTGGCAAGGCATGATGAGCGTTTGGTTAATTCCGCTTCCTAGTGGGAAATGAGCATTAAATTTGCCCGTGCAGACACCTACAGCTAGTCTCTCATTCGTTCTCCCTATTCCTGTTCATCTTGCGCAGAAATTGCAAACTGTGCCAAACAGGAGGTTAAAGGCACTGACTCTCCAAGTGGGGAGAGTGTTAGTAAAGGGTCTGGAATTGTGAACCCGAGTAAAAGGGGACAAAAACTGAGATGCATTTGAAAACGTTTCCCGGTCACATGGTGCACCATACTGTGGGTTTCCCATGCATGCTTTAGCTGAAGGAAGAATCACTTAAACCTGGAGAGTTGGGTCCCATGGAATGGGTACCATGTAGTATGACTACAAATGGTCTGCATTTGCTCATCGAACCTCACCAATGCTATCAGCCCGAAGTGTCCAACCTTATGTCTCTCTCAGCTCTGGGTTTTGATGAGGTAAATCCAGGTTGCATCACAAGCCCTGAATGAATTATTTAAGAATTGCTCTCTATTTCACTGTCATTGTGTTTTGTTTTTGTAATTCATTTTGATAATAAGATTTATCGGATTTTCTCTGCTGCCTTCATGCAGCTGTACACACGCTTGATTCTCTTATGGAGACATATAAATCCATGGGTTTGAAGATTCTTACTAGTCAGGTGTATTCCTAGGCGTTGAATATAGGGTGTTTAGCCCATTTCGTTGAGCAAGGGGTAGGTCTTGAGTATTACATATTTGACATATGGAATTGTATCTGTGCTAATTTCTAACTTTGGTTTTATGCAGCACCCCAACTCACCTTTCCCCTTACGCAAACATAAGTTGGTTTTCAAAATTTGAGACCCTGTTCTGTTTTGTAATTCAGTTCATGTGTAGCCAAGTTTACATTCGGTGTATTAGTGATATCTTATGATGTTTCATTTTCTGTGTGACTTATTTCACTTAGAATCATCGTACCTGAATCCACTCATTATGCCACGACGGGCCAGATGACATAGAATTCATTGGTGAGTGATATTCCATTGTACGTACGTACCACAACTTCTTTATCCATTTTTCGCTTTCTGGGATATTTAACTTGTACCGTAGACGAGGTTCTTGTAAACAGAGCCGTCTGAAACTTTGGGGTGGCTGTGTGTTTTTGATTTTAATTTCCCTAAGCTATAGGACCATAAGTGGAAGTGCCATAGGCTCTGTTGCTTTGTTTTTTAGGTGTTTCAGGAAACACCATGCAATTCTCCAGAGTGGCTGTTGGCAATTTACAACCCACGCATCAGCATAACAAGGCTCCCTGTTCTCCATGGCCTGTGCTGCATTTCTGGATTTTACACTTTTTTCAGATGGCCCTTTTGACCGGGGGGCAGTGAGACTTCATTGTAGTGCAGATTTCTTTAACATGCTTGCTTGGTTGGCCAAAAAGGGCGTGAACGCATACGCCCTTTTTGGCCAAGTGCATCATTGTCGACGTTCTGCCTATTTTCCTATGCTTTAAATTCAATTCCAGTCTACCCCCTGAAATCGTTTTCCTGCAATTCTGCCCCGCTTTCAAGTCCTCTTCGCAGCCTTCCTTCAATATATTTTTGGACGATAGCTGTCATTTATAACTCTGCAGGATTGTGAATTACAGTGCCCCTGAGCTCCTTTCTTCAAATCGCTTTCTTGTGAGCTGGCCGCAAACCCGCAGGATTGCTTCAGGCCCTAATCTGGTTCCTGCACGGCATGCTGAGCCTTTGGTTAATTCCTCTTCCTGGTGGGAAATGAGAATTAAATTTGCCCGTGCAGACACCTACAGCTAGTCTCTCATTGGTTCTCCCTATTCCTGTTCATCTTGCGCAGAAATTGCAAACTGTGCCAAACAGGAGGTTAAAGGCACTGACTCTCCAAGTGGGGAGAGTGTTAGTAAAGGGTCTGGAATTGTGAACCCGAGTAAAAGGGGACAAAACTGAGATGCATTTGAAAACGTTTCCCGGTCACACGGTGCACCATACTGTGGGTTTCCCATGCATGCTTTAGCTGAAGGAAGAATCGCTTAAACCTGGAGAGTTGGGACCCATGGAATGGGTACCATGCAGTATGACTTCAAATGGTCTGCATTTGCTCATCGAACCTCACCAATGCTATCAGCCTGAAGTGTCCAACCTTATGTCTCTCTCAGCTCTGGGTTTAGATGAGGTAAATCCAGGTTGCATCACAAGCCCTGAATGAATTATTTAAGAATTGTTCTCTATTTTACTGTCATTGTGTTTTGTTTTTGTAATTCATTTTGATAATAGGATTTATCGGATTTTCTCTGCTGCCTTCATGCAACTGTACACACGCTTGATTCTCTTATGGAGACATATAAATCCATGGGTTTGAAGATTTTACTAGTCAGGTGTATTCCTAGGCGTTGAATATAGGGTGTTTAGCCCATTTCGTTGAGCAAGTGGTAGGACTTGACTATTACATATTTGACTTATGGAATGGTGTCTGTGCTAATTTCTATCTCTGGTTTTATGCAGCACCCAACTCACCTTTCCCCTTAAGCAAACATAAGTTGGTTTTCTAAATTTGAGACCCTGTTCTGTTTTGTAAATCAGTTCATGTGTAGCCAAGATTACATTCCGTGTATTAGTGATATCTTATGACCTTTCATTTTCTGTGTGACTTATTTCACTTAGAATCATTGTACCTGAATTCAATCATTATGCCACGACGGGCCTGATGATATAGATTTCATTGGTGAGTGATATTGCATTGTACGTGCGTACCACAACTTCTTTATCCATTTTTCGCTTTCTGGGATATTTAACTTGTACCGTAGAACATGTTCTTGTAAACAGAGCCGTCTGAAACATTGGGGCGGCTGTGTGTTTTTGATTTTAATTTCCCTAATCTATAGGACCATAAGTGGAAGTGCCGTAGGCTCCGTTGCTTTGTTTTTTAGGTGTTTCAGGAAACACCATACACTTCTCCAGGGTGGCTGTTGGCAATTTACATCCCACCCATCAGCATAACATGGCTCCCTGTTCTCCATGGCCTGTGCTGCCTTTTTGCATTTTACACTTTTTTCAGATGGCCCTTTTGATTGGGGGGCAGTGAGACTTCATTGTAGTGCAGATTTCTCTAACATGCTTGCTTGGTTGGCCAAAAAGGGCGTATGCGTTTTTTCCTGAATATATTCAGGAAAAAACGCATACGCCCTTTTTGGCCTCGTGCATCATTGTCGACGTTCTGCCTCTTTTCCTATGCTTTAAATGCAATTCCACTCTACTCCCTGAAACCGCTTTCCTGCAATTCTGCCCCGATTTCAAGTCCTCTTCGCAGCCTTCCTTCAATATATTTTTGGACAATAGCTGTCATTTATAACTTTGCAGGTTTGAGAATTACAGTGCCCCTGAGCTCCTTTCTTCAAATCGCTTTCTTGTGAGCTGTCCGCAAATCCGGAGGATTGCTTCAGGCCCTAATCTGGTTCTGGCAAGGCATGATGAGCGTTTGGTTAATTCCGCTTCCTAGTGGGAAATGAGCATTAAATTTGCCCGTGCAGACACCTACAGCTAGTCTCTCATTCGTTCTCCCTATTCCTGTTCATCTTGCGCAGAAATTGCAAACTGTGCCAAACAGGAGGTTAAAGGCACTGACTCTCCAAGTGGGGAGAGTGTTAGTAAAGGGTCTGGAATTGTGAACCCGAGTAAAAGGGGACAAAAACTGAGATGCATTTGAAAACGTTTCCCGGTCACATGGTGCACCATACTGTGGATTTCCCATGCATGCTTTAGCTGAAGGAAGAATCACTTAAACCTGGCGAGTTCGGACCCATGGAATGGGTACCATGCAGTATGACTTCAAATGGTCTGCATTTGCTCATCGAACCTCACCAATGCTATCAGCCCGAAGTGTCCAACCTTATGTCTCACTCAGCTCTGGGTTTAGATGAGGTAAATCCAGGTTGCATCACAAGCCCTGAATGAATTATTTAAGAATTGCTCTCTATTTCACTGTCATTGTGTTTGGTTTTTTAATTCATTTTGATAATGGGATTTATCAGATTTTCTCTGCTGCCTTCATGTAGCTGTACACACGCTTGATTCTCTTATGGAGACATATAAATCCATGGGTTTGAAGATTCTTACTAGTCAGGTGTATTCCTAGGCATTGAATATAGGGTGTTTAGCCCATTTCGTTGAGCAAGGGTTATGTCTTGACTATTACGTATTTGACATATGGAATGGTATCTGTGCTAATTTCTAACTCTGGTTTTATGCAGCACCCCGACTCACCTTTCCCGTTACGGAAACATAAGTTGGTTTTCTAAATTTGAGACCCTGTTCTGTTTTGTAATTCAGTTCATGTGTAGCCAAGATTACATTCCGTGCATTAGTGATGTCTTATGATGTTTCATTTTCTGTGTGACTTATTTCACTTAGAATCATCGTACCTGAATCCACTCATTATGCCACGACGGGCCAGATGACATAGATTTCATTGGTGAGTGATATTCCATTGTACGTACGTACCACAACTTCTTTATCTATTTCACGCTTTCTGGGATATTTAACTTGTACCGTAGACGAGGTTCTTGTAAACAGAGCCGTCTGAAACTTTGGGGTGGCTGTGTGTTTTTGATTTTAATTTCCCTAAGCTATAGGACCATAAGTGGAAGTCCCGTAGGCTCCGTTGCTTTGTTTTTTAGGTGTTTCAGGAAACACCATACACTTCTCCAGAGTGGCTGTTGGCAATTTACATCCCACCCATCAGCATAACAAGGCTCCCTGTTCTCCATGGCCTGTGCTGCATTTCTGGATTTTACACTTTTTTCAGATGGCCCTTTTGACCGGGGGGCAGTGAGACTTCATTGTACTGCAGATTTCTTAAACATGCTTGCTTGGTTGGCCAAAAAGGGCGTATGCGTTTTTTCCTGAATATATTCGGTAAGAAACGCATACGCCCTTTTTGGCCAAGTGCATCATTGTCGACGTTCGGCCTCTTTTCCTATGCTTTAAATGCAATTCCAGTCTGCCCCCTGAAATCGTTTTCCTGCAATTCTGCCCCGCTTTCAAGTCCTCTTCGCAACCTTCCTTCAATACATTTTCGGACGATAGCTGTCATTTATAACTCTGCAGGTTTGTGAATTACAGTGCCCCTGAGCTCCTTTCTTCAAATCGCTTTCTTGTGAGCTGGCCGCAAACCCGCAGGATTGCTTCAGGCCCTAATCTGGTTCCTGCACGGCATGCTGAGCCTTTGGTTAATTCCTCTTCCTGGTTGGATATGAGCGTTAAATTTGCCCGTGCAGACACCTACAGCTAGTCTCTCATTGGTTCTCCCTATTCCTGTTCATCTTGCGCAGAAATTGCAAACTGTGCCAAACAGGAGGTTAAAGGCACTGACTCTCCAAGTGGGGAGAGTGTTAGTAAAGGGTCTGGAATTGTGAACCCGAGTAAAAGGGGACAAAAACTGAGATGCATTTGAAAACGTTTCTCGGTCACATGGTGCACCATACTGTGGGTTTCCCATGCATGCTTTAGCTGAAGGAAGAATCACTTAAACCTGGAGAGTTGGGTCCCATGGAATGGGTACCATGTAGTATGACTACAAATGGTCTGCATTTGCTCATCGAACCTCACCAATGCTATCAGCCCGAAGTGTCCAACCTTATGTCTCTCTCAGCTCTGGGTTTTGATGAGGTAAATCCAGGTTGCATCACAAGCCCTGAATGAATTATTTAAGAATTGCTCTCTATTTCACGGTCATTGTGTTTTGTTTTTGTAATTCATTTTGATAATAAGATTTATCGGATTTTCTCTGCTGCCTTCATGCAGCTGTACACACGCTTGATTCTCTTATGGAGACATATAAATCCATGGGTTTGAAGATACTTACTAGTCAGGTGTATTCCTAGGCGTTGAATATAGGGTGTTTAGCCCATTTCTTTGAGCAAGTGGTAGGCCTTGACTATTACATATTTGACGTATGGAATGGTATCTGTGCTAATTTCTATCTCTGGTTTTATGCAGCACCCCAACTCACCTTTCCCCTTACGCAAACATAAGTTGGTTTTCTAAATTTGAGACCCTGTTCTGTTTTGTAATTCAGTTCATGTGTAGCCAAGATTACATTCGGTGTATTAGTGATATCTTATGATGTTTCATTTTCTGTGTGACTTATTTCACTTAGAATCATCGTACCTGAATCCACTCATTATGCCACGACGGGCCAGATGACATAGATTTCATTGCTGAGTGATATTCCATTGTACGTACGTACCACAACTTCTTTATCCATTTCTTGCTTTCTGGGATATTTAACTTGTACCGTAGACGAGGTTCTTGTAAACAGAGCCGTCTGAAACTTTTGGGTGGCTGTGTGTTTTTGATTTTAATTTCCCTAAGCTATAGGACCATATGTGGAAGTCCCGTAGGCTCCGTTGCTTTGTTTTTTAGGTGTTTCAGGAAACACCATACACTTCTCCAGAGTGGCTGTTGGCAATTTACATCCCACCCATCAGCATAACAAGGCTCCCTGTTCTCCATGGCCTGTGCTGCATTTCTGGATTTTACACTTTTTTCAGATGGCCCTTTTGACCGGGGGGCAGTGAGACTTCATTGTAGTGCAGATTTCTTTAACATGCTTGCTTGGTTGGCCAAAAAGGGCGTGAACGCATACGCCCTTTTTGGCCAAGTGCATCATTGTCGACGTTCTGCCTATTTTCCTATGCTTTAAATTCAATTCCAGTCTACCCCCTGAAATCGTTTTCCTGCAATTCTGCCCCGCTTTCAAGTCCTCTTCGCAGCCTTCCTTCAATATATTTTTGGACGATAGCTGTCATTTATAACTCTGCAGGATTGTGAATTACAGTGCCCCTGAGCTCCTTTCTTCAAATCGCTTTCTTGTGAGCTGGCCGCAAACCCGCAGGATTGCTTCAGGCCCTAATCTGGTCCCTGCACGGCATGCTGAGCCTTTGGTTAATTCCTCTTCCTGGTGGGAAATGAGAATTAAATTTGCCCGTGCAGACACCTACAGCTAGTCTCTCATTGGTTCTCCCTATTCCTGTTCATCTTGCGCAGAAATTGCAAACTGTGCCAAACAGGAGGTTAAAGGCACTGACTCTCCAAGTGGGGAGAGTGTTAGTAAAGGGTCTGGAATTGTGAACCCGAGTAAAAGGGGACAAAACTGAGATGCATTTGAAAACGTTTCCCGGTCACACGGTGCACCATACTGTGGGTTTCCCATGCATGCTTTAGCTGAAGGAAGAATCGCTTAAACCTGGAGAGTTGGGACCCATGGAATGGGTACCATGCAGTATGACTTCAAATGGTCTGCATTTGCTCATCGAACCTCACCAATGCTATCAGCCCGAAGTGTCCAACCTTATGTCTCTCTCAGCTCTGGGTTTAGATGAGGTAAATCCAGGTTGCATCACAAGCCCTGAATGAATTATTTAAGAATTGTTCTCTATTTCACTGTCATTGTGTTTTGTTTTTGTAATTCATTTTGATAATAGGATTTATCGGATTTTCTCTGCTGCCTTCATGCAACTGTACACACGCTTGATTCTCTTATGGAGACATATAAATCCATGGGTTTGAAGATTTTACTAGTCAGGTGTATTCCTAGGCGTTGAATATAGGGTGTTTAGCCCATTTCGTTGAGCAAGTGGTAGGACTTGACTATGACATATTTGACTTATGGAATGGTGTCTGTGCTAATTTCTATCTCTGGTTTTATGCAGCACCCAACTCACCTTTCCCGTTACGGAAACATAAGTTGGTTTTCTAAATTTGAGACCCTGTTCTGTTTTGTAATTCAGTTCATGTGTAGCCAAGATTACATTCCGTGCATTAGTGATGTCTTATGATGTTTCATTTTCTGTGTGACTTATTTCACTTAGAATCATCGTACCTGAATCCACTCATTATGCCATGACGGGCCAGATGACATAGATTTCATTGGTGAGTGATATTCCATTGTACGTACGTACCACAACTTCTTTATCCATTTCTCGCTTTCTGGGATATTTAACTTGTACCGTAGACGAGGTTCTTGTAAACAGAGCCGTCTGAAACTTTGGGGTGGCTGTGTGTTTTTGATTTTAATTTCCCTAAGCTATAGGACCATAAGTGGAAGTCCCGTAGGCTCCGTTGCTTTGTTTTTTAGGTGTTTCAGGAAACACCATACACTTCTCCAGAGTGGCTGTTGGCAATTTACATCCCACCCATCAGCATAACAAGGCTCCCTGTTCTCCATGGCCTGTGCTGCATTTCTGGATTTTACACTTTTTTCAGATGGCCCTTTTGACCGGGGGGCAGTGAGACTTCATTGTAGTGCAGATTTCTTAAACATGCTTGCTTGGTTGGCCAAAAAGGGCGTATGCGTTTTTTCCTGAATATATTCGGTAAGAAACGCATACGCCCTTTCTGGCCAAGTGCATCATTGTCGACGTTCTGCCTCTTTTCCTATGCTTTAAATGCAATTCCAGTCTGCCCCCTGAAATCGTTTTCCTGCAATTCTGCCCCTCTTTCAAGTCCTCTTCGCAGCCTTCCTTCAATATATTTTTGGACAATAGCTGTCATTTATAACTTTGCAGGTTTGAGAATTAGAGTGCCCCTGAGCTCCTTTCTTCAAATCGCTTTCTTGTGAGCTGTCCGCAAATCCGCAGGATTGCTTCAGGCCGTAATCTGGTTCTGGCAAGGCATGCTGAGCCTTTGGTTAATTCCTCTTCCTGGTTGGAAATGAGCGTTAAATTTGCCCGTGCAGACACCTACAGCTAGTCTCTCATTGGTTCTCCCTATTCCTGTTCATCTTGTGCAGAAATTGCAAACTGTGCCAAACAGGAGGTTAAAGGCACTGACTCTCCAAGTGGGGAGAGTGTTAGTAAAGGGTCTGGAATTGTGAACCCGAGTAAAAGGGGACAAAAACTGAGATGCATTTGAAAACGTTTCCCGGTCACATGGTGCACCATACTGTGGGTTTCCCATGCATGCTTTAGCTGAAGGAAGAATCACTTAAACCTGGCGATTTCGGACCCATGGAATGGGTACCATGCAGTATGACTTCAAATGGTCTGCATTTGCTCATCGAACCTCACCAATGCTATCAGCCCGAAGTGTCCAACCTTATGTCTCACTCAGCTCTGGGTTTAGATGAGGTAAATCCAGGTTGCATCACAAGCCCTGAATGAATTATTTAAGAATTGCTCTCTATTTCACTGTCATTGTGTTTTGTTTTTGTAATTCATTTTGATAATAGGATTTATCGGATTTTCTCTGCTGCCTTCATGCAGGTGTACACATGCTTGATTCTCTTAAGGAGACATACAAATCCATGGGTTTGAAGATTCTTACTAGTCAGCTGTATTGCTAGGCGTTGAATATAGGGTGTTTAGCCCATTTCGTTGAGCAAGGGGTAGGTCTTGACTATTACGTATTTGACATATGGAATGGTATCTGTGCTAATTTCTAACTCTGGTTTTATGCAGCACGCCAACTCACCTTTTCCCTTACGCAAACATAAGTTGGTTTTCTAAATTTGAGACCCTGTTCTGTTTTGTAATTCAGTTCATGTGTAGCCAAGATTACATTCGGTGTATTAGTGATATCTTATGATGTTTCATTTTCTGTGTGACTTATTTCACTTAGAATCATCGTACCTGAATCCACTCATTATGCCACGACGGGCCAGATGACATAGATTTCATTGGTGAGTGATATTCCATTGTACGTACGTACCACAACTTCTTTATCCATTTTTCGCTTTCTGGGATATTTAACTTATACCGTAGACGAGGTTCTTATAAACAGAGCCGTCTGAAACTTTGGGGTGGCTGTGTGTTTTTGATTTTAATTTCCCTAAGCTATAGGACCATAAGTGGAAGTGCCGTAGGCTCCGTTGCTTTGTTTTTTAGGTGTTTCAGGAAACACCATACACTTCTCCAGAGTGGCTGTTGGCAATTTACATCCCACCCATCAGCATAACAAGGCTCCCTGTTCTCCATGGCCTGTGCTGCGTTTCTGGATTTTACACATTTTTCAGATGGTCCTTTTGACGGGGGGGCAGTGAGACTTCATTGTAGTGCAGATTTCTTTAACATGCTTGCTTGGTTGGCCAAAAAGGGCGTATGCGTTTTTTCCTGAATATATTCAGGAAAAAACGCATACGCCCTTTTTGGCCAAGTGCATCATTGTCGACGTTCTGCCTCTTTTCCTATGCTTTAAATGCAATTCCAGTCTACCCCCTGAAATCGTTTTCCTGCAATTCTGCCCCGCTTTCAAGTCCTCTTCGCAGCCTTCCTTCAATATATTTTCGGACGATAGCTGTCATTTATAACTCTGCAGGTTTGTGAATTACAGTGCCCCTGAGCTCCTTTCTTCAAATCGCTTTCTTGTGAGCTGGCCGCAAACCCGCAGGATTGCTTCAGGCCCTAATCTGGTTCCTGCACGGCATGCTGAGCCTTTGGTTAATTCCTCTTCCTGGTTGGAAATGAGCGTTAAATTTGCCCGTGCAGACACCTACAGCTAGTCTCTCATTGGTTCTCCCTATTCCTGTTCATCTTGCGCAGAAATTGCAAACTGTGCCAAACAGGAGGTTAAAGGCACTGACTCTCCAAGTGGGGAGAGTGTTAGTAAAGGGTCTGGAATTGTGAACCCGAGTAAAAGGGGACAAAAACTGAGATGCATTTGAAAACGTTTCCCGGTCACATGGTGCACCATACTGTGGGTTTCCCATGCATGCTTTAGCTGAAGGAAGAATCACTTAAACCTGGAGACTTGGGACCCATGGAATGGGTACCATGTAGGATGACTTCAAATGGTCTGCATTTGCTCATCGAACCTCACCAATGCTATCAGCCCGAAGGGTCCAACCTTATGTCTCACTCAGCTCTGGGTTTAGATGAGGTAAATCCAGGTTGCATCACAAGCCCTGAATGAATTATTTAAGAATTGCTCTCTATTTCACTGTCATTGTGTTTTGTTTTTGTAATTCATTTTGATAATAAGATTTATCGGATTTTCTCTGCTGCCTTCATGCAGCTGTACACACGCTTGATTCTCTTATGGAGACATATAAATCCATGGGTTTGAAGATTCTTACTAGTCAGGTGTATTCCTAGGTGTTGAATATAGGGTGTTTAGCCCATTTCGTTGAGCAAGGGGTAGGTCTTGACTATTACATATTTGACGTATGGAATGGTATCTGTGCTAATTTCTAACTCTGGTTTTATGCAGCACCCCAACTCACCTTTCCCCTTACGCATACATAAGTTGGTTTTCTAAATTTGAGACCCTGTTCTGTTTTGTAATTCAGTTCATGTGTAGCCAAGATTACATTCGGTGTATTAGTGATATCTTATGATGTTTCATTTTCTGTGTGACTTATTTCACTTAGAATCATCGTACCTGAATCCACTCATTATGCCACGACGGGCCAGATGACATAGATTTCATTGGTGAGTGATATTCAATTGTACGTACGTACCACAACTTCTTTATTCATTTTTCGCTTTCTGGGATATTTAACTTGTACCGTAGACGAGGTTCTTGTAAACAGAGCCGTCTGAAACTTTGGGGTGGCTGTGTGTTTTTGATTTTAATTTCCCTAAGCTATAGGACCATAAGTGGAAGTGCCGTAGGCTCCGTTGCTTTGTTTTTTAGGTGTTTCAGGAAACACCATACACTTCTCCAGAGTGGCTGTTGGCAATTTACATCCCACCCATCAGCATAACAAGGCTCCCTGTTCTCCATGGCCTGTGCTGCATTTCTGGATTTTACACTTTTTTCAGATGGCCCTTTTGACCGGTGGGCAGTGAGACTTCATTGTAGTGCAGATTTCTTTAACATGCTTGCTTGGTTGGCCAAAAAGGGCGTATGCGTTTTTACCTGAATATATTCAGGAAAAAACGCATACGCCCTTTTTGTCCAAGTGCATCATTGTCGACGTTCTGCCTCTTTTCCTATGCTTTAAATGCAATTCCAGTCTACAACCTGAAATCGTTTTCCTGCAATTCTGCCCCGCTTTCAAGTCCTCTTCGCAGCCTTCCTTCAATATATTTTTGGACGATAGCTGACATTTATAACTCTGCAAGTTTGTGAATTACAGTGCCCCTGAGCTCCTTTCTTCAAATCGCTTTATTGTGAGCTGGCCGCAAACCCGCAGGATTGCTTCAGGCCCTAATCTGTTTCCGGCTCGGCATGCTGAGCCTTTGGTTAAATCCTCTTCCTAGTGGGAAATGAGCGTTAAATTAGCCCGTGCAGACACCTACAGCTAGTCTCTCATTGGTTCTCCCTATTCCTGTTCATCTTGCGCAGAAATTGCAAACTGTGCCCAACAGCAGGTTAAAGGCACTGACTCTCCAAGTGGGGAGAGTGTTAGTAAAGGGTCTGGAATTGTGAACCCGACTAAAAGGGGACGAAAACTGAGATGCATTTGAAAACGTTTCCCGGTCACACGGTGCACCATACTGTGGGTTTCCCATGCATGTTTTAGCTGAAGGAAGAATTGCTTAAACCTGGAGAGTTGGGACCCATGGAATGGGTACCATGCAGTATGACTTCAAATGGTCTGCATTTGCTCATCGTACCTCACCAATGCTATCAGCCTGAAGTGTCCAACCTTATGTCTCACTCAGCTCTGGGTGTAGATGAGGTAAATCCAGGTTGCATCACAAGCCCTGAATTAATTATTTAAGAATTGCTCTCTATTTCACTGTCATTCTGTTTTGTTATTGTAATTCATTTTGATAATGGGATTTATCGGATTTTCTCTGCTGCCTTCATGCAGCTGTACACACGCTTGATTCTCTTATGGAGACATATAAATCCATGGGTTTGAAGATTCTTACTAGTCAGGTGTATTCCTAGACGTTGAATATAGGGTGTTTAGCCCATTTCGTTGAGCAAGGGGTATGTCTTAACTATTACGTATTTGACATATGGAATGGTATCTGAGCTAATTTCTAACTCTGGTTTTATGCAGCACCCCAACTCACCTTTCCCCTTACGCAAACATAAGTTGTTTTTCTAAATTTGAGACCCTGTTCTGTTTTTTAATTCAGTTCATGTGTAGCCAAGATTACTTTCGGTGTATTAGTGATATCTTATGATGTTTCATTTTCTGTGTGACTTATTTCACTTAGAATCATCGTACCTGAATCCACTCATTATGCCACGACGGGCCAGATGACATAGATTTCATTGGTGAGTGATATTCCATTGTACGTACGTACCACAAATTCTTTATCCATTTTTCGCTTTCTGGGATATTTAACTTGTACCGTAGACGAGGTTCTTGTAAACAGAGCCGTCTGAAACTTTGGGGTGGCTGTGTGTTTTTGATTTTAATTTCCCTAAGCTATAGGACCATAAGTGGAAGTGCCGTAGGCTCCGTTGCTTTGTTTTTTAGGTGTTTCAGGAAACACCATACACTTCTCCAGAGTGGCTGTTGGCAATTTACATCCCACCCATCAGCATAACAAGGCTCCCTGTTCTCCATGGCCTGTGCTGCATTTCTGGATTTTACACTTTTTTCAGATGGCCCTTTTGACCGGTGGGCAGTGAGACTTCATTGTAGTGCAGATTTCTTTAACATGCTTGCTTGGTTGGCCAAAAAGGGCGTATGCGTTTTTTCCTGAATATATTCAGGAAAAAACGCATACGCCCTTTTTGGCCAAGTGCATCATTGTCGACGTTCTGCCTCTTTTCCTATGCTTTAAATGCAATTCCAGTCTACCCCCTGAAATCGTTTTCCTGCAATTCTGCCCCGCTTTCAAGTCCTCTTCGCAGCCTTCCTTGAATATATTTTCGGACGATAGCTGTCATTTATAACTCTGCAGGTTTGTGAATTACAGTGCCCCTGAGCTCCTTTCTTCAAATCGCTTTCTTGTGAGCTGGCCGCAAACCCGCAGGATTGCTTCAGGCCCTAATCTGGTTCCTGCACGGCATGCTGAGCCTTTGGTTAATTCCTCTTCCAGGTTGGAAATGAGCGTTAAATTTGCCCGTGCAGACACCTACAGCTAGTCTCTCATTGGTTCTCCCTATTCCTGTTCATCTTGCGCAGAAATTGCAAACTGTGCCAAACAGGAGGTGAAAGGCACTGACTCTCCAAGTGGGGAGAGTGTTAGTAAAGGGTCTGGAATTGTGAACCCGAGTAAAAGGGGACAAAAACTGAGATGCATTTGAAAATCTTTCCCGGTCACATGGTGCACCATACTGTGGGTTACCCATGCATGCTTTAGCTGAAGGAAGAATCACTTAAACCTGGCGAGTTCGGACCCATGGAATGGGTACCATGCAGTATGACTTCAAATGGTCTGCATTTGCTCATCGAACCTCACCAATGCTATCAGCCCGAAGTGTCCAACCTTATGTCTCACTCAGCTCTGGGTTTAGATGAGGTAAATCCAGGTTGCATCACAAGCCCTGAATGAATTATTTAAGAATTGCTCTCTATTTCACTGTCATTGTGTTTTGTTTTTGTAATTCATTTTGATAATAGGATTTATCGGATTTTCTCTGCTGCTTTCATGCAGCTGTACACACGCTTGATTCTCTTATGGAGACATATAAATCCATGGGTTTGAAGATTCTTACTAGTCAGGTGTATTCCTAGGTGTTGAATATAGTGTGTTTAGCCCATTTCGTTGAGCAAGGGGTAGGTCTTGACTATTACATATTTGACGTATGGAATGGTATCTGTGCTAATTTCTATCTCTGGTTTTATGCAGCACCCCAACTCACCTTTCCCCTTACGCAAACATAAGTTGGTTTTCTAAATTTGAGACCCTGTTCTGTTTTGTAATTCAGTTCATGTGTAGCCAAGATTACATTCGGTGTATTAGTGATATCTTATGATGTTTCATTTTCTGTGTGACTTATTTCACTTAGAATCATCGTACCTGAATCCACTCATTATGCCACGACGGGCCAGATGACATAGATTTCATTGGTGAGTGATATTCCATTGTACGTACGTACCAAAACTTCTTTATCCATTTCTCGCTTTCTGGGATATTTAACTTGTACCGTAGACGAGGTTCTTATAAACAGAGCCGTCTGAAACTTTGGGGTGGCTGTGTGTTTTTGATTTTAATTTCCCTAAGCTATAGGACCATAAGTGGAAGTGCCATAGGCTCCGTTGCTTTGTTTTTTAGGTGTTTCAGGAAACACCATACACTTCTCCAGAGTGGCTGTTGGCAATTTACATCCCACCCATCAGCATAACAAGGCTCCCTGTTCTCCATGGCCTGTGCTGCATTTCTGGATTTTACACTTTTTTCAGATGGTCCTTTTGACCGGGGGGCAGTGAGACTTCATTGTAGTGCAGATTTCTTTAACATGCTTGCTTGGTTGGCCAAAAAGGGCGTATGCGTTTTTTCCTGAATATATTCAGGAAAAAACGCATACGCCCTTTTTGGCCAAGTGCATCATTGTCGACGTTCTGCCTCTTTTCCTATGCTTTAAATGCAATTCCAGTCTACCCCCTGAAATCGTTTTCCTGCAATTCTGCCCCGCTTTCAAGTCCTCTTCGCAGCCTTCCTTGAATATATTTTCGGACGATAGCTGTCATTTATAACTCTGCAGGTTTGTGAATTACAGTGCCCCTGAGCTCCTTTCTTCAAATCGCTTTCTTGTGAGCTGGCCGCAAACCCGCAGGATTGCTTCAGGCCCTAATCTGGTTCCTGCACGGCATGCTGAGCCTTTGGTTAATTCCTTTTCCTGGTTGGAAAGGAGCGTTAAATTTGCCCGTGCAGACACCTACAGCTAGTCTCTCATTGGTTCTCCCTATTCCTGTTCATCTTGCGCAGAAATTGCAAACTGTGCTAAACAGGAGTTTAAAGGCACTGACTCTCCAAGTGGGGAGAGTGTTAGTAAAGGGTCTGTAATTGTGAACCCGAGTAAAAGGGGACAAAAACTGAGATGCATTTGAAAACGTTTCCCGGTCACATGGTGCACCATACTGTGGGTTTCCCATGCATGCTTTAGCTGAAGGAAGAATCACTTAAACCTGGAGAGTTGGGACCCATGGAATGGGTACCATGTAGTATGACTTCAAATGGTCTGCATTTGCTCATCGATCCTCACCAATGCTATCAGCCCGAAGTGTCCAACCTTATGTCTCACTCAGCTCTGTGTTTTGATGAGGTAAATCCAGGTTGCATCACAAGCCCTGAATGAATTATTTAAGAATTGCTCTCTATTTCACTGTCATTGTGTTTTGTTTTTGTAATTCATTTTGATAATAAGATTTATCGGATTTTCTCTGCTGCCTTCATGCAGCTGTACACACGCTTGATTCTCTTATGGAGACATATAAATCCATGGGTTTGAAGATTCTTACTAGTCAGGTGTATTCCTAGGTGTTGAATATAGTGTGTTTAGCCCATTTCGTTGAGCAAGGGGTAGGTCTTGACTATTAAATATTTGACGTATGGAATGGTATCTGTGCTAATTTCTATCTCTGGTTTTATGCAGCACCCCAACTCACCTTTCCCCTTATGCAAACATAAGTTGGTTTTCTAAATTTGAGACCCTGTTCTGTTTTGTAATTGAGTTCATGTCTAGCCAAGATTACATTCGGTGTATTAGTGATATCTTATGATGCTTCATTTTCTGTGTGACTTATTTCACTTAGAATCATCGTACCTGAATCCACTCATTATGACACGATGGGCCACATGAAACAGTTTTCATTGGTGAATGATATTCCATTGTACGTACGTACCACAACTTCTTTATCCATTTCTCGCTTTCTGGGATATATAACTTGTACCGTAGACGAGGTTCTTGTAAACAGAGCCGTCTGAAACTTTGGGGTGGCTGTGTGTTTTTGATTTTAATTTCCCTAAGCTATAGGACCATAAGTGGAAGTGCCATAGGCTCCGTTGCTTTGTTTTTTAGGTGTTTCAGGAAACACCATACACTTCTCCAGCTTGGCTGTTGGCAATTTACATCCCACCCATCAGCATAACAAGGCTCCCTGTTCTCCATGGCCTGTGCTGCATTTCTGGATTTTACAATTTTTTCAGATGGCCCTTTTGACCGGTGGGCAGTGAGACTTCATTGTAGTGCAGATTTCTTTAACATGCTTGCTTGGTTGGCCAAAAAGTGCGTATGCGTTTTTTCCTGAATATATTCAGGAAAAAACGCATACGCCCTTTTTGGCCAAGTGCATCATTGTCGACGTTCTGCCTCTTTTCCTATGCTTTAAATGCAATTCCAGTCCACCCCCTGAAATCGTTTTCCTGCAATTCTGCCCCGCTTTCAAGTCCTCTTCGCAGCCTTCCTTCAATATATTTTCGGACGATAGCTGTCATTTATAACTCTGCAGGTTTGTGAATTACAGTGCCCCTGAGCTCCTTTCTTCAAATCGCTTTCTTGTGAGCTGGCCGCAAACCCGCAGGATTGCTTCAGGCCCTAATCTGGTTCCTGCACGGCATGCTGAGCCTTTGGTTAATTCCTCTTCCTGGTTGGAAATGAGCGTTAAATTTGCCCGTGCAGACACCTACAGCTAGTCTCTCATTGGTTCTCCCTATTCCTGTTCATCTTGCGCAGAAATTGCAAACTGTGCCAAACAGGAGGTTAAAGGCACTGACTCTCCAAGTGGGGAGAGTGTTAGTAAAGGGTCTGGAATTGTGAACCCGAGTAAAAGGGGACAAAACTGAGATGCATTTGAAAACGTTTCCCGGTCACACGGTGCACCATACTGTGGGTTTCCCATGCATGCTTTAGCTGAAGGAAGAATCACTTAAACCTGGAGAGTTGGGACCCATGGAATGGGTACCATGCAGTATGACTTCAAATGGTCTGCATTTGCTCATCGAACCTCACCAATGCTATCAGCCCGAAGTGTCCAACCTTATGTCTCTCTCAGCTCTGGGTTTAGATGAGGTAAATCCAGGTTGCATCACAAGCCCTGAATGAATTATTTAAGAATTATTCTCTATTTTACTGTCATTGTGTTTTGTTTTTGTAATTCATTTTGATAATAGGATTTATCGGATTTTCTCTGCTGCCTTCATGCAACTGTACACACGCTTGATTCTCTTATGGAGACATATAAATCCATGGGTTTGAAGATTTTACTAGTCAGGTGTATTCCTAGTTGTTGAATATAGGGTGTTTAGCCCATTTCGTTGAGCAAGTGGTAGGACTTGACTATTACATATTTGACTTATGGAATGGTATCTGTGCTAATTTCTATCTCTGGTTTTATGCAGCACCCAACTCACCTTTCCCCTTAAGCAAACATATGTTGGTTTTCTAAATTTGAGACCCTGTTCTGTTTTGTAATTCAGTTCATTTGTAGCCAAGATTACAATCCGTGTATTAGTGATATCTTATGATGTTTCATTTTCTGTGTGACTTATTTCACTTAGAATCATTGTACCTGAATTCAATCATTATGCCACGACGGGCCTGATGATATAGATTTCATTGGTGAGTGATATTCCATTGTACGTACGTACCACAACTTCTTTATCCATTTTTCGCTTTCTGGGATATTTAACTTGTACCGTACAACATGTTCTTGTAAACAGAGCCGTCTGAAACATTGGGGCGGCTGTGTGTTTTTGATTTTAAATTCCCTAAGCTATAGGACCATAAGTGGAAGTGCCGTAGGCTCCGTTGCTTTGTTTTTTAGGTGTTTCAGGAAACACCATACACTTCTCCAGCTCGGCTGTTGGCAATTTACATCCCACCCATCAGCATAACATGGCTCCCTGTTCTCCATGGCCTGTGCTGCTTTTTTGCATTTTACACTTTTTTCAGATGGCCCTTTTGATTGGGGGGCAGTGAGACTTCATTGTAGTGCAGATTTCTCTAACATGCTTGCTTGGTTGGCCAAAAAGGGCGTATGCGTTTTTTCCTGAATATATTCAGGAAAAAACGCATACGCCCTTTTTGGCCAAGTGCATCATTGTCGACGTTCTGCCTCTTTTCCTATGCTTTAAATGCAATTCCAGTCTACCCCCTGAAATTGTTTTCCTGCAATTCTGCCCCGCTTTCAAGTCCTCTTCGCAGCCTTCCTTTAATATATTTTTGGACGATAGCTGTCATTTATAACTCTGCAGGTTTGTGAATTACAGTGCCCCTGAGCTCCTTTCTTCAAATCGCTTTCTTGTGAGCTGGCCGCAAACCCGCAGGATTGCTTCAGGCCCTAATCTGGTTCCTGCACGGCATGCTGAGCCTTTGGTTAATTCCTCTTCCTGGTTGGAAATGAGCGTTAAATTTGCCCGTGCAGACACCTACAGCTAGTCTCTCATTCGTTCTCCGTATTCCTGTTCATCTTGTGCAGAAATTGCAAACTGTGCCAAACAGGAGGTTAAAGGCACTGACTCTCCAAGTGGGGAGAGTGTTAGTAAAGGGTCTGGAATTGTGAACCCGAGTAAAAGGGGACAAAAACTGAGATGCATTTGAAAACGTTTCCCGGTCACATGGTGCACCATACTGTGGGTTTCCCATGCATGCTTTAGCTGAAGGAAGAATCACTTAAACCTGGAGAGTTGGGACCCTTGGAATGGGTACCATGCAGTATGACTTCAAATGGCCTGCATTTGCTCATCGAACCTCACCAATGCTATCAGCCCGAAGTGTCCAACCTTATGTCTCACTCAGCTCTGGGTGTAGATCAGGTAAATCCAGGTTGCATCACAAGCCCTGAATGAATTATTTAAGAATTGCTCTCTATTTCACTGTCATTCTGTTTGGTTTTTGTAATTCATTTTGATAATGGGATTTATCTGATTTTCTCTGCTGCCTTCATGCAGCTGTACACACGCTTGATTCTCTTATGGAGACATATAAATCCATGGGTTTGAATATTCTTTCTAGTCAGGTGTATTCCTACACGTTGAATATAGGGTGTTTAACCCATTTGGTTGAGCAAGGGGTAGGTGTTGACTATTACATATTTGACGTATGGAATGGTATCTGTGCTAATTTCTATCTCTGGTTTTATGCAGCACCCCAACTCACCTTTCCCCTTAAGCAAACATAAGTTGGTTTTCTAAATTTGAGACCCTGTTCTGTTTTGTAATTCAGTTCATGTGTAGCCAAGATTACATTCCGTGTATTAGTGACATCTTATGATGTTTGATTTTCTGTGTGAGTTATTTCACTTAGAATCATCGTACCTGAATCCACTCATTATGCCACGACGGGCCAGATGACATAGATTTCATTGGTGAGTGATATTCCATTGTACGTACGTACCACAACTTCTTTATCCATTTCTCGCTTTCTGGGATATTTAACTTGTACCGTACAACATGTTCTTGTAAACAGAGCCGTCTGAAACATTGGGGCGGCTGTGTGTTTTTGATTTTAAATTCCCTAAGCTATAGGACCATAAGTGGAAGTGCCGTAGGCTCCGTTGCTTTGTTTTTTAGGTGTTTCAGGAAACACCATACACTTCTCCAGCTTGGCTGTTGGCAATTTACATCCCACCCATCAGCATAACATGGCTCCCTGTTCTCCATGGCCTGTGCTGCTTTTTTGCATTTTACACTTTTTTCAGATGGCCCTTTTGATTGGGGGGCAGTGAGACTTCATTGTAGTGCAGATTTCTCTAACATGCTTGCTTGGTTGGCCAAAAAGGGCGTATGCGTTTTTTCCTGAATATATTCAGGAAAAAACGCATACGCCCTTTTTGGCCACGTGCATCATTGTCGACGTTCTGCCTCTTTTCGTATGCTTTAAATGCAATTCCACTCTACTCCCTGAAACCGCTTTCCTGCAATTCTGCCCCGATTTCAAGTCCTCTTCGCAGCCTTCCTTCAATATATTTTTGGACAATAGCTGTCATTTATAACTTTGCAGGTTTGAGAATTACAGTGCCCCTGAGCTCCTTTCTTCAAATCGCTTTCTTGTGAGCTGTCCGCAAATCCGCAGGATTGCTTCAGGCCCTAATCTGGTTCTGGCAAGGCATGCTGAGCCTTTGGTTAATTCCTCTTCCTGGTTGGAAAGGAGCGTTAAATTTGCCCGTGCAGACACCTACAGCTAGTCTCTCATTGGTTCTCCCTATTCCTGTTCATCTTGCGCAGAAATTGCAAACTGTGCTAAACAGGAGTTTAAAGGCACTGACTCTCCAAGTGGGGAGAGTGTTAGTAAAGGGTCTGGAATTGTGAACCCGAGTAAAAGGGGACAAAAACTGAGATGCATTTGAAAACGTTTCCCGGTCACATGGTGCACCATACTGTGGGTTTCCCATGCATGCTTTAGCTGAAGGAAGAATCACTTAAACCTGGAGAGTTGGGACCCATGGAATGGGTACCATGTAGTATGACTTCAAATGGTCTGCATTTGCTCATCGAACCTCACCAATGCTATCAGCCCGAAGTGTCCAACCTTATGTCTCTCTCAGCTCTGGGTTTTGATGAGGTAAATCCAGGTTGCATCACAAGCCCTGAATGAATTATTTAAGAATTGCTCTCTATTTCACTGTCATTGTGTTTTGTTTTTGTAATTCATTTTGATAATAAGATTTATCGGATTTTCTCTGCTGCCTTCATGCAGCTGTACACACGCTTGATTCTCTTATGGAGACATATAAATCCATGGGTTTGAGGATTCTTACTAGTCAGGTGTATTCCTAGGTGTTGAATATAGTGTGTTTAGCCCATTTCGTTGAGCAAGGGGTAGGTCTTGACTAATAAATATTTGACGTATGGAATGGTATCTGTGCTAATTTCTATCTCTGGTTTTATGCAGCACCCCAACTCACCTTTCCCCTTACGCAAACATAAGTTGGTTTTCTAAATTTGAGACCCTGTTCTGTTTTGTAATTGAGTTCATGTCTAGCCAAGATTACATTCGGTGTATTAGTGATATCTTATGATGCTTCATTTTCTGTGTGACTTATTTCACTTAGAATCATCGTACCTGAATCCACTCATTATGACACGATGGGCCACATGAAACAGTTTTCATTGGTGAATGATATTCCATTGTACGTACGTACCACAACTTCTTTATCCATTTCTCGCTTTCTGGGATATATAACTTGTACCGTAGACGAGGTTGTTGTAAACAGAGCCGTCTGAAACTTTGGGGTGGCTGTGTGTTTTTGATTTTAATTTCCCTAAGCTATAGGACCATAAGTGGAAGTGCCATAGGCTCCGTTGCTTTGTTTTTTAGGTGTTTCAGGAAACACCATACACTTCTCCAGCTTGGCTGTTGGCAATTTACATCCCACCCATCAGCATAACAAGGCTCCCTGTTTTCCATGGCCTGTGCTGCATTTCTGGATTTTACAATTTTTTCAGAAGGCCCTTTTGACCGGTGGGCAGTGAGACTTCATTGTAGTGCAGATTTCTTTAACATGCTTGCTTGGTTGGCCAAAAAGTGCGTATGCGTTTTTTCCTGAATATATTCAGGAAAAAACGCATACGCCCTTTTTGGCCAAGTGCATCATTGTCGACGTTCTGCCTCTTTTCCTATGCTTTAAATGCAATTCCAGTCCACCCCCTGAAATCGTTTTCCTGCAATTCTGCCCCGCTTTCAAGTCCTCTTCGCAGCCTTCCTTCAATATATTTTCGGACGATAGCTGTCATTTATAACTCTGCAGGTTTGTGAATTACAGTGCCCCTGAGCTCCTTTCTTCAAATCGCTTTCTTGTGAGCTGGCCGCAAACCCGCAGGATTGCTTCAGGCCCTAATCTGGTTCCTGCACGGCATGCTGAGCCTTTGGTTAATTCCTCTTCCTGGTTGGAAATGAGCGTTAAATTTGCCCGTGCAGACACCTACAGCTAGTCTCTCATTGGTTCTCCCTATTCCTGTTCATCTTGCGCAGAAATTGCAAACTGTGCCAAACAGGAGGTTAAAGGCACTGACTCTCCAAGTGGGGAGAGTGTTAGTAAAGGGTCTGGAATTGTGAACCCGAGTAAAAGGGGACAAAACTGAGATGCATTTGAAAACGTTTCCCGGTCACACGGTGCACCATACTGTGGGTTTCCCATGCATGCTTTAGCTGAAGGAAGAATCACTTAAACCTGGAGAGTTGGGACCCATGGAATGGGTACCATGCAGTATGACTTCAAATGGTCTGCATTTGCTCATCGAACCTCACCAATGCTATCAGCCCGAAGTGTCCAACCTTATGTCTCTCTCAGCTCTGGGTTTAGATGAGGTAAATCCAGGTTGCATCACAAGCCCTGAATGAATTATTTAAGAATTATTCTCTATTTTACTGTCATTGTGTTTTGTTTTTGTAATTCATTTTGATAATAGGATTTATCGGATTTTCTCTGCTGCCTTCATGCAACTGTACACACGCTTGATTCTCTTATGGAGACATATAAATCCATGGGTTTGAAGATTTTACTAGTCAGGTGTATTCCTAGTTGTTGAATATAGGGTGTTTAGCCCATTTCGTTGAGCAAGTGGTAGGACTTGACTATTACATATTTGACTTATGGAATGGTATCTGTGCTAATTTCTATCTCTGGTTTTATGCAGCACCCAACTCACCTTTCCCCTTAAGCAAACATATGTTGGTTTTCTAAATTTGAGACCCTGTTCTGTTTTGTAATTCAGTTCATTTGTAGCCAAGATTACAATCCGTGTATTAGTGATATCTTATGATGTTTCATTTTCTGTGTGACTTATTTCACTTAGAATCATTGTACCTGAATTCAATCATTATGCCACGACGGGCCTGATGATATAGATTTCATTGGTGAGTGATATTCCATTGTACGTACGTACCACAACTTCTTTATCCATTTTTCGCTTTCTGGGATATTTAACTTGTACCGTACAACATGTTCTTGTAAACAGAGCCGTCTGAAACATTGGGGCAGCTGTGTGTTTTTGATTTTAAATTCCCTAAGCTATAGGACCATAAGTGGAAGTGCCGTAGGCTCCGTTGCTTTGTTTTTTAGGTGTTTCAGGAAACACCATACACTTCTCCAGCTTGGCTGTTGGCAATTTACATCCCACCCATCAGCATAACATGGCTCCCTGTTCTCCATGGCCTGTGCTGCTTTTTTGCATTTTACACTTTTTTCAGATGGCCCTTTTGATTGGGGGGCAGTGAGACTTCATTGTAGTGCAGATTTCTCTAACATGCTTGCTTGGTTGGCCAAAAAGGGCGTATGCGTTTTTTCCTGAATATATTCAGGAAAAAACGCATACGCCCTTTTTGGCCACGTGCATCATTGTCGACGTTCTGCCTCTTTTCGTATGCTTTAAATGCAATTCCACTCTACTCCCTGAAACCGCTTTCCTGCAATTCTGCCCCGATTTCAAGTCCTCTTCGCAGCCTTCCTTCAATATATTTTTGGACAATAGCTGTCATTTATAACTTTGCAGGTTTGAGAATTAGAGTGCCCCTGAGCTCCTTTCTTCAAATCGCTTTCTTGTGAGCTGTCCGCAAATCCGCAGGATTGCTTCAGGCCCTAATCTGGTTCTGGCAAGGCATGATGAGCGTTTGGTTAATTCCGCTTCCTAGTGGGAAATGAGCATTAATTTTGCCCGTGCAGACACCTACAGCTAGTCTCTCATTCGTTCTCCCTATTCCTGTTCATCTTGCGCAGAAATTGCAAACTGTGCCAAACAGGAGGTTAAAGGCACTGACTCTCCAAGTGGGGAGAGTGTTAGTAAAGGGTCTGGAATTGTGAACCCGAGTAAAAGGGGACAAAAACTGAGATGCATTTGAAAACGTTTCCCGGTCACATGGTGCACCATACTGTGGGTTTCCCATGCATGCTTTAGCTGAAGGAAGAATCACTTAAACCTGGAGAGTTGGGTCCCATGGAATGGGTACCATGTAGTATGACTACAAATGGTCTGCATTTGCTCATCGAACCTCACCAATGCTATCAGCCCGAAGTGTCCAACCTTATGTCTCTCTCAGCTCTGGGTTTTGATGAGTTAAATCCAGGTTGCATCACAAGCCCTGAATGAATTATTTAAGAATTGCTCTCTATTTCACTGTCATTGTGTTTTGTTTTTGTAATTCATTTTGATAATAAGATTTATCGGATTTTCTCTGCTGCCTTCATGCAGCTGTACACACGCTTGATTCTCTTATGGAGACATATAAATCCATGGGTTTGAAGATTCTTACTAGTCAGGTGTATTCCTAGGCGTTGAATATAGGGTGTTTAGCCCATTTCGTTGAGCAAGGGGTAGGTCTTGAGTATTACATATTTGACATATGGAATTGTATCTGTGCTAATTTCTAACTTTGGTTTTATGCAGCACCCCAACTCACATTTCCCCTTACGCAAACATAAGTTGGTTTTCAAAATTTGAGACACTGTTCTGTTTTGTAATTCAGTTCATGTGTAGCCAAGTTTACATTCGGTGTATTAGTGATATCTTATGATGTTTCATTTTCTGTGTGACTTATTTCACTTAGAATCATCGTACCTGAATCCACTCATTATGCCACGACGGGGCAGATGACATAGAATTCATTGGTGAGTGATATTCCATTGTACGTACGTACCACAACTTCTTTATCCATTTTTCGCTTTCTGGGATATTTAACTTGTACCGTAGACGAGGTTCTTGTAAACAGAGCCGTCTGAAACTTTGGGGTGGCTGTGTGTTTTTGATTTTAATTTCCCTAAGCTATAGGACCATAAGTGGAAGTGCCGTAGGCTCTGTTGCTTTGTTTTTTAGGTGTTTCAGGAAACACCATGCAATTCTCCAGAGTGGCTGTTGGCAATTTACAACCCACCCATCAGCATAACAAGGCTCCCTGTTCTCCATGGCCTGTGCTGCATTTCTGGATTTTACACTTTTTTCAGATGGCCCTTTTGACCGGGGGGCAGTGAGACTTCATTGTAGTGCAGATTTCTTTAACATGCTTGCTTGGTTGGCCAAAAAGGGCGTATGCGTTTTTACCTGAATATATTCAGAAAAAAACGCATACGCCCTTTTTGGCCAAGTGCATCATTGTCGACGTTCTGCCTCTTTTCTTATGCTTTAAATGCAATTCCAGTCTACCCCCTGAAATCGTTTTCCTGCAATTCTGCCCCGCTTTCAAGTCCTCTTCGCAGCCTTCCTTCAATATATTTTTGGACGATAGCTGACATTTATAACTCTGCAGGTTTGTGAATTACAGTGCCCCTGAGCTCCTTTCTTCAAATTGCTTTCTTGTGAGCTGGCCGCAAACCCGCAGGATTGCTTCAGGCCCTAATCTGGTTCCTGCACGGCATGCTGAGCCTTTGGTTAATTCCTCTTCCTGGTTGGATATGAGCATTAAATTTGCCCGTGCAGACACCTACAGCTAGTCTCTCATTGGTTCTCCCTATTCCTGTTCATCTTGCGCAGAAACTGCAAACTGTGCCAAACAGGAGGTTAAAGGCACTGACTCTCCAAGTGGGGAGAGTGTTAGTAAAGGGTCTGGAATTGTGAACCCGAGTAAAAGGGGACAAAAACTGAGATGCATTTGAAAACGTTTCTCGGTCACATGGTGCACCATACTGTGGGTTTCCCATGCATGCTTTAGCTGAAGGAAGAATCACTTAAACCTGGAGAGTTGGGTCCCATGGAATGGGTACCATGTAGTATGACTACAAATGGTCTGCATTTGCTCATCGAACCTCACCAATGCTATCAGCCCGAAGTGTCCAACCTTATGTCTCTCTCCGCTCTGGGTTTTGATGAGGTAAACCCAGGTTGCATCACAAGCCCTGAATGAATTATTTAAGAATTGCCCTCTATTTCACGGTCATTGTGTTTTGTTTTTGTAATTCATTTTGATAATAAGATTTATCGGATTTTCTCTGCTGCCTTCATGCAGCTGTACACACGCTTGATTCTCTTATGGAGACATATAAATCCATGGGTTTGAAGATTCTTACTAGTCAGGTGTATTCCTAGGCGTTGAATATAGGGTGTTTAGCCCATTTCGTTGAGCAAGGGGTAGGCCTTGACTATTACATATTTGACGTATGGAATGGTATCTGTGCTAATTTCTATCTCTGGTTTTATGCAGCACCCCAACTCACCTTTCCCCTTACGCAAACATAAGTTGGTTTTCTAAATTTGAGACCCTGTTCTGTTTTGTAATTCAGTTCATGTGTAGCCAAGATTACATTTGGTGTATTAGTGATATCTTATGATGTTTCATTTTCTGTGTGACTTATTTCACTTAGAATCATCGTACCTGAATCCACTCATTATGCCACGACGGGCCAGATGACATAGATTTCATTGGTGAGTGATATTCCATTGTACGTACGTACCACAACTTCTTTATCCATTTTTCGCTTTCTGGGATATTTAACTTGTACCGTAGACGAGGTTCTTGTAAACAGAGCCGTCTGAAACTTTGGGGTGGCTGTGTGTTTTTGATTTTAATTTCCCTAAGCTATAGGACCATATGTGGAAGTCCCGTAGGCTCCGTTGCTTTGTTTTTTAGGTGTTTCAGGAAACACCATACACTTCTCCAGAGTGGCTGTTGGCAATTTACATCCCACCCATCAGCATAACAAGGCTCCCTGTTCTCAATGGCCTGTGCTGCATTTCTGGATTTTACACTTTTTTCAGATGGCCCTTTTGACCGGGGGGCAGTGAGACTTCATTGTAGTGCAGATTTCTTTAACATGCTTGCTTGGTTGGCCAAAAAGGGCGTGAACGCATACGCCCTTTTTGGCCAAGTGCATCATTGTCGACGTTCTGCCTATTTTCCTATGCTTTAAATTCAATTCCAGTCTACCCCCTGAAATCGTTTTCCTGCAATTCTGCCCCGCTTTCAAGTCCTCTTCGCAGCCTTCCTTCAATATATTTTTGGACGATAGCTGTCATTTATAACTCTGCAGGATTGTGAATTACAGTGCCCCTGAGCTCCTTTCTTCAAATCGCTTTCTTGTGAGCTGGCCGCAAACCCGCAGGATTGCTTCAGGCCCTAATCTGGTTCCTGCACGGCATGCTGAGCCTTTGGTTAATTCCTCTTCCTGGTGGGAAATGAGAATTAAATTTGCCCGTGCAGACACCTACAGCTAGTCTCTCATTGGTTCTCCCTATTCCTGTTCATCTTGCGCAGAAATTGCAAACTGTGCCAAACAGGAGGTTAAAGGCACTGACTCTCCAAGTGGGGAGAGTGTTAGTAAAGGGTCTGGAATTGTGAACCCGAGTAAAAGGGGACAAAACTGAGATGCATTTGAAAACGTTTCCCGGTCACACGGTGCACCATACTGTGGGTTTCCCATGCATGCTTTAGCTGAAGGAAGAATCGCTTAAACCTGGAGAGTTGGGACCCATGGAATGGGTACCATGCAGTATGACTTCAAATGGTCTGCATTTGCTCATCGAACCTCACCAATGCTATCAGCCCGAAGTGTCCAACCTTATGTCTCTCTCAGCTCTGGGTTTAGATGAGGTAAATCCAGGTTGCATCACAAGCCCTGAATGAATTATTTAAGAATTGTTCTCTATTTTACTGTCATTGTGTTTTGTTTTTGTAATTCATTTTGATAATAGGATTTATCGGATTTTCTCTGCTGCCTTCATGCAACTGTACACACGCTTGATTCTCTTATGGAGACATATAAATCCATGGGTTTGAAGATTTTACTAGTCAGGTGTATTCCTAGGCGTTGAATATAGGGTGTTTAGCCCATTTCGTTGAGCAAGTGGTAGGACTTGACTATTACATATTTGACTTATGGAATGGTGTCTGTGCTAATTTCTATCTCTGGTTTTATGCAGCACCCAACTCACCTTTCCCCTTAAGCAAACATAAGTTGGTTTTCTAAATTTGAGACCCTGTTCTGTTTTGTAAATCAGTTCATGTGTAGCCAAGATTACATTCCGTGTATTAGTGATATCTTATGACCTTTCATTTTCTGTGTGACTTATTTCACTTAGAATCATTGTACCTGAATTCAATCATTATGCCACGACGGGCCTGATGATATAGATTTCATTGGTGAGTGATATTGCATTGTACGTGCGTACCACAACTTCTTTATCCATTTTTCGCTTTCTGGGATATTTAACTTGTACCGTAGAACATGTTCTTGTAAACAGAGCCGTCTGAAACATTGGGGCGGCTGTGTGTTTTTGATTTTAATTTCCCTAATCTATAGGACCATAAGTGGAAGTGCCGTAGGCTCCGTTGCTTTGTTTTTTAGGTGTTTCAGGAAACACCATACACTTCTCCAGGGTGGCTGTTGGCAATTTACATCCCACCCATCAGCATAACATGGCTCCCTGTTCTCCATGGCCTGTGCTGCCTTTTTGCATTTTACACTTTTTTCAGATGGCCCTTTTGATTGGGGGGCAGTGAGACTTCATTGTAGTGCAGATTTCTCTAACATGCTTGCTTGGTTGGCCAAAAAGGGCGTATGCGTTTTTTCCTGAATATATTCAGGAAAAAACGCATACGCCCTTTTTGGCCACGTGCATCATTGTCGACGTTCTGCCTCTTTTCCTATGCTTTAAATGCAATTCCACTCTACTCCCTGAAACCGCTTTCCTGCAATTCTGCCCCGATTTCAAGTCCTCTTCGCAGCCTTCCTTCAATATATTTTTGGACAATAGCTGTCATTTATAACTTTGCAGGTTTGAGAATTAGAGTGCCCCTGAGCTCCTTTCTTCAAATCGCTTTCTTGTGAGCTGTCCGCAAATCCGCAGGATTGCTTCAGGCCCTAATCTGGTTCTGGCAAGGCATGATGAGCGTTTGGTTAATTCCGCTTCCTAGTGGGAAATGAGCATTAAATTTGCCCGTGCAGACACCTACAGCTAGTCTCTCATTCGTTCTCCCTATTCCTGTTCATCTTGCGCAGAAATTGCAAACTGTGCCAAACAGGAGGTTAAAGGCACTGACTCTCCAAGTGGGGAGAGTGTTAGTAAAGGGTCTGGAATTGTGAACCCGAGTAAAAGGGGACAAAAACTGAGATGCATTTGAAAACGTTTCCCGGTCACATGGTGCACCATACTGTGGATTTCCCATGCATGCTTTAGCTGAAGGAAGAATCACTTAAACCTGGAGAGTTGGGACCCATGGAATGGGTACCATGTAGTATGACTTCAAATGGTCTGCATTTGCTCATCGAACCTCACCAATGCTATCAGCCCGAAGTGTCCAACCTTATGTCTCACTCAGCTCTGGGTTTAGATGAGGTAAATCCAGGTTGCATCACAAGCCCTGAATGAATTATTTAAGAATTGCTCTCTATTTCACTGTCATTGTGTTTGGTTTTTTAATTCATTTTGATAATGGGATTTATCAGATTTTCTCTGCTGCCTTCATGCAGCTGTACACACGCTTGATTCTCTTATGGAGACATATAAATCCATGGGTTTGAAGATTCTTACTAGTCAGGTGTATTCCTAGGCATTGAATATAGGGTGTTTAGCCCATTTCGTTGAGCAAGGGTTATGTCTTGACTATTACGTATTTGACATATGGAATGGTATCTGTGCTAATTTCTAACTCTGGTTTTATGCAGCACCCCGACTCACCTTTCCCGTTACGGAAACATAAGTTGGTTTTCTAAATTTGAGACCCTGTTCTGTTTTGTAATTCAGTTCATGTGTAGCCAAGATTACATTCCGTGCATTAGTGATGTCTTATGATGTTTCATTTTCTGTGTGACTTATTTCACTTAGAATCATCGTACCTGAATCCACTCATTATGCCACGACGGGCCAGATGACATAGATTTCATTGGTGAGTGATATTCCATTGTACGTACGTACCACAACTTCTTTATCTATTTCACGCTTTCTGGGATATTTAACTTGTACCGTAGACGAGGTTCTTGTAAACAGAGCCGTCTGAAACTTTGGGGTGGCTGTGTGTTTTTGATTTTAATTTCCCTAAGCTATAGGACCATAAGTGGAAGTCCCGTAGGCTCCGTTGCTTTGTTTTTTAGGTGTTTCAGGAAACACCATACACTTCTCCAGAGTGGCTGTTGGCAATTTACATCCCACCCATCAGCATAACAAGGCTCCCTGTTCTCCATGGCCTGTGCTGCATTTCTGGATTTTACACTTTTTTCAGATGGCCCTTTTGACCGGGGGGCAGTGAGGCTTCATTGTACTGCAGATTTCTTAAACATGCTTGCTTGGTTGGCCAAAAAGGGCGTATGCGTTTTTTCCTGAATATATTCGGTAAGAAACGCATACGCCCTTTTTGGCCAAGTGCATCATTGTCGACGTTCGGCCTCTTTTCCTATGCTTTAAATGCAATTCCAGTCTGCCCCCTGAAATCGTTTTCCTGCAATTCTGCCCCTCTTTCAAGTCCTCTTCGCAGCCTTCCTTCAATATATTTTTGGACGATAGCTGTCATTTATAACTCTGCAGGTTTGTGAATTACAGTGCCCCTGAGCTCCTTTCTTCAAATCGCTTTCTTGTGAGCTGGCCGCAAACCCGCAGGATTGCTTCAGGCCCTAATCTGGTTCCTGCACGGCATGCTGAGCCTTTGGTTAATTCCTCTTCCTGGTTGGATATGAGCGTTAAATTTGCCCGTGCAGACACCTACAGCTAGTCTCTCATTGGTTCTCCCTATTCCTGTTCATCTTGCGCAGAAATTGCAAACTGTGCCAAACAGGAGGTTAAAGGCACTGACTCTCCAAGTGGGGAGAGTGTTAGTAAAGGGTCTGGAATTGTGAACCCGAGTAAAAGGGGACAAAAACTGAGATGCATTTGAAAACGTTTCTCGGTCACATGGTGCACCATACTGTGGGTTTCCCATGCATGCTTTAGCTGAAGGAAGAATCACTTAAACCTGGAGAGTTGGGTCCCATGGAATGGGTACCATGTAGTATGACTACAAATGGTCTGCATTTGCTCATCGAACCTCACCAATGCTATCAGCCCGAAGTGTCCAACCTTATGTCTCTCTCAGCTCTGGGTTTTGATGAGGTAAATCCAGGTTGCATCACAAGCCCTGAATGAATTATTTAAGAATTGCTCTCTATTTCATGGTCATTGTGTTTTGTTTTTGTAATTCATTTTGATAATAAGATTTATCGGATTTTCTCTGCTGCCTTCATGCAGCTGTACACACGCTTGATTCTCTTATGGAGACATATAAATCCATGGGTTTGAAGATTCTTACTAGTCAGGTGTATTCCTAGGCGTTGAATATAGGGTGTTTAGCCCATTTCTTTGAGCAAGGGGTAGGCCATGACTATTACATATTTGACGTATGGAATGGTATCTGTGCTAATTTCTATCTCTGGTTTTATGCAGCACCCCAACTCACCTTTCCCCTTACGCAAACATAAGTTGGTTTTCTAAATTTGAGACCCTGTTCTGTTTTGTAATTCAGTTCATGTGTAGCCAAGATTACATTCGGTGTATTAGTGATATCTTATGATGTTTCATTTTCTGTGTGACTTATTTCACTTAGAATCATCGTACCTGAATCCACTCATTATGCCACGACGGGCCAGATGACATAGATTTCATTGGTGAGTGATATTCCATTGTACGTACGTACCACAACTTCTTTATCCATTTCTTGCTTTCTGGGATATTTAACTTGTACCGTAGACGAGGTTCTTGTAAACAGAGCCGTCTGAAACTTTGGGGTGGCTGTGTGTTTTTGATTTTAATTTCCCTAAGCTATAGGACCATATGTGGAAGTCCCGTAGGCTCCGTTGCTTTGTTTTTTAGGTGTTTCAGGAAACACCATACACTTCTCCAGAGTGGCTGTTGGCAATTTACATCCCACCCATCAGCATAACAAGGCTCCCTGTTCTCAATGGCCTGTGCTGCATTTCTGGATTTTACACTTTTTTCAGATGGCCCTTTTGACCGGGGGGCAGTGAGACTTCATTGTAGTGCAGATTTCTTTAACATGCTTGCTTGGTTGGCCAAAAAGGGCGTGAACGCATACGCCCTTTTTGGCCAAGTGCATCATTGTCGACGTTCTGCCTATTTTCCTATGCTTTAAATTCAATTCCAGTCTACCCCCTGAAATCGTTTTCCTGCAATTCTGCCCCGCTTTCAAGTCCTCTTCGCAGCCTTCCTTCAATATATTTTTGGACGATAGCTGTCATTTATAACTCTGCAGGATTGTGAATTACAGTGCCCCTGAGCTCCTTTCTTCAAATCGCTTTCTTGTGAGCTGGCCGCAAACCCGCAGGATTGCTTCAGGCCCTAATCTGGTTCCTGCACGGCATGCTGAGCCTTTGGTTAATTCCTCTTCCTGGTGGGAAATGAGAATTAAATTTGCCCGTGCAGACACCTACAGCTAGTCTCTCATTGGTTCTCCCTATTCCTGTTCATCTTGCGCAGAAATTGCAAACTGTGCCAAACAGGAGGTTAAAGGCACTGACTCTCCAAGTGGGGAGAGTGTTAGTAAAGGGTCTGGAATTGTGATCCCGAGTAAAAGGGGACAAAACTGAGATGCATTTGAAAACGTTTCCCGGTCACACGGTGCACCATACTGTGGGTTTCCCATGCATGCTTTAGCTGAAGGAAGAATCACTTAAACCTGGAGAGTTGGGACCCATGGAATGGGTACCATGCAGTATGACTTCAAATGGTCTGCATTTGCTCATCGAACCTCACCAATGCTATCAGCCCGAAGTGTCCAACCTTATGTCTCTCTCAGCTCTGGGTTTAGATGAGGTAAATCCAGGTTGCATCACAAGCCCTGAATGAATTATTTAAGAATTGTTCTCTATTTTACTGTCATTGTGTTTTGTTTTTGTAATTCATTTTGATAATAGGATTTATCGGATTTTCTCTGCTGCCTTCATGCAACTGTACACACGCTTGATTCTCTTATGGAGACATATAAATCCATGGGTTTGAAGATTTTACTAGTCAGGTGTATTCCTAGGCGTTGAATATAGGGTGTTTAGCCCATTTCGTTGAGCAAGTGGTAGGACTTGACTATTACATATTTGACTTATGGAATGGTGTCTGTGCTAATTTCTATCTCTGGTTTTATGCAGCACCCAACTCACCTTTCCCCTTAAGCAAACATAAGTTGGTTTTCTAAATTTGAGACCCTGTTCTGTTTTGTAAATCAGTTCATGTGTAGCCAAGATTACATTCCGTGTATTAGTGATATCTTATGACCTTTCATTTTCTGTGTGACTTATTTCACTTAGAATCATTGTACCTGAATTCAATCATTATGCCACGACGGGCCTGATGATATAGATTTCATTGGTGAGTGATATTGCATTGTACGTGCGTACCACAACTTCTTTATCCATTTTTCGCTTTCTGGGATATTTAACTTGTACCGTAGAACATGTTCTTGTAAACAGAGCCGTCTGAAACATTGGGGCGGCTGTGTGTTTTTGATTTTAATTTCCCTAATCTATAGGACCATAATTGGAAGTGCCGTAGGCTCCGTTGCTTTGTTTTTTAGGTGTTTCAGGAAACACCATACACTTCTCCAGGGTGGCTGTTGGCAATTTACATCCCACCCATCAGCATAACATGGCTCCCTGTTCTCCATGGCCTGTGCTGCCTTTTTGCATTTTACACTTTTTTCAGATGGCCCTTTTGATTGGGGGGCAGTGAGACTTCATTGTAGTGCAGATTTCTCTAACATGCTTGCTTGGTTGGCCAAAAAGGGCGTATGCGTTTTTTCCTGAATATATTCAGGAAAAAACGCATACGCCCTTTTTGGCCACGTGCATCATTGTCGACGTTCTGCCTCTTTTCCTATGCTTTAAATGCAATTCCACTCTACTCCCTGAAACCGCTTTCCTGCAATTCTGCCCCGATTTCAAGTCCTCTTCGCAGCCTTCCTTCAATATATTTTTGGACAATAGCTGTCATTTATAACTTTGCAGGTTTGAGAATTAGAGTGCCCCTGAGCTCCTTTCTTCAAATCGCTTTCTTGTGAGCTGTCCGCAAATCCGCAGGATTGCTTCAGGCCCTAATCTGGTTCTGGCAAGGCATGATGAGCGTTTGGTTAATTCCGCTTCCTAGTGGGAAATGAGCATTAAATTTGCCCGTGCAGACACCTACAGCTAGTCTCTCATTCGTTCTCCCTATTCCTGTTCATCTTGCGCAGAAATTGCAAACTGTGCCAAACAGGAGGTTAAAGGCACTGACTCTCCAAGTGGGGAGAGTGTTAGTAAAGGGTCTGGAATTGTGAACCCGAGTAAAAGGGGACAAAAACTGAGATGCATTTGAAAACGTTTCCCGGTCACATGGTGCACCATACTGTGGATTTCCCATGCATGCTTTAGCTGAAGGAAGAATCACTTAAACCTGGCGAGTTCGGACCCATGGAATGGGTACCATGCAGTATGACTTCAAATGGTCTGCATTTGCTCATCGAACCTCACCAATGCTATCAGCCCGAAGTGTCCAACCTTATGTCTCTCTCAGCTCTGGGTTTTGATGAGGTAAATCCAGGTTGCATCACAAGCCCTGAATGAATTATTTAAGAATTGCTCTCTATTTCACGGTCATTGTGTTTTGTTTTTGTAATTCATTTTGATAATAAGATTTATCGGATTTTCTCTGCTGCCTTCATGCAGCTGTACACACGCTTGATTCTCTTATGGAGACATATAAATCCATGGGTTTGAAGATTCTTACTAGTCAGGTGTATTCCTAGGCGTTGAATATAGGGTGTTTAGCCCATTTCTTTGAGCAAGGGGTAGGCCATGACTATTACATATTTGACGTATGGAATGGTATCTGTGCTAATTTCTATCTCTGGTTTTATGCAGCACCCCAACTCACCTTTCCCCTTACGCAAACATAAGTTGGTTTTCTAAATTTGAGACCCTGTTCTGTTTTGTAATTCAGTTCATGTGTAGCCAAGATTACATTCGGTGTATTAGTGATATCTTATGATGTTTCATTTTCTGTGTGACTTATTTCACTTAGAATCATCGTACCTGAATCCACTCATTATGCCACGACGGGCCAGATGACATAGATTTCATTGGTGAGTGATATTCCATTGTACGTACGTACCACAACTTCTTTATCCATTTCTTGCTTTCTGGGATATTTAACTTGTACCGTAGACGAGGTTCTTGTAAACAGAGCCGTCTGAAACTTTGGGGTGGCTGTGTGTTTTTGATTTTAATTTCCCTAAGCTATAGGACCATATGTGGAAGTCCCGTAGGCTCCGTTGCTTTGTTTTTTAGGTGTTTCAGGAAACACCATACACTTCTCCAGAGTGGCTGTTGGCAATTTACATCCCACCCATCAGCATAACAAGGCTCCCTGTTCTCAATGGCCTGTGCTGCATTTCTGGATTTTACACTTTTTTCAGATGGCCCTTTTGACCGGGGGGCAGTGAGACTTCATTGTAGTGCAGATTTCTTTAACATGCTTGCTTGGTTGGCCAAAAAGGGCGTGAACGCATACGCCCTTTTTGGCCAAGTGCATCATTGTCGACGTTCTGCCTATTTTCCTATGCTTTAAATTCAATTCCAGTCTACCCCCTGAAATCGTTTTCCTGCAATTCTGCCCCGCTTTCAAGTCCTCTTCGCAGCCTTCCTTCAATATATTTTTGGACGATAGCTGTCATTTATAACTCTGCAGGATTGTGAATTACAGTGCCCCTGAGCTCCTTTCTTCAAATCGCTTTCTTGTGAGCTGGCCGCAAACCCGCAGGATTGCTTCAGGCCCTAATCTGGTTCCTGCACGGCATGCTGAGCCTTTGGTTAATTCCTCTTCCTGGTGGGAAATGAGAATTAAATTTGCCCGTGCAGACACCTACAGCTAGTCTCTCATTGGTTCTCCCTATTCCTGTTCATCTTGCGCAGAAATTGCAAACTGTGCCAAACAGGAGGTTAAAGGCACTGACTCTCCAAGTGGGGAGAGTGTTAGTAAAGGGTCTGGAATTGTGAACCCGAGTAAAAGGGGACAAAACTGAGATGCATTTGAAAACGTTTCCCGGTCACACTGTGCACCATACTGTGGGTTTCCCATGCATGCTTTAGCTGAAGGAAGAATCACTTAAACCTGGAGAGTTGGGACCCATGGAATGGGTACCATGCAGTATGACTTCAAATGGTCTGCATTTGCTCATCGAACCTCACCAATGCTATCAGCCCGAAGTGTCCAACCTTATGTCTCTCTCAGCTCTGGGTTTAGATGAGGTAAATCCAGGTTGCATCACAAGCCCTGAATGAATTATTTAAGAATTATTCTCTATTTTACTGTCATTGTGTTTTGTTTTTGTAATTCATTTTGATAATAGGATTTATCGGATTTTCTCTGCTGCCTTCATGCAACTGTACACACGCTTGATTCTCTTATGGAGACATATAAATCCATGGGTTTGAAGATTTTACTAGTCAAGTGTATTCCTAGTTGTTGAATATAGGGTGTTTAGCCCATTTCGTTGAGCAAGTGGTAGGACTTGACTATTACATATTTGACTTATGGAATGGTATCTGTGCTAATTTCTATCTCTGGTTTTATGCAGCACCCAACTCACCTTTCCCCTTAAGCAAACATATGTTGGTTTTCTAAATTTGAGACCCTGTTCTGTTTTGTAAATCAGTTCATTTGTAGCCAAGATTACAATCCGTGTATTAGTGATATCTTATGATGTTTCATTTTCTGTGTGACTTATTTCACTTAGAATCATTGTACCTGAATTCAATCATTATGCCACGACGGGCCTGATGATATAGATTTCATTGGTGAGTGATATTCCATTGTACGTACGTACCACAACTTCTTTATCCATTTTTCGCTTTCTGGGATATTTAACTTGTACCGTACAACATGTTCTTGTAAACAGAGCCGTCTGAAACATTGGGGCAGCTGTGTGTTTTTGATTTTAAATTCCCTAAGCTATAGGACCATAAGTGGAAGTGCCGTAGGTTCCGTTGCTTTGTTTTTTAGGTGATTCAGGAAACACCATACACTTCTCCAGCTTGGCTGTTGGCAATTTACATCCCACCCATCAGCATAACATGGCTCCCTGTTCTCCATGGCCTGTGCTGCTTTTTTGCATTTTACACTTTTTTCAGATGGCCCTTTTGATTGGGGGGCAGTGAGACTTCATTGTAGTGCAGATTTCTCTAACATGCTTGCTTGGTTGGCCAAAAAGGGCGTATGCGTTTTTTCCTGAATATATTCAGGAAAAAACGCATACGCCCTTTTTGGCCACGTGCATCATTGTCGACGTTCTGCCTCTTTTCGTATGCTTTAAATGCAATTCCACTCTACTCCCTGAAACCGCTTTCCTGCAATTCTGCCCCGATTTCAAGTCCTCTTCGCAGCCTTCCTTCAATATATTTTTGGACAATAGCTGTCATTTATAACTTTGCAGGTTTGAGAATTAGAGTGCCCCTGAGCTCCTTTCTTCAAATCGCTTTCTTGTGAGCTGTCCGCAAATCCGCAGGATTGCTTCAGGCCCTAATCTGGTTCTGGCAAGGCATGATGAGCGTTTGGTTAATTCCGCTTCCTAGTGGGAAATGAGCATTAATTTTGCCCGTGCAGACACCTACAGCTAGTCTCTCATTCGTTCTCCCTATTCCTGTTCATCTTGCGCAGAAATTGCAAACTGTGCCAAACAGGAGGTTAAAGGCACTGACTCTCCAAGTGGGGAGAGTGTTAGTAAAGGGTCTGGAATTGTGAACCCGAGTAAAAGGGGACAAAAACTGAGATGCATTTGAAAACGTTTCCCGGTCACATGGTGCACCATACTGTGGGTTTCCCATGCATGCTTTAGCTGAAGGAAGAATCACTTAAACCTGGAGAGTTGGGTCCCATGGAATGGGTACCATGTAGTATGACTACAAATGGTCTGCATTTGCTCATCGAACCTCACCAATGCTATCAGCCCGAAGTGTCCAACCTTATGTCTCTCTCAGCTCTGGGTTTTGATGAGGTAAATCCAGGTTGCATCACAAGCCCTGAATGAATTATTTAAGAATTGCTCTCTATTTCACTGTCATTGTGTTTTGTTTTTTAATTCATTTTGATAATAAGATTTATCGGATTTTCTCTGCTGCCTTCATGCAGCTGTACACACGCTTGATTCTCTTATGGAGACATATAAATCCATGGGTTTGAAGATTCTTACTAGTCAGGTGTATTCCTAGGCGTTGAATATAGGGTGTTTAGCCCATTTCGTTGAGCAAGGGGTAGGTCTTGAGTATTACATATTTGACATATGGAATTGTATCTGTGCTAATTTCTAACTTTGGTTTTATGCAGCACCCCAACTCACATTTCCCCTTACGCAAACATAAGTTGGTTTTCAAAATTTGAGACACTGTTCTGTTTTGTAATTCTGTTCATGTGTAGCCAAGTTTACATTCGGTGTATTAGTGATATCTTATGATGTTTCATTTTCTGTGTGACTTATTTCACTTAGAATCATCGTACCTGAATCCACTCATTATGCCACGACGGGCCAGATGACATAGAATTCATTGGTGAGTGATATTCCATTGTACGTACGTACCACAACTTCTTTATCCATTTTTCGCTTTCTGGGATATTTAACTTGAACCGTAGACGAGGTTCTTGTAAACAGAGCCGTCTGAAACTTTGGGGTGGCTGTGTGTTTTTGATTTTAATTTCCCTAAGCTATAGGACCATAAGTGGAAGTGCCGTAGGCTCTGTTGCTTTGTTTTTTAGGTGTTTCAGGAAACACCATGCAATTCTCCAGAGTGGCTGTTGGCAATTTACAACCCACCCATCAGCATAACAAGGCTCCCTGTTCTCCATGGCCTGTGCTGCATTTCTGGATTTTACACTTTTTTCAGATGGCCCTTTTGACCGGGGGGCAGTGAGACTTCATTGTAGTGCAGATTTCTTTAACATGCTTGCTTGGTTGGCCAAAAAGGGCGTATGCGTTTTTACCTGAATATATTCAGAAAAAAACGCATACGCCCTTTTTGGCCAAGTGCATCATTGTCGATGTTCTGCCTCTTTTCTTATGCTTTAAATGCAATTCCAGTCTACCCCCTGAAATCGTTTTCCTGCAATTCTGCCCCGCTTTCAAGTCCTCTTCGCAGCCTTCCTTCAATATATTTTTGGACGATAGCTGACATTTATAACTCTGCAGGTTTGTGAATTACAGTGCCCCTGAGCTCCTTTCTTCAAATTGCTTTCTTGTGAGCTGGCCGCAAACCCGCAGGATTGCTTCAGGCCCTAATCTGGTTCCTGCACGGCATGCTGAGCCTTTGGTTAATTCCTCTTCCTGGTTGGAAATGAGCATTAAATTTGCCCGTGCAGACACCTACAGCTAGTCTCTCATTGGTTCTCCCTATTCCTGTTCATCTTGCGCAGAAACTGCAAACTGTGCCAAACAGGAGGTTAAAGGCACTGACTCTCCAAGTGGGGAGAGTGTTAGTAAAGGGTCTGGAATTGTGAACCCGAGTAAAAGGGGACAAAAACTGAGATGCATTTGAAAACGTTTCTCGGTCACATGGTGCACCATACTGTGGGTTTCCCATGCATGCTTTAGCTGAAGGAAGAATCACTTAAACCTGGAGAGTTGGGTCCCATGGAATGGGTACCATGTAGTATGACTACAAATGGTCTGCATTTGCTCATCGAACCTCACCAATGCTATCAGCCCGAAGTGTCCAACCTTATGTCTCTCTCCGCTCTGGGTTTTGATGAGGTAAACCCAGGTTGCATCACAAGCCCTGAATGAATTATTTAAGAATTGCCCTCTATTTCACGGTCATTGTGTTTTGTTTTTGTAATTCATTTTGATAATAAGATTTATTGGATTTTCTCTGCTGCCTTCATGCAGCTGTACACACGCTTGATTCTCTTATGGAGACATATAAATCCATGGGTTTGAAGATTCTTACTAGTCAGGTGTATTGCTAGGCGTTGAATATAGGGTGTTTAGCCCATTTCGTTGAGCAAGGGGTAGGCCTTGACTATTACATATTTGACGTATGGAATGGTATCTGTGCTAATTTCTATCTCTGGTTTTATGCAGCACCCCAACTCACCTTTCCCCTTACGCAAACATAAGTTGGTTTTCTAAATTTGAGACCCTGTTCTGTTTTGTAATTCAGTTCATGTGTAGCCAAGATTACATTTGGTGTATTAGTGATATCTTATGATGTTTCATTTTCTGTGTGACTTATTTCACTTAGAATCATCGTACCTGAATCCACTCATTATGCCACGACGGGCCAGATGACATAGATTTCATTGGTGAGTGATATTCCATTGTACGTACGTACCACAACTTCTTTATCCATTTTTCGCTTTCTGGGATATTTAACTTGTACCGTAGACGAGGTTCTTGTAAACAGAGCCGTCTGAAACTTTGGGGTGGCTGTGTGTTTTTGATTTTAATTTCCCTAAGCTATAGGACCATATGTGGAAGTCCCGTAGGCTCCGTTGCTTTGTTTTTTAGGTGTTTCAGGAAACACCATACACTTCTCCAGAGTGGCTGTTGGCAATTTACATCCCACCCATCAGCATAACAAGGCTCCCTGTTCTCAATGGCCTGTGCTGCATTTCTGGATTTTACACTTTTTTCAGATGGCCCTTTTGACCGGGGGGCAGTGAGACTTCATTGTAGTGCAGATTTCTTTAACATGCTTGCTTGGTTGGCCAAAAAGGGCGTGAACGCATACGCCCTTTTTGGCCAAGTGCATCATTGTCGACGTTCTGCCTATTTTCCTATGCTTTAAATTCAATTCCAGTCTACCCCCTGAAATCGTTTTCCTGCAATTCTGCCCCGCTTTCAAGTCCTCTTCGCAGCCTTCCTTCAATATATTTTTGGACGATAGCTGTCATTTATAACTCTGCAGGATTGTGAATTACAGTGCCCCTGAGCTCCTTTCTTCAAATCGCTTTCTTGTGAGCTGGCCGCAAACCCGCAGGATTGCTTCAGGCCCTAATCTGGTTCCTGCACGGCATGCTGAGCCTTTGGTTAATTCCTCTTCCTGGTGGGAAATGAGAATTAAATTTGCCCGTGCAGACACCTACAGCTAGTCTCTCATTGGTTCTCCCTATTCCTGTTCATCTTGCGCAGAAATTGCAAACTGTGCCAAACAGGAGGTTAAAGGCACTGACTCTCCAAGTGGGGAGAGTGTTAGTAAAGGGTCTGGAATTGTGAACCCGAGTAAAAGGGGACAAAACTGAGATGCATTTGAAAACGTTTCCCGGTCACACGGTGCACCATACTGTGGGTTTCCCATGCATGCTTTAGCTGAAGGAAGAATCCCTTAAACCTGGAGAGTTGGGACCCATGGAATGGGTACCATGCAGTATGACTTCAAATGGTCTGCATTTGCTCATCGAACCTCACCAATGCTATCAGCCCGAAGTGTCCAACCTTATGTCTCTCTCAGCTCTGGGTTTAGATGAGGTAAATCCAGGTTGCATCACAAGCCCTGAATGAATTATTTAAGAATTGTTCTCTATTTTACTGTCATTGTGTTTTGTTTTTGTAATTCATTTTGATAATAGGATTTATCGGATTTTCTCTGCTGCCTTCATGCAACTGTACACACGCTTGATTCTCTTATGGAGACATATAAATCCATGGGTTTGAAGATTTTACTAGTCAGGTGTATTCCTAGGCGTTGAATATAGGGTGTTTAGCCCATTTCGTTGAGCAAGTGGTAGGACTTGACTATTACATATTTGACTTATGGAATGGTGTCTGTGCTAATTTCTATCTCTGGTTTTATGCAGCACCCAACTCACCTTTCCCCTTAAGCAAACATAAGTTGGTTTTCTAAATTTGAGACCCTGTTCTGTTTTGTAAATCAGTTCATGTGTAGCCAAGATTACATTCCGTGTATTAGTGATATCTTATGACCTTTCATTTTCTGTGTGACTTATTTCACTTAGAATCATTGTACCTGAATTCAATCATTATGCCACGACGGGCCTGATGATATAGATTTCATTGGTGAGTGATATTGCATTGTACGTACGTACCACAACTTCTTTATCCATTTTTCGCTTTCTGGGATATTTAACTTGTACCGTACAACATGTTCTTGTAAACAGAGCCGTCTGAAACATTGGGGCGGCTGTGTGTTTTTGATTTTAATTTCCCTAATCTATAGGACCATAAGTGGAAGTGCCGTAGGCTCCGTTGCTTTGTTTTTTAGGTGTTTCAGGAAACACCATACACTTCTCCAGGGTGGCTGTTGGCAATTTACATCCCACCCATCAGCATAACATGGCTCCCTGTTCTCCATGGCCTGTGCTGCCTTTTTGCATTTTACACTTTTTTCAGATGGCCCTTTTGATTGGGGGGCAGTGAGACTTCATTGTAGTGCAGATTTCTCTAACATGCTTGCTTGGTTGGCCAAAAAGGGCGTATGCGTTTTTTCCTGAATATATTCAGGAAAAAACGCATACGCCCTTTTTGGCCACGTGCATCATTGTCGACGTTCTGCCTCTTTTCCTATGCTTTAAATGCAATTCCACTCTACTCCCTGAAACCGCTTTCCTGCAATTCTGCCCCGATTTCAAGTCCTCTTCGCAGCCTTCCTTCAATATATTTTTGGACAATAGCTGTCATTTATAACTTTGCAGGTTTGAGAATTAGAGTGCCCCTGAGCTCCTTTCTTCAAATCGCTTTCTTGTGAGCTGTCCGCAAATCCGCAGGATTGCTTCAGGCCCTAATCTGGTTCTGGCAAGGCATGATGAGCGTTTGGTTAATTCCGCTTCCTAGTGGGAAATGAGCATTAAATTTGCCCGTGCAGACACCTACAGCTAGTCTCTCATTCGTTCTCCCTATTCCTGTTCATCTTGCGCAGAAATTGCAAACTGTGCCAAACAGGAGGTTAAAGGCACTGACTCTCCAAGTGGGGAGAGTGTTAGTAAAGGGTCTGGAATTGTGAACCCGAGTAAAAGGGGACAAAAACTGAGATGCATTTGAAAACGTTTCCCGGTCACATGGTGCACCATACTGTGGATTTCCCATGCATGCTTTAGCTGAAGGAAGAATCACTTAAACCTGGAGAGTTGGGACCCATGGAATGGGTACCATGTAGTATGACTTCAAATGGTCTGCATTTGCTCATCGAACCTCACCAATGCTATCAGCCCGAAGTGTCCAACCTTATGTCTCACTCAGCTCTGGGTTTAGATGAGGTAAATCCAGGTTGCATCACAAGCCCTGAATGAATTATTTAAGAATTGCTCTCTATTTCACTGTCATTGTGTTTGGTTTTTTAATTCATTTTGATAATGGGATTTATCAGATTTTCTCTGCTGCCTTCATGCAGCTGTACACATGCTTGATTCTCTTATGGAGACATATAAATCCATGGGTTTGAAGATTCTTACTAGTCAGGTGTATTCCTAGGCATTGAATATAGGGTGTTTAGCCCATTTCGTTGAGCAAGGGTTATGTCTTGACTATTACGTATTTGACATATGGAATGGTATCTGTGCTAATTTCTAACTCTGGTTTTATGCAGCACCCCGACTCACCTTTCCCGTTACGGAAACATAAGTTGGTTTTCTAAATTTGAGACCCTGTTCTGTTTTGTAATTCAGTTCATGTGTAGCCAAGATTACATTCCGTGCATTAGTGATGTCTTATGATGTTTCATTTTCTGTGTGACTTATTTCACTTAGAATCATCGTACCTGAATCCACTCATTATGCCACGACGGGCCAGATGACATAGATTTCATTGGTGAGTGATATTCCATTGTACGTACGTACCACAACTTCTTTATCTATTTCACGCTTTCTGGGATATTTAACTTGTACCGTAGACGAGGTTCTTGTAAACAGAGCCGTCTGAAACTTTGGGGTGGCTGTGTGTTTTTGATTTTAATTTCCCTAAGCTATAGGACCATAAGTGGAAGTCCCGTAGGCTCCGTTGCTTTGTTTTTTAGGTGTTTCAGGAAACACCATACACTTCTCCAGAGTGGCTGTTGGCAATTTACATCCCACCCATCAGCATAACAAGGCTCCCTGTTCTCCATGGCCTGTGCTGCATTTCTGGATTTTACACTTTTTTCAGATGGCCCTTTTGACCGGGGGGCAGTGAGGCTTCATTGTACTGCAGATTTCTTAAACATGCTTGCTTGCTTGGCCAAAAAGGGCGTATGCGTTTTTTCCTGAATATATTCGGTAAGAAACGCATACGCCCTTTTTGGCCAAGTGCATCATTGTCGACGTTCGGCCTCTTTTCCTATGCTTTAAATGCAATTCCAGTCTGCCCCCTGAAATCGTTTTCCTGCAATTCTGCCCCTCTTTCAAGTCCTCTTCGCAGCCTTCCTTCAATATATTTTCGGACGATAGCTGTCATTTATAACTCTGCAGGTTTGTGAATTACAGTGCCCCTGAGCTCCTTTCTTCAAATCGCTTTCTTGTGAGCTGGCCGCAAACCCGCAGGATTGCTTCAGGCCCTAATCTGGTTCCTGCACGGCATGCTGAGCCTTTGGTTAATTCCTCTTCCTGGTTGGATATGAGCGTTAAATTTGCCCGTGCAGACACCTACAGCTAGTCTCTCATTGGTTCTCCCTATTCCTGTTCATCTTGCGCAGAAATTGCAAACTGTGCCAAACAGGAGGTTAAAGGCACTGACTCTCCAAGTGGGGAGAGTGTTAGTAAAGGGTCTGGAATTGTGAACCCGAGTAAAAGGGGACAAAAACTGAGATGCATTTGAAAACGTTTCTCGGTCACATGGTGCACCATACTGTGGGTTTCCCATGCATGCTTTAGCTGAAGGAAGAATCACTTAAACCTGGAGAGTTGGGTCCCATGGAATGGGTACCATGTAGTATGACTACAAATGGTCTGCATTTGCTCATCGAACCTCACCAATGCTATCAGCCCGAAGTGTCCAACCTTATGTCTCTCTCAGCTCTGGGTTTTGATGAGGTAAATCCAGGTTGCATCACAAGCCCTGAATGAATTATTTAAGAATTGCTCTCTATTTCACGGTCATTGTGTTTTGTTTTTGTAATTCATTTTGATAATAAGATTTATCGGATTTTCTCTGCTGCCTTCATGCAGCTGTACACACGCTTGATTCTCTTATGGAGACATATAAATCCATGGGTTTGAAGATTCTTACTAGTCAGGTGTATTCCTAGGCGTTGAATATAGGGTGTTTAGCCCATTTCTTTGAGCAAGGGGTAGGCCATGACTATTACATATTTGACGTATGGAATGGTATCTGTGCTAATTTCTATCTCTGGTTTTATGCAGCACCCCAACTCACCTTTCCCCTTACGCAAACATAAGTTGGTTTTCTAAATTTGAGACCCTGTTCTGTTTTGTAATTCAGTTCATGTGTAGCCAAGATTACATTCGGTGTATTAGTGATATCTTATGATGTTTCATTTTCTGTGTGACTTATTTCACTTAGAATCATCGTACCTGAATCCACTCATTATGCCACGACGGGCCAGATGACATAGATTTCATTGGTGAGTGATATTCCATTGTACGTACGTACCACAACTTCTTTATCCATTTCTTGCTTTCTGGGATATTTAACTTGTACCGTAGACGAGGTTCTTGTAAACAGAGCCGTCTGAAACTTTGGGGTGGCTGTGTGTTTTTGATTTTAATTTCCCTAAGCTCTAGGACCATATGTGGAAGTCCCGTAGGCTCCGTTGCTTTGTTTTTTAGGTGTTTCAGGAAACACCATACACTTCTCCAGAGTGGCTGTTGGCAATTTACATCCCACCCATCAGCATAACAAGGCTCCCTGTTCTCAATGGCCTGTGCTGCATTTCTGGATTTTACACTTTTTTCAGATGGCCCTTTTGACCGGGGGGCAGTGAGACTTCATTGTAGTGCAGATTTCTTTAACATGCTTGCTTGGTTGGCCAAAAAGGGCGTGAACGCATACGCCCTTTTTGGCCAAGTGCATCATTGTCGACGTTCTGCCTATTTTCCTATGCTTTAAATTCAATTCCAGTCTACCCCCTGAAATCGTTTTCCTGCAATTCTGCCCCGCTTTCAAGTCCTCTTCGCAGCCTTCCTTCAATATATTTTTGGACGATAGCTGTCATTTATAACTCTGCAGGATTGTGAATTACAGTGCCCCTGAGCTCCTTTCTTCAAATCGCTTTCTTGTGAGCTGGCCGCAAACCCGCAGGATTGCTTCAGGCCCTAATCTGGTCCCTGCACGGCATGCTGAGCCTTTGGTTAATTCCTCTTCCTGGTGGGAAATGAGAATTAAATTTGCCCGTGCAGACACCTACAGCTAGTCTCTCATTGGTTCTCCCTATTCCTGTTCATCTTGCGCAGAAATTGCAAACTGTGCCAAACAGGAGGTTAAAGGCACTGACTCTCCAAGTGCGGAGAGTGTTAGTAAAGGGTCTGGAATTGTGATCCCAAGTAAAAGGGGACAAAACTGAGATGCATTTGAAAACGTTTCCCGGTCACATGTTGCACCATACTGTGGGTTTCCCATGCATGATTTAGCTGAAGGGAGAATCACTTAAACCTGGAGAGTTGGGACCCATGGAATGGGTACCATGCAGTATGATTTCAAACGGTCTGCATTTGCTCATCGAACCTCACCAATGCTATCAGCCCGAAGTGTCCAACCTTATGTCTCACTCAGCTCTGGGTGTAGATGAGGTAAATCCAGGTTGCATCACAAGCCCTGAATGAATTATTTAAGAATTGCTCTCTACTTCACTGTCATTGTGTTTTGTTTTTGTAATTCATTTTGATAATAGGATTTATCGGATTTTCTCTGCTGCCTTCATGCAGCTGTACACACGCTTGATTCTCTTATGGAGACATATAAATCCATGGGTTTGAAGATTCTTACTAGTCAGGTGTATTCCTAGGCGTTGAATATAGGGTGTTTAGCCCATTTCGTTGAGCAAGGGGTAGGTCTTGAGTATTACATATTTGACATATGGAATTGTATCTGTGCTAATTTCTAACTTTGGTTTTATGCAGCACCCCAACTCACATTTCCCCTTACGCAAACATAAGTTGGTTTTCAAAATTTGAGACCCTGTTCTGTTTTGTAATTCAGTTCATGTGTAGCCAAGTTTACATTCGGTGTATTAGTGATATCTTATGATGTTTCATTTTCTGTGTGACTTATTTCACTTAGAATCATCGTACCTGAATCCACTCATTATGCCACGACGGGCCAGATGACATAGAATTCATTGGTGAGTGATATTCCATTGTACGTACGTACCACAACTTCTTTATCCATTTTTCGCTTTCTGGGATATTTAACTTGTACCGTAGACGAGGTTCTTGTAAACAGAGCCGTCTGAAACTTTGGGGTGGCTGTGTGTTTTTGATTTTAATTTCCCTAAGCTATAGGACCATAAGTGGAAGTGCCGTAGGCTCTGTTGCTTTGTTTTTTAGGTGTTTCAGGAAACACCATGCAATTCTCCAGAGTGGCTGTTGGCAATTTACAACCCACCCATCAGCATAACAAGGCTCCCTGTTCTCCATGGCCTGTGCTGCATTTCTGGATTTTACACTTTTTTCAGATGGCCCTTTTGACCGGGGGGCAGTGAGACTTCATTGTAGTGCAGATTTCTTTAACATGCTTGCTTGGTTGGCCAAAAAGGGCGTATGCGTTTTTACCTGAATATATTCAGAAAAAAACGCATACGCCCTTTTTGGCCAAGTGCATCATTGTCGACGTTCTGCCTCTTTTCTTATGCTTTAAATGCAATTCCAGTCTACCCCCTGAAATCGTTTTCCTGCAATTCTGCCCCGCTTTCAAGTCCTCTTCGCAGCCTTCCTTCAATATATTTTTGGACGATAGCTGACATTTATAACTCTGCAGGTTTGTGAATTACAGTGCCCCTGAGCTCCTTTCTTCAAATTGCTTTCTTGTGAGCTGGCCGCAAACCCGCAGGATTGCTTCAGGCCCTAATCTGGTTCCTGCACGGCATGCTGAGCCTTTGGTTAATTCCTCTTCCTGGTTGGATATGAGCATTAAATTTGCCCGTGCAGACACCTACAGCTAGTGTCTCATTGGTTCTCCCTATTCCTGTTCATCTTGCGCAGAAACTGCAAACTGTGCCAAACAGGAGGTTAAAGGCACTGACTCTCCAAGTGGGGAGAGTGTTAGTAAAGGGTCTGGAATTGTGAACCCGAGTAAAAGGGGACAAAAACTGAGATGCATTTGAAAACGTTTCTCGGTCACATGGTGCACCATACTGTGGGTTTCCCATGCATGCTTTAGCTGAAGGAAGAATCACTTAAACCTGGAGAGTTGGGTCCCATGGAATGGGTACCATGTAGTATGACTACAAATGGTCTGCATTTGCTCATCGAACCTCACCAATGCTATCAGCCCGAAGTGTCCAACCTTATGTCTCTCTCCACTCTGGGTTTTGATGAGGTAAACCCAGGTTGCATCACAAGCCCTGAATGAATTATTTAAGAATTGCTCTCTATTTCACGGTCATTGTGTTTTGTTTTTGTAATTCATTTTGATAATAAGATTTATCGGATTTTCTCTGCTGCCTTCATGCAGCTGTACACACGCTTGATTCTCTTATGGAGACATATAAATCCATGGGTTTGAAGATTCTTACTAGTCAGGTGTATTCCTAGGCGTTGAATATAGGGTGTTTAGCCCATTTCGTTGAGCAAGGGGTAGGCCTTGACTATTACATATTTGACGTATGGAATGGTATCTGTGCTAATTTCTATCTCTGGTTTTATGCAGCACCCCAACTCACCTTTCCCCTTACGCAAACATAAGTTGGTTTTCTAAATTTGAGACCCTGTTCTGTTTTGTAATTCAGTTCATGTGTAGCCAAGATTACATTTGGTGTATTAGTGATATCTTATGATGTTTCATTTTCTGTGTGACTTATTTCACTTAGAATCATCGTACCTGAATCCACTCATTATGCCACGACGGGCCAGATGACATAGATTTCATTGGTGAGTGATATTCCATTGTACGTACGTACCACAACTTCTTTATCCATTTTTCGCTTTCTGGGATATTTAACTTGTACCGTAGACGAGGTTCTTGTAAACAGAGCCGTCTGAAACTTTGGGGTGGCTGTGTGTTTTTGATTTTAATTTCCCTAAGCTATAGGACCATATGTGGAAGTCCCGTAGGCTCCGTTGCTTTGTTTTTTAGGTGTTTCAGGAAACACCATACACTTCTCCAGAGTGGCTGTTGGCAATTTACATCCCACCCATCAGCATAACAAGGCTCCCTGTTCTCAATGGCCTGTGCTGCATTTCTGGATTTTACACTTTTTTCAGATGGCCCTTTTGACCGGGGGGCAGTGAGACTTCATTGTAGTGCAGATTTCTTTAACATGCTTGCTTGGTTGGCCAAAAAGGGCGTGAACGCATACGCCCTTTTTGGCCAAGTGCATCATTGTCGACGTTCTGCCTATTTTCCTATGCTTTAAATTCAATTCCAGTCTACCCCCTGAAATCGTTTTCCTGCAATTCTGCCCCGCTTTCAAGTCCTCTTCGCAGCCTTCCTTCAATATATTTTTGGACGATAGCTGTCATTTATAACTCTGCAGGATTGTGAATTACAGTGCCCCTGAGCTCCTTTCTTCAAATCGCTTTCTTGTGAGCTGGCCGCAAACCCGCAGGATTGCTTCAGGCCCTAATCTGGTTCCTGCACGGCATGCTGAGCCTTTGGTTAATTCCTCTTCCTGGTGGGAAATGAGAATTAAATTTGCCCGTGCAGACACCTACAGCTAGTCTCTCATTGGTTCTCCCTATTCCTGTTCATCTTGCGCAGAAATTGCAAACTGTGCCAAACAGGAGGTTAAAGGCACTGACTCTCCAAGTGGGGAGAGTGTTAGTAAAGGGTCTGGAATTGTGAACCCGAGTAAAAGGGGACAAAACTGAGATGCATTTGAAAACGTTTCCCGGTCACACGGTGCACCATACTGTGGGTTTCCCATGCATGCTTTAGCTGAAGGAAGAATCGCTTAAACCTGGAGAGTTGGGACCCATGGAATGGGTACCATGCAGTATGACTTCAAATGGTCTGCATTTGCTCATCGAACCTCACCAATGCTATCAGCCCGAAGTGTCCAACCTTATGTCTCTCTCAGCTCTGGGTTTAGATGAGGTAAATCCAGGTTGCATCACAAGCCCTGAATGAATTATTTAAGAATTGTTCTCTATTTTACTGTCATTGTGTTTTGTTTTTGTAATTCATTTTGATAATAGGATTTATCGGATTTTCTCTGCTGCCTTCATGCAACTGTACACACGCTTGATTCTCTTATGGAGACATATAAATCCATGGGTTTGAAGATTTTACTAGTCAGGTGTATTCCTAGGCGTTGAATATAGGGTGTTTAGCCCATTTCGTTGAGCAAGTGGTAGGACTTGACTATTACATATTTGACTTATGGAATGGTGTCTGTGCTAATTTCTATCTCTGGTTTTATGCAGCACCCAACTCACCTTTCCCCTTAAGCAAACATAAGTTGGTTTTCTAAATTTGAGACCCTGTTCTGTTTTGTAAATCAGTTCATGTGTAGCCAAGATTACATTCCGTGTATTAGTGATATCTTATGACCTTTCATTTTCTGTGTGACTTATTTCACTTAGAATCATTGTACCTGAATTCAATCATTATGCCACGACGGGCCTGATGATATAGATTTCATTGGTGAGTGATATTGCATTGTACGTGCGTACCACAACTTCTTTATCCATTTTTCGCTTTCTGGGATATTTAACTTGTACCGTACAACATGTTCTTGTAAACAGAGCCGTCTGAAACATTGGGGCGGCTGTGTGTTTTTGATTTTAATTTCCCTAATCTATAGGACCATAAGTGGAAGTGCCGTAGGCTCCGTTGCTTTGTTTTTTAGGTGTTTCAGGAAACACCATACACTTCTCCAGGGTGGCTGTTGGCAATTTACATCCCACCCATCAGCATAACATGGCTCCCTGTTCTCCATGGCCTGTGCTGCCTTTTTGCATTTTACACTTTTTTCAGA